>NW_006159794.1:285520-347687 GCF_000334495.1 Tupaia belangeri chinensis
GGGGCCTTTGCAGGGTCCAGCCTGTACAGCTGTTTGTAGTGGCTCTGAATGGAGGCCTGGCAGGGGTGAGCGTGGGAAAGCAAGGCAGAAGTCTTTCGAACAGATTGCAGCTAACCCTTGCACTCTCAGCCCACCCCCTGCTCCTCTACTTCATTTATAGAAGCTGGTAAAAAGTATACTATAAAAGTATAGTTAAAAATTAGCAGGGGGACCAGCAGTTAGCGTAATGGCTATGTCGCTGGATTCCCACGTAGTCGACCATGGTTCATGTCCTGGACCGGGTGGCTTAAAACTCATGCCGGGGCTCATGTGCGTGTGTGCCCAAGATCCCGAGAAGAGAATGGAGGAGAAGGGATTGTGGTGTGGCCATCCCCTGGGGGGTGATTTCTCGCTTTCTGTCTCTCTGTCTCTCTCTGTCTGGTGAGTGCACGTGCCCTATAGTAAAGATCTCTCCAAAAAAAAGAAAAGAAAAATTAGCAGGACCATCAGATCAGATGGTGTAATGGTTACCTCACCAAACTCTCATGTAGTTGACCATGGTTCGAGTCCCAGATCTGGTGGCTTAAAGCTCATACCATTTTTTATACATGCATGCCCAAAAAATCTTGAGAGGAAAATGGAGGAGAAGGGATTTTGGTGTGGCCATTCCCCCCACACCCCAGGGATGATTTCTCACTTTCTGTCTCTCTTTCTTTCCCGGGTGGCCAAAATGACAAAAAGAAAAAAAAAAAAAAAAAACCCCCCCCCCCCAAAAAAAAAAAAAAAAAAACACCTCTCTAAAAATAAATAAATAAATAGCTAATTTATCTGTTGTTGGAAGCCAGGCAGATCCAGAGTGCAGAGCCCTCGCCTAGGCTAGCAGTCTGGCTTCAGCCACGTTACTGGTTACATATCCCTGCGTGATTTCTGCTCTGCATCATGTATTCAAGTATCTCACAGAATTTTACACCAAACAGAATGAAGAAAACTAACAAATAATAATAAATGGAAAAATAATCTAAAAATTAATAAAGTGTAACAAAACCTAACAGGTTGAAAATAACATGTAAGTTAAATATTGGAATAAAACAATACAAATAAAGTTTATTTTTGCTACCTGGATGCCATGGAGGGATAATATTTAAGGGAGCTCATGACATGGGCAAGTGATTAGTGAAAGCTGAATTATTGAGGCTAATCTTGAGAGGGAAGTGATGAAGTGAGGACAGGTTGAAAGCTTGGAATGAAGTACAGGGACATAGGCCTAGAAGGCCCAGAAGTTAAGGAACTGTGGCAGAAAGCTGACAGTAGGGAAGGTTGTGGTGCCAAAGTGGAATACTTTAATTTTTTTTTCAGGTGTCTACTTAGTGTCTGGAGTGACTGAGGTGAGTTGGACATAAGAGTCCCAGGCCATGAGAAGACAAGGAAAGAGGTCAGGATGTTGGTTGGTGTGAATGTCGACATCCCTTAGTCTGACAGCTGATTTTGGGGTGAAGAGGATATGCAATGAGAAGGGTGTTAATGTCTTCCAAGAGTCATGGCCATGTGGAGGCTGGTGCCCGGAGTGTGACAACCTAGAAGAGGCAGCTGCTTGCTGCCCAGTTTCAGAGGGTGCAGAGGTCTGGAAGTGGCCCTGGGAAGTGATTTGAACGTTCTCTACTATGAGAACAGGGAATCTGGTGTCTCATGAGAAAAGTCTCCGTATGGGAACATGGGAAACGTTCAGTCAAGAAGCCGAGGACACAGGAAGATGTGTTTAGGATTCCGTGGAGATTGCAGGGGGCAGAGTGGAGAGATATGAGAGGGAGGGAAAATCTGTGTGGCTGGAGATCAGGGCGTGGAAGCCCAGGGCAGCCTGAGGATTAGCACAGGAAGATGGGAACATGAAAGCTTTCACTGATCACAGCTTCCCATACTCAATTCCCAGCAATCTCCAGGCATGTAGTGAGAGGAGAAGCCTCAGATCTCTCAGGGGTCAGCTCCTCTTAACATTAACCTTTTTTTTTTTTTTTCTGAAATTCTTGGTAGAGTGGATCAAGCTGGTCCTAGGTAGTCAGTGCCTTCATTTCCAGGAATGAAAGTGTTTTAAGTTTTGTACTAAGGATTTTCACTTTTTACGTTAGGATACTGTCGGAGATAAAGCGAGGGACATGGAAGCCAAAGGAGCGAATGCCAGGCCCCTTGATTTGTGAGAAAGAATCTTCATCAGGTACATCATTTCTTAGAAAGGTGAATTAACTTTTGATGTTGCTCTTGGTCTAGAAATAAGTTTTATGAATGGAAAATGACACGTGGACATAAAAGGACTGGAATTCTCCTTGCTGGGCACTTCTCTCCCAGGGTGGAGGAAGAGCGCATGTGTGAGTCAGAGACGAGGAGGGAGAGATTGAGTGTAGAGCGGCTACTGAAATTTAGAGAGGATTGAGCACCTCTGGTTGGGAGGGGTTAGTGGGGATGTTTGCCTGGACATTTCCTTTTGAGTTGTCTGAGTTAGGATGACTTGTACAAGGGCTGTATAGCCAACGCTGTTGATTGGATTTAGACTAGATAGACATAAAAACTTTTCTGAGACACCAGTATCTTACCTACATACACTTTTGTAGCTCTGAAACCACAGGACACAAAGGGCGTGGACATTCAATTCTCCTGGTCCACCAGGCAGAGACAGGGGACAAGGGCAATGCCTCAGAAGGGCGTGTGTAGTACCTACCACTCAAGGGTGAAAAAACATGGGATTCCAGAATACTGGGAAAGCAGAAGTCATGTAAACCAATAAAGTAGTCAGTAGACACACCGGGGGTGTAGAACAGGGGTCTGAACTTCATGCTTGTGCTTTATGAAGGAGAGACCAGCTATGACTGCTTCTGTTCTTCCAGAGCTGGCAGAAATCTGGGTCTCTGGAACCAGAAGCAGAGGAGTTTTCTAATATTGCCAAACAACAAATCAATCACTTTTATCTTCCAAACTCGAGAGAGCATCTTATGATAATTGTTCTACCAATAAATTCCTTGGTCATCTTATCAGCCTCAACCTTCTTTTACTGTTTCAGGGCATAGAAAAGATTATGGATAATATCAGACTTTTTTTTTTTTTGCTATAGGGCACATATGTGCACTGGAGAGACAAAGAGACAGAGATACCGAGAGCAAGAAATCATTCCCCACCACAGAGGGAATGGCCACGCTGCAATCCCTTCTCCTCCATTCTCCTCTCAGGATTTGGGGCATGCATGCACACATGCCTGATGTGGGTTTTAAGTTGACAAATCTGAGACTTGAACAGTGGTTGACTTCGTGGGATTCCAGTGATGTAACCGCTACTCCATCAGCTGGTCTCATGTGGATAAAATAAGACTTTTATAAGGGAGATTTGAAAAATAAGATTGTATCAGAAAATTATTTGAACTCTTTTCTAGGCAAAGCATAGAGTTTTTAGCTTATTTACATATTTCAGAGAGAGAGTCAGAAATATCCCCAACCAGGTCTTGCCATACCATCATTCCTCTCCATTTCCTGGCCATGATGTACCGTTCACAGTCAGGTCCACCTGGGATCTGAACCTGGGCCTTCCATGGGATTCTTGTATTATGCAGCTGCATCCTATCACCTGCACCACTGCAGTGGAATCTGAGACTCTTTATTTATTGTTTTTAGGTTTTTGTCATAGCGTGTGTGTACAAAAGAACAGCAAGAGACAGTGAAAGGCAAAGTGAGAAATCACTCCCACCTTGGGGTGATTCCTTTTTCCTTCATTCTCCTTCTGGGATTTTGGGCACACATGCACATGTGCCCAGCATGATTTTCAAGCCACCAGGTCTGGGACACAAATAGTCAGCCATGGGAGAGTCTAACACCTTGACCACTATGCCACCTGCTGGCCCCTCTTGGGGTCATTTTAATAGTACATAAATGAGAATATACTTTAGGAAATTAGGAGTGTCAATATTTCTTTTTTAAAAATTTGAAGGAAAGTCTGATATATTCAAATACTCTCCTCTGACATTTATTACAAACTTCTTTAAAAAATGAACTGTGTCTTCAATAAAGTAGTCAGTAGACACACCGGGGGTGTAGAACAGGGGTCTGAACTTCATGCTTGTGCTTTATGAAGGAGAGACCAGCTATGACTGCTTCTGTTCTTCCAGAGCTGGCAGAAATCTGGGTCTCTGGAACCAGAAGCAGAGGAGTTTTCTAATATTGCCAAACAACAAATCAATCACTTTTATCTTCCAAACTCGAGAGAGCATCTTATGATAATTGTTCTACCAATAAATTCCTTGGTCATCTTATCAGCCTCAACCTTCTTTTACTGTTTCAGGGCATAGAAAAGATTATGGATAATATCAGACTTTTTTTTTTTTTGCTATAGGGCACATATGTGCACTGGAGAGACAAAGAGACAGAGATACCGAGAGCAAGAAATCATTCCCCACCACAGAGGGAATGGCCACGCTGCAATCCCTTCTCCTCCATTCTCCTCTCAGGATTTGGGGCATGCATGCACACATGCCTGATGTGGGTTTTAAGTTGACAAATCTGAGACTTGAACAGTGGTTGACTTCGTGGGATTCCAGTGATGTAACCGCTACTCCATCAGCTGGTCTCATGTGGATAAAATAAGACTTTTATAAGGGAGATTTGAAAAATAAGATTGTATCAGAAAATTATTTGAACTCTTTTCTAGGCAAAGCATAGAGTTTTTAGCTTATTTACATATTTCAGAGAGAGAGTCAGAAATATCCCCAACCAGGTCTTGCCATACCATCATTCCTCTCCATTTCCTGGCCATGATGTACCGTTCACAGTCAGGTCCACCTGGGATCTGAACCTGGGCCTTCCATGGGATTCTTGTATTATGCAGCTGCATCCTATCACCTGCACCACTGCAGTGGAATCTGAGACTCTTTATTTATTGTTTTTAGGTTTTTGTCATAGCGTGTGTGTACAAAAGAACAGCAAGAGACAGTGAAAGGCAAAGTGAGAAATCACTCCCACCTTGGGGTGATTCCTTTTTCCTTCATTCTCCTTCTGGGATTTTGGGCACACATGCACATGTGCCCAGCATGATTTTCAAGCCACCAGGTCTGGGACACAAATAGTCAGCCATGGGAGAGTCTAACACCTTGACCACTATGCCACCTGCTGGCCCCTCTTGGGGTCATTTTAATAGTACATAAATGAGAATATACTTTAGGAAATTAGGAGTGTCAATATTTCTTTTTTAAAAATTTGAAGGAAAGTCTGATATATTCAAATACTCTCCTCTGACATTTATTACAAACTTCTTTAAAAAATGAACTGTGTCTTGTTTTTGCAGCACTCAAGAGCAGTGATCATTGAGTGATATTGATTAATTAAACTAATTAAATTAGAGAAAAAAATAGTGAACATTTTGTGACCAGTAGATGGCGTAATGGTTATGTTGCTGGACTCCCACATAGTTGACTGCAGTTTGTGTCTCAAATTGGTGACTTAAAACCCAAGCCTACCCCTTGTGTGTGTGTACCCAAGATCCTGAGAGAAGAATGAAAGAGAAGGGATTCCAGCATGGCCATCCCCTCGGGAGGTGATTTCTTGCATTCTGTCTCTCTGTCTCTCTCTTTGTCTCTCCGGTGAGCACATGTGCCCTATAGCAAAAAAATCTCTCTTAACAACAACAAAAAGAATAGTGAAACGTTCAACAAAATAGAGCAGATCATAAGTTGTAGTACCAAATATTATGGAGATACAAAACACACCAAAGTATTCTGAAGGAAATCTATTAATGTTTCTATGTTGAAGTTGAATTTTTCTGTTCTTATGTGTTTGTAATATTGTAATAGCCCTAATACTCTTAGGACTGGCTAAAACAGAAGAACTCAGGGTGAAATGCTTTCGGTATCTTGCTATGGAGTGTAAGGTTCAAATTATTAATGGTGAAGGGCTGGAGTTTAGGAGGATTGGTAATGATCCTTCTGGTTCCAGAGACCTAGATTTCTGCCAGGTCCAGAAAAGTATAAGCAGTCACATCTGCTATCTCCTTTATAAAGCACAGGCATAAAGTTCAGACCCCTGAACTAAGCTCACAATTTGGCTGCCAACTATTTTAGGCAAAACAGGGCCACTGGAAAGAAGAACAGTAGAACTGGGTTAAAGCAGTAACTTCACCTATATACAAATATCTGATTTAGAACATTAGAAATAAGGTTGACTCCGACACATAAGAGCCCCCTAGAATTTTACCTTTTCTTAATCATTTCAGTAAGACCTCTTGCAAGGTAAAAGCATACTCAATAAATGTTAAAGAAAGAACAATCCAAGCTCTTTTCTATATGCATTTCCATAAATTGAGACAGAAATTTGCTAGAAAAAGATCATCCAACTACCTCTCTGTTTATTTACTTTTGGATTTCAGATGTACAGGGCAGAGTTCACAGCAGTTCCTGCCCTCAAAAAGTTAATAATTCAGGGACCAGCAGTTGGCGTAATGGCTATGTCGTTGGACTCCCATGTAGCCGCCCGCAGTTCTAGTCCTGAACCCGGTGGCTTAAACTCACGCCGGGTGTGTGTGCATGTGTGTCCAAGATCCTAAGAGGAGAATGGAGGAGAAGGGGTTGTAACATGGCCATCCCCCCTGCGGGGGGTAATTTCTTGCTTTCTGTCTCTGTGTTTCTCTCTGTCTTTCTGGCAAGCGCATGGGCCCTGTAACAAAAGACCTCTCAAAAAAAAAAAAAAGTTCACAATTCAATTATCTATACATTTGTCAAGGTTACTGAAGTTGGTTAAGGCACGTTGCCTATTGCAGTTCATCAGAAGAGAATTTCTGACGACGTTTTAGTTTACTTAACATTGTTGTGGTCAAAGAAATGTGAATTTCGAAGTCTGCTTACACAAAATTAATGCTGTTTCTAGCACTGAATTCCATCTTTAAAGCAAGAATCCTCTGCAGATTCGATCCTCTGATAAAATGTAAATTATTTACGTCTTCCATTTAGGGAGTTCTAATTAGAAGAGCCATGTGTAATCACTTTCTAGGATTTGGAGTAAATGCAAAAGGCAAACAACTCCTAAAATTGAGGGACTTAAAAATGAGGAAATAAGAAATGAACCTCTTTTGTTAGCAAGTAAATATACAATCAGCAAGGAAAACCCCATGGAAATACAAACTAAATTTTCTCTGCAGATTAAGAGTAGGTTTCCTCAATATTAGTCATATCTCTTTTGGTTCCCAGGAGATGCTATTTCCAGGGAAATATCTGGAGGAATCTATAGGAGGTAATTTTCATTTGGCTCAAATGATGCACCAGGGATTTCTTAAATCTAACCTTAAATAGATTAAATTTACTTTTATTTACAGTCTCTTCAAATAACTTTCTTTAAAGTCATCATTCTCTTAAATAAAGATCCTTGACTTACTCCAAGTTCTCCCTTAGTTACAAAAAGCCAAGTAAAATGCTTCTAAGTAAGAAGAAAATAAAAAAAAAACCTTAGTTTTTACAATAATTATGTAAAAAAGAAAACTGATTGGTTTGGAATGTTCTTCTTTTAATTTTTATGGCTTTTTACAATTGATTGGAGTCCTTACTGGTGTTTATATAGTAAATACAAATATATTGTAGGTATCAAGCGAGTTTCCTTTTATAACAAGAGACATTGGAAAGAATATTCTGTTTCTGTCCTTAAAATATGTACTTAAAAATGTCATAGTTTAAATAAGACTTCAGTTAAAGAATCAGAATGGGAAAGGATACAATTCCTATAAACAGTGTTCTTAAATGCTATCGAGAAAAGGATTAAATAGTTGTTCTAGCAATATAGAAATATCGAGTCATAGGAAAAGTTATGATGCATTTTTGCATAGAAAAACAGAAAAATACGTCATGACTTTTCTGATGACCCAGTATTATAGTTGCACATCATGCTCTGTCATCTGTGAGACTTGGTTAGTGTGTTTCTCCCTGACAAAATCCTTCTTCTCTCTGATTTTTGCCTTAGTTAATACATATGGTCACCTTTTAAAAATCTAGTTTAATATCATATCAACGGAGGAAGGGTACTGTGATAAACTCATGGATTGACTTCTTCGTCTTCTTGTCCCTGGCCTGATGACCTGTGGCTTTCTCCATGAGAATGTGGTTTGTGGACACTTAAAGGCCCTATGCGTAGTGAGGGATCCCTTGCTGGAGAGATCTAGTGAAAACCCTTCATCGGGTTCCATCAAGGAGAGGGAGATTTCAATTCTTTGCACTTCCTTTAATGAAATGTATTGTTTTAAATAACTAGCAAAGATTTCTTCTGAAGTTGAACAAATATGGCTCACCACATGGTAGAGGCATTTGGAATGTAAATATGATTTAAAGATATACTGGGCACCCACCATAAAGCATATACAAGCTAAGGAAAACACTCCTAGGTTCACCATGATTTTTTTTTCCCCTTTGAGAATTTTTCCCTGTGATATTTAGTAAGCTAAGAGTTCTGTTTGTTTTTCCCTAAGCTGTGTTTATGAAATGCTGTGTTTAACACAGATATTTTTCTGAGTTAGATACATTCTGTACAAGTTCATCCATTTATGCACAAAACACTTGACCCTCATTTCATTTCAGTCTTCTTCTAATCAATGTAAATGTACCATCAGCCTCATTCTCACATATATTTCAATATTCATTCCACTCCTTCAACTACCCCTTCCCCTCAAATAACCCTCAGAGGAAGAGCAATTATTTGAGAAAATGAAATCAAGTACATAAGCTCTATTAAAAGGGAAACCAAGTAGCCAGCCATATTAAAGATATCCAGGGTGTGTGTGTCTGGGTGCAACAACAATAAATATTTATTGTGATGCTTCTTTTTATGAGCATTTCAGAGCCCATCTGTGGTATTAATGGCTTATCAAGCAAACCTATGCATTAAGCGAAACTGTTTTCATTTAGATAAATGAAAGCAGAGGCAAAGGAAAATGAGGCAAGGTTCACCTTGTAAAAGTCACAAATTAGATAGGAGGCACTGCCACAGGCAAATTTGAATTCAATAGAATAAAGCTGGCAGCCATGAACATAAGGTAATAGGCTTATCAAATGAGGTTCTGTATTTTTTTTCATAATAATGTACATTTTATGGGGACCAGTGTAAAACTAGTCAGTAGAATAAAATATAATTTGAAGAGAAACATTCAATGAGAGGTTCTTTTTTCTAATTGGAAAAGCAACCTGTCCTGAATTCATACCAAACGAAAGGCCCAGCGAACTTTATACATGAACTTGCTTTTCTCCTGACGGCTTGTGGTTTTCGCCATCCTATCCTACTTTCTCTCCATGTGCCACTCTCCAGCCTTGTTTCAAAAGTGAATTAAGGGACCAGCAGTTAGCGTAATGGCTATGTCGCTGGACTCCCACGTAGTCGACCGCGGTTTGAGTCCCGGACCCGGTGGCTTAAACTCACGCCGGGCGCGTGTGCGTGCGTGCCCAAGATCCCGAGAGGAGAATGGAGGAGAAGGGATTGCGGCGTGGCCATCCCCCCTGGGGGGTGATTTCCTGCTTTCTATCTCTCTGTCTCTCTCTGTCTGTCTGGCGAGCGCACGCGCCCTATAGCAAAAACCTCTCCAAAAAAAAAAAAAAAGAAAAAAAAAAGTGAATTAAGAGGACAACAAAACAAAACAAAACAAAACAAACAAGTCAAGAGCAACAACAATAAGTTTATGTCATAAGGGTCAGCACTTACAGTATAAAACCACACAGATCTAGGACGGCATGGTGGCAGGGTAGCACGCTGTTCAACAATGCTGGAGCCACACGGAAGTTCGCAGGTTTGACTCTGGTTCACTCGTCCATGCTGGGAACACACATGAGCAGTCCTGTCTGGATGGGCAGACTGCAAGAGAGCACAGCAAGGCAGCCTATTGCTTCTCTTCTCTCTCTCTCTTCTCCGCCTCTCTCTCTCTTTCATGAAAAAAAATAAACTTTTTTTAAAATAAAAAAGCCCATATAGGTTTGTCTTTAAAAATACAGTTTTGATTAATGACATTATCCTGTAGTTGCATTTATTCAGTCTTTAGCAAATGCCCATTATGGGACAGATCCTATTCTAGATGCTTGTACATATTTTATCTTATTCAATCTTCATAGATTTCCAGAAAAAAAGACCATATCTTTTCAAACAAAACCCATTTATATTAAAACATAAACACCGCATGTCATAAAGGTTGTGGGTTGAACTTTTAGTCTTCACCTAGGGAATCAGGCCTCATCCCTACCTCAGGATCTCTTTTTCCCTTGACCTCCTGCTAAAATTAAAAATCCACAAAAGTACTTGTATTTTCCTTGTTTTATGTGCAGGCCCGCCTTACGGTTATTTGTGATTAATTCACAGCACGCATGAGGACTTCTTCCTTTCCTTGTTGTTCCTGTTTTTCAATGCTTAACAGATTCTTGGTTCCTGATGCTTCATGGATCAGATTAACTTAAATTCCCAACTAAATAGAAATCTCGCATATCATCATAAATCATCTCGTATGGATCACCATTCTTGTAGGAGCCTGAGAGGGGAGAGAGCTGACAAATGTGTATGTTGTAGAATTGACACATTTATAAACAGCGAATCCTAAAATATTGTGACATGTGCAAAAACGGGATTGTGTACCAACGAGGGAGGCACATAGTAAGAATGGAGCCTGCTGGCAGAGTAATGCTTCCCAGAAGCTTAGTAGCTGGGTTGTTAAGGATTAATAAAAGTCAGTAAAAGAAAACAAGAGCCAGAAAGGATGGAAAATAAGTGGAGAAAATTAGGAATTGCAATGAGCAGGGTCGGTATATGTAAACACACGGAGGAAGCTTGAAATCACATGGTCGATCTGGGAAATTGCACTTAAGGGGTCACAGCTGGGGCGTAGGGTGCCACCAGTGGGAGGAATGTATTAGGTTGTCGGGGAAAGTCATGGTACATTTTTGCATAGAAAGAGATGTCATGACTTTCCCAGCAACCCAATATAATTAATATGATTCTTGCTGCTGTCAAGTAACCCCCTGTGGCTTAACAGAACACAGGTTTTACTTCTTCACAGGACAGATCAGTGAGTCTGTTCCTGACTGGTGAGTGCCTTTCTTTTATACTCATATAGTGAATCGAAGATCTGGACTTCTTCCATCTGGTGGTCCTGTCATCCCTGAAGGTTTTGTGTCCCTGATAACCAGCTGGCAAAAGAGGAAAGAAAGAGGAGAAAGAATATCCACTCCTTAAAATGTCTTAGTCCAGGGCTGGACCATTGTGCACTGGTTAAGCACTGTGCATGGGAAGCCAGATCCTCTGAGGCTGACCTTGATTCTGATTCTGAGAATGGAAGAAATGGAGGAAAGGGGACTGCACCATGACATCCCACTGGGAGAGCTTCCTCTCTCTTGCTTTCTCTTTTGTGACTGCACACTCTGAAAATTAAAACAAGCCTTACCCATGAAAGTCTTTAAAAAAAGTGACACATCTCACCTCTGTTGGTAGTCCCTTGGCAAGAACTAATCATGGTGATCACTCCTCCATACAAGGAGAGCCAGAAAGCCTAGATCTTGGCTGGGACCACTTCTCAACAGCAATGTTATGGAAGGGAGGGGCACCGAGTTTGGGTGGCAGCTAACTGTCTCAGCTGGGAAGAGTTACATATTCCTTCAGTCATGTTGACTTCTCATTGATTAGTTTAGTTAAGGTTAAATGAAAGCTGAAGATGTGTATAGTGTTAGCTGGTAAAGAAATCATGGGCAGTAAGAAGGTATTTGTCCTTTTCACCCTTTCTGAAGCCCCCTGATTCTTCGAAATCAAGTGCAGGTCCATTGGAGACATGAGTGATCCAGAGAATATGTAGATGTGACCTCTGGGAGATGTAACTATTGGAGATGAAAGGTTATTGGACTTTTGACTAAATCGAATTCTCAATGAATTAAAACTAGCTCACAGAATTAATGTCCATTTTTCTATTTCACTGATAGAGATCTCTGGTTGTTTGGTTTAGGAGCCTGTTTATCGGGAAACCATCTGTCCCATAGTGATGATGACTTTAAGAACTTTAGTCTGTAAAGCAAATGTTTGAATGTTTAGGTAATGGGAAAAGCTTGCATTTATTCTTGTGTTGATTTAGCATTGTCAGAGCACTTATTATATATCAGGCATGCTGCTTGAAGAGGAACAGAGCTGTGGGTGGGATTTAGAAGGCAGTTCTTAACATTTTTTATTTGCCAGAGGGTGCATAAGCTCACTAGAGACAGAGAAAGAGGGAAAGTGAGAAAGTAGCCCCCAGGAGGGAGGCCATGTCACAATCCCTTCTCCTCCATTTCTCCTCTTGGGAGTTTGGGCATGCATGCACATGTGCTCAATGTGTTTCTCAAGTCACCAGGTAAAGCACTCAGACCTCACAGTCAGCCATGTGGGATCCAGCTGGCTTAACCACCACATCACCAGGTGACCCTCAACATTTTAAAATACCACCATTCTGAAGAGTTACACATATTCACAGCCAAACACAGTGGCTCATTGAGTCACTAACTTTATTTTTTAAAATTTGTTATAGAGTGTGTGCGTTTGTTGAGGAAAGAGAGAGAGATAAGGAGAAAGCACACCCTAGGGAGGGGGTGGTATGGCCACACCATGTTTCCTTCCCCTTCATTCTCTTTCAGGATTTTGGACACACATACACACACATCTGGTGTGGTTTTCAAGCCTCTGGTTCAGGACTGGAATCATGAATCCAGCCATGTGGGATCCAGTCACCTTAACCACTATGCCACCACCACTGACCCAAGTTACTAAGTTTCAACCTGTAGGATATTCTGTTCTTTCTGACCCCCACCCTCCAGGAGAATCAATGCCAAATCTCCTGTGAGCAGGGTCCTTATGTGCATCTTGACTAAGTGCAATGGGTGATTCTGATATGACACTCTCTGGCAGGCCCTATCTCTACCCCATGTCTCTATCCCAGTGATAGTTACTGATTATGAGATTCAGCTATCACCTCAATATGGCTGAATGACTTTCCACAAAAGCCATCTAGTAAGCTAGAGATTTTTATGGTTAGAATACAGGGGCTCTAGGAAGGAGAAATGGCAGTAGGAAATATTTGAAGTATTATAACAAAAATAGTTATATCCCATGAAAGAATTGTTTTACAAATATTATATACCATCACTAGCTAAACCACCCAACTGTAATGGCTAAAGACACCTGTTTGACAAATACTATCTATGTAGATGTTTTTGCTCCTGAAACTAGAAGGAAAAAAAGAAAAGATACTAATATGCAAATTCAAGATCAAAAATACAAGGAAACAGTTTTAGAACTTAATGTTCTTATGCAACTTGACAGTGCTAATAATGCTCATACACTTAAACTGCTGTTGCATAGAAAGGCCCAATTACAATGAGTAAGAACAGCATTTAACTAAATAGATCTCTGGTGTGTCTCAGGTCATTTGAGCATGTGTTACGCAATCTCCAAGAACCATCTGCCCCAAATCTTGTACTTGTGCTTATATAAAACTTTGCACTATTTAGAGGCATTAATAACTCCTGCAATTTCTAACTTCATAAGAGGAAGGGACCCAGTCTTGAATTTCTGTGAAGGAAACAATTTGCTGCTATTGTAGATAGATATCAATTGTCAGCTTGGGTTCCACAGGCCGGGAATGGTTTTTTACGTTCTGTCACTTTGAGGTCAGTTTCTTATTTAGAATGAGAACTGCCTTTGCCCTTTAAGAAATGAAATAAAACTAGAATAACCTTCCTGCTTCTCCTACCTGCCTTCCCAGCCGAGTATCTCAGCATTCGAAGAGTTCATTTTTGGATGTCATTAAATATAGCTAGTGATCCTTTAAATGAAACGGATTAAATGGCAAATGGTTTATCATCTTCTCCCCTTCAGTTTAGTCACCTGAAAGAATTCACAATTCAAAATATGATGTATAAAGTAACCCCAGCTCATCTCTATTTCTATTATTTCTTTGGAGGGAAAGTTTCACTGGTGGTAATGTTGCAGCGTAGGCTGATGTTAGTATATTTATCTTTATCTCCTTATGGTAGAAAAGAGGTGAGTCTTTTCCATTTTCTCCTTGAGGTTTGGAAATGGACGTGGCTTCTAAGATTTTAGTGGGGAAAGAGAACTATACTTCCCCCAAGATGTATTTTACCAATTGAGAGTTTTCTCCTTTTGGTGATTTTAACAGATGTATGATACTTTGAGCTATTGGTTATTTTTAAAAACCTCACTATGATTTTAATTGACATACAATAGTTTTATGTCTTTATGAACTACCCTAGTTTTTCAGTACATGTATACATATGTAAGCAAGTAAGCTGAAATGTTATTGAAGGTGAACTTGAATAGAATACCAGAAACAGTTTCACTTTCAAGAAAACAAACTTGTTTAATTTTAAAAATCATGCTATTTAACAAATACGTCTTGACCCTGATCTACTGGTCTTGAAGATAAGAATGAGGGATACAGTGAAACGTAATATAACAGAAGTGTCTGGGTTTCTAACCCCTCAAAAGTAACAATTTAGGATTGGGCTTAATTATGGGACTTCCCATCATTTGTTTGAAACATAAAAATCAGAGTCTAATTGTCATGAGCCTCTTCCCTCACTGCTTTCTCTCCCATTGTCAAACTACATTATAGGATGTATATGTAGAAATCTACATGGCCCACATAATTAGTAACTCTCCTCTCAAAGGACAAGAAAATGTAAACTGGACTTCTCACAATTGAAGTCCTTGGTGACATTATTATCTACTATATGATTTCAATTAAGGGCTTAAAAAATATTCCTCGCTTATCCTGCTTGATCAATTTTCTTCAGTTACACCACGTTAATGGAATAAAAGTATACTGGGGAATCTGGACCAAGTATAACTTTGTATTATTATTAATAAAATTGAACAGGTAGAAAATTATACATCTAACAATATTTTACAAACTATAATCTAATAAGAGAGAAACATATAAATAATGAATGCAGGTACCCTGCCAGAGAAATACTGACTTATGCTGATATAGGCTATCTTGCTTCTGCTTTCATCTCGCCAATATGAATATTATCATCATGCTTATCTTGTCCACATCCATAAAGCACAGTAGAGGGACTAGCAGTTGACATAATGACTATATTGCCAGACTCCCATGTAGTTGATCGCCGTTCGAGTCCCGGACCCAGTGGCTTAAACTCACGCTGGGGGCGTGTGCATGCATGACCAAGATCCCGAGAGGAGAATGGAGGAGAAGGGATTGCAGAATGGCCATCTCCCCTTGAGGGATGATTTCTCGCTTCCTGTCTCTCTTTCTGGAGAGTGCTTGCACCCTACAGCAAAAACCGCTCAAAAAAACAAACCAAACCAAACAAAAACAAAAAGCACAGTAGAATGGCTCATTGGTCCACATGACAAAGGAGAGGAGGGCTACTGTGTGGAAATGAATGCTCAGAGGCCCTTAAAGTAGACACATTCACTGTAAAAATTTCCTGAAGACCCCAAAATAACTTTTGGTTCAACAATTCCACTATTAGGAACTTACCAAAGAACAAAAAAGTCCAGTTTCATGGTCTCATGGTTAAAGTAACTGGATCCCATATGGCCAACCAGCTTGGTTGGAGTCCCAGACCAGTGGCTTGAGAAACACACCAGGGGGACGCACTCATATGTGCCCAAAGTCCTGAAAGAAGGGAGAGATGGCAGAGAAAGGACTGCAATGTAATCATGCCCCACAGGAAGGGTGATGTTTTCTTCTGTCCACTTCTCCTTCTCTCTGGTGAGTGCATGGGTCCTCAAGGGGAAGGGGGACTCAGAAGAATGTGTAAAGACAAGTGAAAAATGATTATTAAAATGGTCTCTAAAAAGTTATTCAGCATAAGACTTTTGTAAAAGTGAAAAGTAAAAGGGAATTATTTAAGCAGAGGTAATAAATCAAATGAAAGATAACTGAAATTACTGAAGGGAGCTGGGTGTCAAAGCAGGGATGATGATAAATAGGGAATGAGGCAAACCGTGTGGGTACTCTAGCAAATGGTTGTCACATGAAAGTGTTAGCCTAAAGTCAGAATTTATGATATCTCAAAAGAAACTGGAAACCATATTCTTTGTAAGATATTTTCCAACTTTTAAAGTTATGTGTGGAAAAAAATATGCAGCTGTGGTCGCTGAGACATGGGCTGCCTGGATACAACATTGACAAAGATAAATCGCATGGGGGCCAGCAGGTGGCATGGTAGTTAAGGCACTGAACGCCCAATGGCCAACTGCAATTCGAGTTCTAGACCTGTCGGCTTGAAAAATCATGCCAGGTGCATGTGTGTGTGTGCCCAAAGTCCTGGGAAGAGAGTGGAGGAGAAAGGATTGTGGTGTGGCCATTGCCTTTGGGGGGATGATTTCTCTCTCTCTCTCTTTCTCTCTCTCTCTGTCTCTTCTCCAGCAAACATGGCAAAGACCTTTTAAAAGAAAGATAAACTGTATAAAAATCTATAGTGAAACAGGATGCCATTACTAAAAATGATGATGTAATTGTATTGACGTATAAAGATGCTCTAGATATTTGAAGATAACATGAATATGAGAGCAATTTAAAAAAGTACTTAAAACATATCTCTTATATTTACATATAGAAGGAAAAGACTTGCATTATAGCCACTAAAATGTTCATCATGGCTATCTATCTCTAGATGAAGAATTCAGATAAATTTTAATTTTGTATTTTCTTATTTTCATACTTTAAGCATAGATTGTATAATAAAATTTAATTAAAAATAATAAATATGTTTGACTCTCCAATGGAGAATGCTATATGAAATTCAACAAGAGAACAGAATGAGAAGAACCTTAAGGTGGCAGGGAACCTAATAGGAAGTTAAGAATGCACTAATGGGAACCAGCAGTGAGTGTAATGGCTATGTCTTTGGATTCCCACGTAGTCAACCGCGGTTTGCGTCCTGGCCCCGGTGGCTTCAAACTCACGCCAGGCGTGTGTGCGTGCATGCCCAAGATCCCGAGAGGAGAACGGAGGAGAAGGGATTGCGGCGTGACCATCCTCCCTGGGGGGTGATTTCTCACTTTCTGTCTCTCTGTCTGTCTCTGTCTGTCTGGCGAGCGCATGCGCCCTATAGCGAAAATCTCTCCAAAAAAAAAAAAAAAAAAAAAGCACTAAAACTCAGGCCAGCAGGTAGTGTGATGGTTAAGACTCTGGACTCCCACATGACTGTTCAAGTCCCAGATCTGGTGGCTTGAAAAGCACACTGGGTGCACGAGCCAGAATTCCCAGGAAGAGAATGGAGGAGAAGGGATTACAGCATGGCCATCTCCACTGGGGGTGATTTCTCACTTTCATTCTCACTGTCTCTATCTCTCTCTGGCAAGCACATATGCCCTATGTCAAGAAACAAAGCAAAACAAAACAAAAGAGAAAAAAAAAAGAGAGAGAAAAGAATGCACTAAAACTGTTGGGGAATAAATTAATGCATTCATAAGCCAACTTGATAAATATGTTTCATATTACTAGCAGGATTATTTTCCAAAAGGGTATCAGGCTTACAAAGACAAGTAAAATAAAGATTTCTCTCTTGGAATCTAAAGTCTAATGAGGATGTCCCAGTGTTACTACCTTTTAATTTAGACCATAGAAATGTAATCACAGAATAAAAGAAAAACATAAGGACAATGGAATTTAGAAACTGGGGAAATTATCATTTTGTTTTGTAATTTGATTTAGAACATGAGGATGGTATGTCTCGGAAATCCATATTACTACAGAATTTTACTTGATGATAACTAGAAAAATGACATAACATAATTTAGAACTATTTTAAAATATAGGGAAAAATTCAATGTTAATCTTTTTATGAGAAAATTCTACATAGGAAACTTACAAATGATTATATAATTTGTTTTATTGGGATTGCAAACGTAATTAGATAAATGGCATGTTTCACAAAGATTGATTACATCCTTTTTGCCAGGGGTACGTTTTATATTTAGAAAGTGTGTCTTGGGGGCAGCAGATGGTGTGATGGTTAAGGGCACTGAATTCCCACGTGGCCAACTGTGGTTTGAGTTCCGGGCCTGGTAGCTTGCTTTCTCTCTCTCTCTTACTCTGTCCCTCTCTGGTTAAATTAAAATAGATAAATAATAAAGTTAAATAAAATAACTCTTTCATAAAAAAAAAAGAAAGTCTTTCTTGGATAAAAATCCAAAGAAGTTAAATGATTAAAAATGCTCCTCATGAAAAAGTATCAACAGAGTCACAGACCCCAAAGATAACACTTTGAGGAAACTTTGATCTTTCTTTTTTTTTTTTTTTTTTTTAACCTGGAATGAAAACTAGCAAAGAGAGTTCTTTTTTTCTTTCTTTCTTTGTAAAGAGGTTTTTTGCTATAGGGCATGTGTGCTCACCAGAAAGACAGAGAGAGACAGAGAAACAGAAAGCAAGAAATCACTCCCCAGGGGGGATGGCCACACCTCAATCCCTTCTCCTCCATTCTCCTCTCAGGATCTTGGGCACACATGCACATGTGCCCGGTGTGAGTTTAAGCCACTGGGTCTGGAATTCGAACCGTGGTAGACTACATGGGAGTCCAGAGACATAGACATTAAGTCTACTGCAGGTCCCAGAAATTTCTTTTTTTAAATTGAAAATTTCTGAGTTAGCTGAAGGTATGATGGTTAAGGCAGCTGGATCTCAACCATCAACTATGCAGTTCAAATCCCACGCCCTGTGACTTGAAAAACATGCCAGGTGCATGTGCATGCCCAAAATCATCCCAAGAGGAGAATGAAGGAGAAAGGGATTGCAGAACGGCATCCCTTATGGGGAGTGATTTATCACTTTCTCTTTCTCTTTTCTTTTTTTTGGATAGATTTTGCTATAGGGCATGTGCACTTGCCAGAAACAGAGAGAGAAACAGAGAGACAGAAAGTGAGAAATGATCCCCCCGGGGGGGGGATGGTCACGCTGCAATTCCTTCTCCTCCATTCTCCTCTCGGGATCTTGGGCACGCACGCACAACCTCCCAGTGTGAGTTTAAGCCACTGGGTCCATAACTCGAACCATGGTTGGCTACATGGGAGTTCAGCGACATAGCCATTACACCAACTGCTGGTCCCCACTTTCTATGTGTCTTTCTCTGGCAAACATATGTGCCCTATAGCAAATAAAAAAAAAATTCAGCTATTAATAGTTAGAATTTCAACTTTGCTTCATAAAAAATTCTTATAGAACCTCACAAAAAGCCTTAAAGATCATTAAAATATATACAGAGAGCAATCACTGGCAAAATGAACTATACGTTGACATGATGAATTGTGTAAATGACATGAAATGGTGATGGGGAGAACGGTAACCATAAAACCTGATAAAATTGAGAGAACTGGCTAGCTAGAAATAGAACATGTATGAACAAATGGCATATGAAATTCAATATATAAACATGTAAAAATTCAATATTATAGCTATATAATGATTCTAGAAACAATATACAAAAGGAATGTTCTGTCGGTAACAATATGCATCAAACACTTAAGAGCCAAAGAATCTCCTGGTTCTGGTGGAAAAGCGCATGAAAGTTTCTGCATAGGTTTTCATAGCGGTAACCACTCCTTGAGTAATTCCAAGAGACCTTAATAAAAGCATAGGTTTAAGTAGAGGGAATTATGAATGGGTTTCTAAAAATGTCAATAGTGGGACCAGCAGAGGGCGTAATGGCTACGTCGCAGGACTCCCATGTAGTTGACCATAGTTCGAGTCTCAGACCTGGTGGTTTAAACTCACTCTGGGTGCGTGTGCGTGTGTGTCCAAGATCCTGAGAAGAGAATGGAGGAGAAGGGATTGCAGGGTGGCTATCACCCCGGGGGGTGATTTCTCGCTTTCTGTCTCTCTGTCTCTGTCTTTCTGGTGAGCGTATGCACCCTATAGCAAAAACCTCTCCTAAATAAATAAATAAATAAACAGACAAATAAATAAAATGTCAATGACATTATGTAGGAAGTCAGATGAACCTTCTTCTACTTCAAAAGTTGAAAGATAAGGGGGTCAGGTGACATGCTCTGTAAGACTGCCATGCAGGAAGGTTTCCAGTTCAAGTGCAGAGACCTCCCTGAGTATGCCGGGTCCATGCTTACCCATGAGAGGGGGCTGGCTGAAGGTGGGGATGGATTGCGGTGTCAGGACCCATTGGGGTCTCTCTCTCTCTCTCTTGCTTGTGGAAGTAATAATCATTTCTTTTTAAGGTAGAGAGATGATAAAGTTTACAAAAACACCACCAAATAGTGCAATACCAAAATGATAAAAATTGAATACTTAATGAAAATTGAAAAAACAACAGATACAAGGAAGAATACCAGTCATAATCAATGCCCAATGAAAAGGCTTAGGCTATAGTTCCATGATTTTCTAGGGCTACCTCCTTTTACACATCACATTTCCCAACTTTTCCTATTTTTATATTCTTTCTTCAGTGTTTTAATCATGCTAATTTGAACATGGCACTCTCTTCAAACAAAACTAAACTGGCCCTGAATAAAGAGACTCTGGTGCTTTTATCCTTAAAGATTTTGTGTATCTGGTGGCATTAATTTTGTGTGTCATCCCCCTCGCCTTTTCCCATTAGCTCCATCAGGCCCGGTTCCACTGGACGTGCTCCAGCTCACTGGGCAGAGGCCTGACTGAGCATTCTTATGGAACTGAGTCAGGCTTCCGGGTGGACTGGCACTTCGTAGGGGAGGGCTTTTGTCACTCTTTTGCTGCCCTTTTAACCTTCACCTTGATTATACTGTGAAATCTTTAAAAATATCCTCTAACAATATCACGAGCCTTCACTGAGTGATGTAGCTCCAGATATCTCTGGCTGGATAATCCACCTGAAAGTCAGTGACTTTGGAACCAAATTTACGTGTCATAAAACACTGCAGAGGTGGGACCAGCAGACGGCATAATGGATATATCGCTGGACTCCCATGTAGTCAACTACAGTTTGAGTCCCCGATCAAGTGGCTTAAAACTTGTGCCTGGCGTGTGCATGTGCTTGCCCGAGATCCCAAGAGAATGGAGGAGAAGGGATTGAGCTTACTGTCTGTTTCTCTAGCTAGTGCACATGCCCTGCAGCAAAAATCTCTCTTAAAAACAAAACAAAACAAAAACACTACAGAGGTCACACTTTGCCATAATAATTTAGGAGTGTGTATCTTAAAAATACCAGCAGTAGTGCTGATAAAATAGAAAAACAGCAATTAAACAAAAAGACACTCTAAAGATTGTGGACTTCTATAGGCTACGATGTATCTTTCATTGTTCCATTTATTCTACTGGGGAAATCAACCTTGATTAGTGCCAGTTCTGAGCTGTGGAGGCACTTTCAGGAATGCTTGTCTCCATACCGTAAAACCCAACCACCCTGTGACCCCAAGATTGCTGGGAATGATAGGTCTAACAGCAGTGCTTCCTTGTCCTCCAGACCCTGATTCCTCTGGCAGGCCAGGGATAACCTGGAAACCCGACCCTTGAGATTCTTGGAAATTTTTGAGTTCCAATATCTAAGGCAACATAACCTCAGAAAAACCAGCAGCGCTGAAAACATTGCCTGCAGCTTCACTTGTTTCACTACTACATGGGGATCATGAAAGCAAACTTGGATCGATTTTTATAATAATAGAAGTTCAATATACGTGATTGACTATACTTTTAAAGTCTCTTTTCTCCTTTTTAATCTTCTCACTTTGAATTATCTGCCCAGAACTTTTTTTTTTTTTTTTGGTAATTGTTGCTGTTTGGATCATTGCTGAAAAGCCTGGATATCCCTGGCATAAATTTTGCTCTTCTTGGGATCCTAACATCTCCAGTTTGTTAGATCGTGCTCGACTGGTGCTTGATAAACACATGCCGAAGTGATAGAGATTATGACGTTGTGTTTTTAGCTTTGCTTATCTGCCTAACCAACATCCATGACATTTTATCTACGTTAAAATATGCCTGAGCTCCCAATAACTGAATTACAAATGCAAAGTTAAAGCATATTCTGTTGATTTAAATGGAGGATAGTGTGTAAACAATACACTTAGAATTATTGCAACAGATTATTTGTGTCTACAGTTAAAAACAGCATTGAACAACAACAAAAAAGCCCTGTCTCGTAGGCAGCAGATCCCTTTCTATTAAAGCTACGATGATTACGATGACTGTGCTTTAACTTCTTCATCTTCAAGAAATAAATCCATTCTTTTCAGCTGTAATCATCTTGGCTTAAGAGACCTAAGCATTTTTTTTTTTTCTGCAAAGGCCCATGATTCATCATAAGAAACTAGAAATAAGCCAAAATAAATGTGCATAGATTCCATGGGGAAAATCGCCACATAACTAATTGTAGATTCAGTTTTCCAGTTGGTGTTCTTTCTATAAGTTGATGTGTCCTTCCAAAATTCACCCCCTCAAACAAATAAACAAACTAAACAATGCACCAATTTTTACTTGGGGTATTTCATTTATGATTGTTTGTATACTTCATAAAAGTGCATATGTGCTCACTTAATACTGCACTAATAATACCCAGAGATTCCATAAAATTGAGCCTCTAAAAGGACATGTATCACTTTCATCTTGTTTCATATTGGTTCAGGAAGACAACTATATTATATTTATTTATATATATTACATTAAATGATTATTGTACCACTTAATGACTCATTAGACTCATAAGAGATTTCATAGATTAGTTTCAAAGAATTCTGAAAAATAAGATTATCACTTAAATCAAAGTCAAGATCTTCCAGCTTTAACCCAAGAAGACCAAAATGGAGGGCAATGTGCAGACTGGTCAATGTTTGTGGTTCAGAATTAAAACTCTCTAAATCGTCATGTTTCTTTCTTTTTTTTTCCCTTTGGATAGTAAACCTAGATAGAACTTCAAAAACTTACAAGAAACTCATATTTTAGTGTAAGCTAACATGGAAGATGTTAATGGTGCCATTAGCCAGTGTGATTTCCATCATTATCAGCCATTATTCTAAGGATGGTAGTGGCAGATAAAGAGCATGGACAGTATTTTCATTTTATTTTGTAGTCAGCATGTAAAATGCATAAACTTTGTCTCTAAATTGTCATCTTTTTCTTCTAAATTGTTTATTATATTTGCTTAGACTCGGGAAATTGAAACTATCTAAAGAAAATAAAGTCAGTATTGAGTAAAAGACCAGAGACTATTTCTATGATAGAATGTGCATTTAAATATCATTAGCTGTGGTCCTAGACATTGAAGGAGTCAATAGAAGCTAAAAATTCTCTTGACAGGACCAGCGGTTGGTGTAATGGCTCTGTCGCTGAACTCCCATGTAGTCGACCGCGGATTGTGTCCCAGACCCGGTGGCTTAAAACTCACGCTGGGCGCGTGTGCGTGCGTGCCCAAGATCCCGAGAGGAGAATGGAGGAGGAGGGATTGTGGTGTGGCCATCCCTCCTGGGGGGTGATTTCTTGCTTTCTGGCTTTCTGTCTCTCTCTGTCTTTCAGGCGAGTACAAAAAACCTTTTCAGAAATAAATAAATAAATAAATAAGTAAATAAATAAATCAAATTTCATTCCAGTGAAAAATATATTTTGATTAGAATGGAATTCTGTAAACATTTCTCATATGTATGTAATATATATGAAATCTCGACTAATCAAGACATTTTTTACTATCTCCCTTACCATCCTGGATACATTAGAATATACTACATCGTGTTATCATCTTTAAAAGTGGTATTTAGAAGAAAAATCATTCATGAATGGCTAATATAGAGAGTATTGCTTTAAGTGCTATTTTAAATGTTTATTTATAGAACAACTTTTTTTTTTTTTGAGAGGTTTTTGCTATAGGGCGCGTGCGCTTACCAGACAGACAGAGACATAGAGACAGAAAGCAAGAAATCACCCCCCAGGGGGGATGGTCATGCCACAATTCCTTCTCCTCTATTCTCCTTTCGGGATCTTGGGCACGCACGGCCATGTGCACAGCATGAGTTTTAAGCCACCGGGTCCAGGACGCGAACCACGGTCGACTATGTGGGAGTCCAGTGACATAGCCATTACGCTAACTGCTGGTTCCCAAGAACAACTATTAAAGAGTAAAGAAGTTTACCATTTGCCGTCTGAAGGCCGCACACTAAAGCTTTACATTCATAGTGTGTGCAGTTTCTAATATGTGCTTTTTAATCATGCTTCTTGCTTCTTCAAGCAAAAACAACAACTTACACTCATTGGCATGAAGCGACAGAAATCACGGTTAATAATTCTGGTTGAAGTCTTTTGTTAATACCTCATATTTATCAAAAAGATCCCTGTTCTAGGTTATAATGTATACTGCAATTGAAAAACACAAATGGTTCCAGAGAGCATACGGGTTTTTAATTTCCTTAAAATAAAAAGCTAGGGAATGAAATGCCTGCTAATGAAGTGTTACATTTCTTAGTTTTCTGCAACTCATTTTAATTGAAAAAAAAAAATCCCTTAAAGTGTCTCCTATTTTCCTATTCTCAGTAGAGAAATAAGAATGATCTATAGAAGAACATGTAGTTCAATGACTAAAAATATGAAGCAAAAAAGAGCATTAAAAAAAAACAACAACAACGACTCGCAACCCTTTGCATATGTGAGAAAAGGTGCAGAATTCACATGTTCCAAGATTCATTTTTAACAGATTTTTCAAACATTGAGCTAGATATTTCAGTAGCATACTCTCGGTGGTTTATGGGAGTGACAAAGGAACATTTTAGGCTCACCTGACCCCTGGCAACACTGAACTAAATTACCTTTTCTCCCAACCGAGCCCTCTATACCTCTCTTCCTTGAAATGCCGATTAAAACAGCAAGAGGCTGGTGAAAAATATGTCGTGTTGACACGGGAATAAAACAATGGTGGACACTGCGAGGTCACAGCGTGGGTCTGGGCTCAGGTACAACTTGGATAGTAAGTCACACTAAGACTTCCCAAGGGTCCTTGCCATCTACCCAGAAGGCAATTGCAATTGCCTGTGAGCTGGGAGAGCTTCACATGCATAGTCCAAGGGAGGCGGGCAAACTAGTGTCTGGGAGGGAACCTGGGTGACCCGCAACACCTACTGTCTCCTCCACGCTCTGCCTTTGATTGGTGGAACAACGCTGCGTTCCTGAAGAGACTGTTCCAACAGCTTCTGGGTTTTGAGAAACTTTCTTCTTAAGCAGGAATGGAAGAGGTCCAACGACTTGTTCTCACACATCCAGGGTATTGCCTTTACAGCCTCAGAGCTAAAGAGGGAGTGCTAAGGGAATATAGAAAGGGGAGAAAGAGGCATGCCTAAAGGAAAAGCAGGGAAAACAGAAAAGAGAAACAGAAAATGACCAAGAAGGAGTAGAGAGATTATGTAGAAGAGGTGGTGGAGGAAGAAAAGAACCAGAGGGAGAAGTCTGTGTTTTTCTTTCCAAGTGAAGTGTGCTCTCCCGGAATCATATGCATGGACGTGTGTAATGGGAATACTATGGTATAATTGGACATGCATGCACACCTATGTGTACACGAGACTGCACCTGAGCTCCCACACAAATGTGCACTCAGATTTTGCTCCATTATTCTAACCCTCAAGCTTCCTCTTCTAGAATGCAGACTGTTTCTGGTCTTAGAGTGTCAGAGGTCTTGATGGCACAATGGGGTGAACTCTGGATTCCCTGAAAATATCAGAGCAGATAAATGAGACCTTGGGGATTTTCTCAGATATGCTCAGACAGAGAAAATGTCTTTTCACACTCCATGCAAAGCTCTCTGCAGTTTGGCTATCCAGTCTCCAAAGTTCTGAGGATGTGTTGGTAGATAATTATTTGACACATTTGCCTAACCCCTGTCTCTTCCTGAAAGGATGCTGCTTCTCTTAGCCAGAACCAGAGAAAATGATTGTTATTTGCTTTAAAAACATGAACATTCATGGGGATGATATCTGAATAGACTTATCTTTTTTTATGAGGATGTACTTTTCTAGAAAATATGAAACATTTGCAGCGTGAAACTTGTACACACTTCCCTGGAGTGCAGATATTTCTTTCATTCATTTACATACCTATTTTTGCCTATTTGGGGTTCAAAGCAGCAATAGAGACCACCTATGTAAGGTTGCCATTTTAAGAAAATGAGTCATTGGGGCCAGCAGATGGCATGGTGATTGGAGTGCTGAGCTCCTGCATGTCCAATGGCAGTTCGAGTCCTGGACCTGGCATTTTGCATTCTCATTCTCTCTCTCTCTCTCTCTGTTTCTTTCTCTGTCTCTCTGTGGTGAGTCATGTGTCTTATAGCAAATAAAAAAATAAATAATTCTTAAAAAAATAAAATGGATCATAATAATAGTCAAGCATGATAGGTGTAGAGAGTCCTGTCATAGAGTATTCCTTCATCAAAGAGTTATTTTAAACCCAGGTGGCTTGCATGCAATGATCATTGACTTATTTGACACAGATGAAGAAAAATAAAATTTAAAGTTAAATTTATGTGCCTCATCAGCCATGGTGGCATTGCAGTGACACACTGCCCATGATGTTGGAGCCAAATGGGAAGGCCGTAGGTTTGCGTCCTGAGGTCTCCCTGTACATACTAGGCAAGAGCACACGTGCTCTTGATCCTGGCTGAGGCTGGAGGTGCATGATGGCATGAAGACGTTGGTGGGACTGCCTGCTCCTCTCTCTCTCGGAAGAAATAAACAAATGAATTTTCAAACTTAAATGCCATAAGTGGACGATAACCAGTTACAATTAGGGTAAGGGGAAAAGATAATTGATTGCTGGAGTTTCAATGCCCTTGTAACTCTCTCCTATCAACCTCCATAGCGGAATTCTGAGATGGTTTGGGGACTATATTAAAATGAATGGGATAAGTTCACCAGGGGCCTATTTGCATGAGGGTTGAAGGTTCTCCTGGGAAAGCACACGCTCTGAAGAATAAAGCATCTGGACCAAGACATTGAATGACTGAGAAAGTCTCTTTGAGTAGAACACAGTAACCGCCTCTCAGCTTTATCTGCTTTAGGCACCCTAACTCCTGCACCATGGGTGGGTCCCCTTTATAGATCTGAGCAACTACGAGAGACACCTATTGAACCAAAAGTGTTGTCCATCACAACACAAATAGCACAACCTTACAGATGCCATCGATCTCGTGAGGCAAGATTTGGGAACAGGCACGTCTCTAAGTGCCCTGACCACTAGGCTGATGGACACCGCAGTCACTCGAGGCTTGAGGATGGTGATCACAGGAACTACTGGAGATGTCACTTGGCAAGGGGGTTCCTGGAGAAAGAGGGAAGCTCAGTGTCACAGCTCATTCAAGACTGTGGTGCCTGTAAAAGAACTCTCACTTATGAGGAATTCCTCGGGCATCCCTCACAAATACTTTACAGAGAGGCACTGTGGTTTTGAACCTCTGCCAGAGCCCAGAGCCAGTGACATGTGAATTACATAGTTTACTGTGATCCCCTTTGCTCACGAAACCCAGCAATACTGAGTTTAAACATAAATTCCATAAACCATACTTTTGGTTAAGACAAGCGGAACGTGTTGGCCTGAGTTGAAGTCTTTGTAGGCTTCTAACAATGATGTGGAGCTTGCAAGCATTCTGGATAATCTCCGTGGTAGGTAAAGACTCCTGATTTTAACCTCAGAATGTGTCAGTGACTTAGCACTTTAGGGGACCAGGACACGGGTTTACATTCTTTCCAGTAGAAATTGCTATACTACAACTGTAGGCTCACAGGTAAACAAGCTTTGAACCCCATCTGACATTGCAGGAACTTTCTGGAGTGTCTCTTGGGAGCGTTTCTGCATGAGCTGGTTTTGCATGCTGCACTCACCTGGCATGGCTTAAGTTGGTCCCCTTGGTGAAACCCTCGTTAGTACATCTTCAACATGTTTATACAGTCATGTTTGACTTGACCAGAGGTCAGACTCCCAGCACCCTCTGTTCCCTGGAACGCAAATTCAGAAATAAGCAAAAAAGGCCCTCGAGTGCCCAAAATAGCTTCATGTCCCCAGACTAATGCCATGGACTTTCCTTCTTACAGGCTTATGGTCCTCACTTAGAGATTGTTTATTTTTCCTTAACCGAGGTCATAAAAATTGTGGGTTTTCTGGTTTCCCAGCTCAAAGTCGATTAAAAGTAACAAATTAGAAAGGCAGAGGAAACATTAGAGGCAAGTAAACTGGCAGCAATAAAGTGTTGGTTATCAGATTAGGAAGGAAGAAGCTGAAAAATTAAGAAGTAAATTCAGAATTGTGTGTGTTTTACAGAATAATGCAGTGATAGCAATTCATAATGATGGTGCAGTTATCAAAAAGGCCAAATTAGGGACCAGCAGTTAGTGTAATGGCTGTCGCTGGACTCCCAAGTAGTCGACCACGGTTTGAGTCCCGGACCTGGCAGCTTAAACTCATGCCAGGCACGTGTGCGTACGTGCCCAAGATCCTGAGAGGAGAATGGAGGAGAAGGAATTGCGGCGTGGCCATCCCCCCTGGGGGGTGATTTCTCACTTTCTGTCTCTCTCTGTCTTTCTGGAGAGCGCATGCGCCCTATAGCAAAAAAACCTCTCCAAAAAAAGAAAAAAAAAAAAAGGCCAAATTATGTTTAACAGTTGCTGTTTTACAAAGACAGGGAAGAAGTTAATATAGTTATCAAATGTCCATAAAATGGTATAAAAATAGGCTTAAGCATCTAACAGGGGAAGTTTGAGCTATCTAGATGAAGTGCATGGCCTGCCTCCTTCCCAAAGATGATTACTACGTTTGAATTCTCAGAGCGCAGTGCTCGTACTTTTCAAATGGTACTTGCTGTTTTCATCATTGTATTACAGTCATTTGAGTTCATACTAAATGCCATTTAACTCCCTTGGAGGAATGGAGGAAGTTGGATTTTAGCATCTATCATGCCATGTTGTATATGAATTTGATGAGTCACTCCGTGTGCTTTAATTATTTTATTTGGAAGACACGGGGTTTGGAACAAATAAACCTGAGATTCTTTCAGTTTGTGAATTTTATTTTAATTTAGTAAATAATAAGAATTTTGTGGCAAAGTTGGAGAGGTATATATGGATCCCAACTTTTTTTTTTTTTTTTTAATGTTTGCTATAGGGCATGTGCACTCGCTGGAGAGAGACAAAGACAATGAAAGGGAAATTGAGAAGTCAGTTCTCCAGGGGGAATGGCCACACCTCAATCTCTTCTCTTCCATTCTCTTCCTGGGATTTTATGCACTCATGCACATGTGCCTGGCATGATTTTCAAGCTACCAGATCTAGTATTTAAACCATGGTCAACCATGTGGGAGTCCAGTGCCTTAACTACCACACCACCTGCTGACCCCATGGATCCATCCCAACTTTAAACATGAAGGATATCTGTTGTCATAACCAAGACAATGACATGGGTCTATTGCCTGATAAATGCCCATCCCTTGCAACAAAAGGCATTTTTTTTTCAAAGTTACGTTAAACATCTATTGTTTTCACTTGCTCAGTGACTATTTTTCTTCTGATATCACTTTGGAAAAAACACTTTTATTGTAGTCTCAGCCCATGTGATTCTAGAGAATGGACCTCATCCAGTGACTCTGAAATGGTTAAATGACCCGGGTTTGACCAATCAAGGTATGCCATCCCCTAGGACGGAATGATTGGTTTAGTAATGAACTTGTGACCCAAGTTGATTCAATAAAAGTCGATCTTATGACTTCTCCTAGAACTATTCAAACATTCAGGAAATGTGTACAAGTTGCACTTTGTTCATGTTTTATATTTTTCAGACGAGTACATTTCTTTAAAAAGGTACATGTTTTCAGATACAGTTCCACTTATTAATATATAAATCAATACTGTCAAAAAATTTTTAAAAATTAGTTCTTCCACTCTCTAAGTAAATTCTTTAGCAGCACCAATTGCTCATAAGCCAACCTACTAAAGTCCAAAATTTTGTTTATTTTTAGATCTTATTGATGTGACATGCATGTACCTGCCCCTTGCCAAACAATGCCACATCTAAGCTGCCATTTGAAATAGGAAATGACATCAAACCCTTCCTATGACTTCCCCATTGAACTGAAATTCATTAGGCAGCCAGGTGATCTGCGATGGTAGTGATTCTCACATGACGAGTGTCTTACCCCTTCCACCCTCCAGCAATGCTGTCACCAGTGCTGACTGTCCTGGTGTCTGCTGGCCACCCCAGCCAATGCCGGGCAGCTGTAGAACTGCAGAAAAGCATCTCATTACCCTTCTCTGCCTCCTTGCTGATACCTGTCTCTTGCTTCCACTTAGGTCCAACTAACCCCTCTGTGGCTTGCACTGGGTAACAGCAGTAACGCTAAGAATTGTATTTTCAGTAACATATGCTATTCACCAAGTGGTACTCTGGAATGTGTTGGCAGCCCCATAGAGTTAAACGTACAGGCCTAGGCCATGGGGGTCGTTAACTTCTTCTCTTTGGCTTGCTGCTGTTCATCCCATCTTCCGACCTGCTGTGTGACAGTTCATTTTCTCATCTTTCATGGCATCAAAAATAATTTCCATCAAGAGTTTATCAGAATATTTATCTCTATACACACAGTAGAGGACCCTCTGTAGTGTGAAAGAATTACCAAGTTTTGTGAGTTCTTTCCCTTTTTCTGTTCATTAGCCATGAAAATAATAACTCTTGAAGTATCTCTAATCTTCTCTAAAGGGACACTGCCACACCTGTATTAAGGACAGCTATGGGTGGCCAGCACTGGCACTGCATGCAAAACTGTCTTCCTCCCAGCCACCACTTCCTGGGTCAACCCGGGGCAATTGTCCCAATGATACATGTGGACAAAAGACCCATGATGTGATCTGGCGAAGACAGCTGAGCTCAACAAGCCAGATTTCTTTTTTTATTTATTATTTATTTATTTATTTATTTTTTCCCTTTTGTGTTAATGGAAGAGAATTGGTGTTTTCGATAGGGTCTTGCCATGTTTCACGGCTCTCCTTCCCCTACCTCCCAGGTGTCTAGTGTTGCCGGTATGTGCCACCACACTCGTCCTGTTTAGGTTGGGCCAACAGTTGGACCCGGGTTCTTCATGCTGCCTGTTACTGTGCAGCAGTGTCTTCCTACTTCTGACACCGCAGCTGTGTTAGATCCCTTTTTTTGAGAAATGAAATTTAAAGTATAAAACAAAAGAAACAGTGATGGCTGCTGAAGAGGAACAGCGATGACTAGGATCCCAACAAGACTCATTTATGAGCAAGCACGAATTACATGTTAGCTAACGGGCCATAAGTCTTACAGAAGCAAGGGTGAGAATTGTTCCTATCAGGCCAAGAGAAGCAGATACTGGGGAATAACTTATCAGAAACACTGTTGTGATAGTAGAAAATAGATCCTGAGGCTCTTGGTCATCACTGGTCCCAGATCCCCTCTCAGTGCCTTGTTTCTGAGATCCAGATGCATGATTTCTTCTATCAGGCCACATGACTCTGCTTCTTGAGCTTGTTCAAGTGAGGGTCTTCCTTACAGCAAAAGGAAACTGACTAAAATGTAAAGTGGCCACCACTACCAAAAGTGTAACTTCTTTCAGCCTCAGATTTTTTCATCTCACCAAGAGGTGGATTTGATCCTTGGGAATTGGTCCTCAAGGTTCATCTAGTGCTGTGTTTTATAAACTAACTGATGACCCTGGGAATAGTACCCTTACTTAAGTGTTTTGAGAATTCATTATCATTTATTGTACTCACATGCCAGTTAGACTGTGTATTGCCAAAATAAACTAATTCTGCCTGTGGTAAGGAAAATCGAGGGAACCAAAATTAAGTGTAATTTGTCATCACTTGTGCCAATCAATAATCTTGCAGTTTGGTATTACTCACTGTTCTCATTAGTTTTATAAATAGAATAATAAGATTAGGTAAAAATAAATAAAGCCTATGTCATTCACGTTGATGAATTTCTTCCTTAGGCATCAACCACATGTGAAGTACTCTTTGTACTTGTCAAATAATAGGTTTTATCTTCCAAGTGATTGTTCTAGTAAGTATAAGGGTCTATTTCTTGTGACTATATCCTACCAGAAAACACTAAGGTGACACTCCTAGGTAGGTATTCAAACAAAATAGAAAATACATGATGATGTAGCAAGGACCAGCTCCCAAAGAAAAGTCATTCTGAAGTGGTGGTCTCTGGACTGAGTATCCCCAGATGGAACTGTCAAGAATATAAATAATTGTTTTTAAATGACTTGGGAGAAGGAGACATTACAGAGACAGGAAAACAAGTTTGTGATGACCAAGAACACCATGAAATATGGGACACTGATGGTCTTGGATTACCAGGAAACAACAGCTCACAAATTCACCAAGCATTCAGTGGGTTTCCCCTTTCCTACTGAATGGACGAGAGAGACGGCACCATCCCTGCCCTTTCAGATGCAGTTATTCATTCATTCACTGTTCCTTGGTTACTTATTGTCTGCCATGTTCTGTAACTGAGTCTCTGAATACAACCATTCCTGTTCTAACGAGTTCTGGAGTCAGGTCGGTGACTGTTTCAGTTGCCCTCTAGTACTGAGTTTTGTTTCTTTTTTTCTTTTTTTTCTTCTCCTTTGGTGTTAAAATCCTTAACTTTTGGCCATACATGTGTCCACTCAGAAAAAATAGTTTATGTTTCCTGGCTTCATTCTTTGGCTAGACGTGGGTATGTGTACAGAATATGGCTGATCAGATGTAGAGGGAAGTGATGGTCAATGTTCAGTGCACCTTTTTTTTTTTTTTTAATATGTTTTTCCTCCTTTGGAGAGGTCTTTGCTATAGGGTGCATACACTCGCCAGAAAGACAGAGAGAGACAGAGAGACAGAAAGTGAAAAATCACTCCCCAGGGGGCATGGCCACACCACAATCCCTTCTCCTCCATTCTCCTCTCGGGATCTTGGGCATGCGTGCCCGGTGTGAGTTTAAACTGCTGGGTCCGGGACTTGTACTGAGGTCGATCACATGAGAGTTCAGCAACATAGCCATTACACTAACTGCTGGCCGCCAGCATACCTTTCTTATAAGACACTGGGCACTGTTTTAGATCCTTCTCTACCTCTTCTCCAACTGCTGCTTGAGAGAGAGCTGTGATGCTGGAGCTCCCACTTGGGTTGTGAAGGTGAGAACTGCCCTGAGGGATTGCAGAGTGGAAAGCCAGGCTCTAGACACTGCAGGGTCCCTACACCAGCTCAGGATTCTACACTTTCTATGTATTAGAGAAATACATAAAGGTATTTATGTCTCAGTCACATTTTTTTAGTGTTTAAAACCTGTAGCCAAACCTAGTTCTAATGCATTGGTGTTCTTTTCTTTCTCTGTTTTAAGGTATAATTTATATGTAGTAACATCCCTAAATGTAAAGTGTACAGTTTGATTAGTTTTTTTGCTTGTTTTTTTTTTTTTTTGAGAGAGTTTTGCTGGAAAGACAGAGAAAGAAAATGAGAAATCACTCCCTGGGGCACTGCAATCCCCTCTTCTTCATTCTCTTATTAGAATTTTGGGCACACACACACACACACACACACATGCCCCACATGAGTTTCAAGCCACTGGGTCCAGGACTCACACCACAGTTGGCCATGTGGAAGTTCAGTGCCTTAATCACCATGCCACTTGCTAGCCCCAAATATGATTAGTTTTGACAAATGTATACTCTCATGTTATCACCACCACGGGTATACTGCAGGACATTTTCATCACTCAGCCACCTTAATCACAATGCCATGGGCTAGCCCCACATTAGGAATCTAATTTGCATTTCTCTGATGACTTATGACAGGCCTATTTCATATGCTTAGTTGAGTTATTCTTACTGAGTTTTAGGAGTTCTTTATATATTACGGATATTAGTCACTTACCAGATACATGTATTATAAATATTTTCTACCAGTTTGACATTGTCTTTTAACTGTCCTTATGGTATCCTTGAAGGAGTAAACTCTGGTAAAATTTAATTTATTATTTTCTTTTATGGTTTGTGCTTTTTCTGTCACAAAGGTAGCTTTGCTTAACTCAAAGTCATAAAAATTTTCTTCTATATTTTCTTCTTAGCACTTTTATCATTTTAAAACTCACATTTAGACATACAGTTTATTTCTGAGTTTACTTCTGTTTCTATTTTTGGTTGGGGTCAATGTTCATTTTTCTTTTTATGTATAGAGAGTTCTTTCAGCATCATTTGTTGAAAAGACTATCATTCTCTATTGAATTATTTTGACACTTTTATTTAAAAATCAATTGATCACATAAATTGCATTCACTTTTGAATACTCTTCTGTTCCATTAATCTATGTGTATTATGATACACATACCGTTTCAATTACTTTAGCTTTATTGATGTATTTTTAAATTACTGGGATACATGTGTTCACTTTTACATCCTATTACACCTTTCTATGCTTTTTATATGTTTTATATTATTTGTGGTTTTAAAAAGCAACTCTTATTAACAGAATTTATCTTGACTTCCTAGATAAAAAGAAAACCATTCTTTATGGTTCAATAAATGGAAACTCTACTACCACCTCTGAGAAGGTGAGAATACCTCCATCAAATCAGGGAAACATCAAAGTTCTTGAGTTATTTAAATAGAAGTAGGAAGGAAAAATATTACAAAAGAAATAAAGAAGAAATAATTGAACATTTACTCTGTGACTTATTTTTTTCAGATACTAACTACATCATTGTACCCTGTGAAGTAATTAGTAGTATTCTTATTTCTCATTTTTTCCAGAGAGAAAGATGGCCCTACAGATTAAGTAACTTGCCTATAGTCATTCATTATGTTTTTGTTTGTCTAGATTTTTTGCCACAGGGCATATGCGTTCACCAGAGAGAGAAAGAGACAGTGAGAAGGAAAGTGAGAAATGTGGGGATATGGCCATGCCACAATCCCTTCTCTTCCATTCTCCTCTTGGGATTTTGGCACACATACAGTCTCACTGTGATTTTCAAACTGCCAAGTCTGGGACTTGAACCATTGTCGGCCATGTGGGAGTCCAGCACCTTAACCCCTACGCCACCTGCTGGCTCAAACCATTTATTATCTTTAAAGTAACTTTATTGAGTTACAAATCACACATGATAAAAATCACATATGATAAATTCATTTATAGATTTTTATCATTCCCAAAAGAAACTCCATATCTATTAGCAGTAATGACTCATTCCTCCACTACCTCTACTGCCCTATCCCCCAACCCGGATCTACCCCTCCTGGCCAAAAGACACCACTAATCTAATTTTTTTTTAAATTAATATGCCTATTTTGGACATTTTATATGAATTAATTCATTCAACATGTGGTTTTCTTTTCTTCTTTCTTTTCTTTTTTTTTTTGAAGAGGTTTTTGCTATAGGGTGTATGCGCTCGCCAGACAGAGAGAGAGAGACAGAGAGAAAGAAAGCGAGAAATCACCCCTCAGGGGGGATGGCCATGCCACAATCCCTTCTCCTCCATTCTCCTCTCAGGACCTTGGGCATGCATGCACACATACCCAGCGTGAGTTTAAGCCACCGATCCGGGGCACGAACCACGGTCGACTACGTGGGAGTCCAGAGACATAGCCATTACGCTAACTGCTGGTCCCAACATGTGCTTTTCTTGACTGACTTTATTTCACTTAGCATAGTATTTTCAAAATTCATCCACATTCGGAACCAGCAGTTAGCGTAATGGCTATGCCGCTGGACTCCCACGTAGTCGACCGTGGTTCGTGCCCCAGATGGGTGGCTTAAAACTCACACCGGGAGCGTGTGCATGCGTGCCCAAGATCCCGAGAGGAGAATGGAGGAGAAGGGATTGCAGCGTGACCATCCCCCCTGGGGGGTGATTTCTCGCTTTCTGTCTCTATGTCTTTCTCTGTCTGGCGAGTGCACGCACCCTATAGGGAAAACCTCTCAAAAAAAAAAAAAATCATCCACATTGTGCCATGTGTAAGTACCTCATTCCTTCTAATTGAGAAATAATATTACATTGTTTGGAATACTACACTTTGTTTACTTACCATCAGTGAATGGAAATTTGGTTGTTTCTGTTTGGGGGTTATTACAAATAGTGCTGTTATAAACATTTGTGTTCAAGTTTTTGTGATGATATGGTTTTATTTACTTATTTATTTTGAGTATATACCTAGGGGGTGAATTGGTGGGTCACTTGGGCTCAGAGCTCTCAGTTTGTCTGACAGTGAATCCAGTTGTCTTCTATTTTCATTACTCAAGATTGCTTTTCAATGTAATTTACTTCTATGGAAGGATTATCTATTGATATTTTAACTTCAAATTTTTCTTGCTTCTATAGGAAATTGCATAAACAAGTAATTTTTCCCTTTGGTCCTTCACATTATCCAACACCCCACCCTGCCTTTAGAAAATAATCTTAACAATTTGTTTCTGGACTTGCACTCCTAAGGAAAGTTAAAGCTGTTTAAGATTTCAAAGGCAATAAACAAGCCCTATGAAGTCCATTTGAAGAAAAGATGAGTGAAGGGAAAATTTAGAGAATGAAATTTTGGGGTTTGGTAGATTTCTTTCCTTTCTTTCCTACTTTCTTTCCTTCTTTCCAAATTGTCAGGGGTGCATGCAATTGTGAGTGGGAGAGAGAGAGAGAAGTCACTCTCAGTGAAGCGTTCTCATGTTGTTATTCATTTTCCTCCATTTTCTTCTTGGTCAGGATTTTTAGCACATTCGCTCATCCACCTGGTGTTTTTTTTTGTTTTGTTTTGTTTTGTTTTCCAAGTTGCGGGAGCCAGGTTTAGCTCCACGATCAACCACAAGGGATCAAACTTCAGATGCACTGTGTTTAAGGGGTTGGCCCAGGTTCAGTGGATTTCAATGAGACATTGGAGATGAGTTTACTAAATTGCATTTTTGGAAGGAAGCTGAGAAGCAGAGGGTGAGAGTCCCTGTGACTGTGAAGAGCTGTCAAGGCATCTCTGTGACCTGACGAGATGGAGTGAAGGACCAGTGAGTACCAACACCATTGGAGGGTAACTGATAAGTAGTCAATGTGCTGATGACCCAGGATCAGACATATTCCCTAGTCTCTTGGAGCCACAAAATTTCTCATGGTCCATGCATAAGCTTTTCAAAAAAGTTTGTTTATTTACAAAGAGAGAGAGAGAGAAAGAGAAAAAGAGAAGCCCTCAACAGGGTTGTCATGCAGTGATCCATCCTCAGTCTCAACTAGCCCAGAGCATGGCGTATGTGTGCATGTCCGGTGTACACAGGTTATCTCAGGATGTGAACCCAGAACCTTCCCATTTGGCCTTAGCATTGCAGAACACTGCATTGCTACTGTGCCATCATCTGATTTCTGTGCATAATCTTGGATACTGACAGCTTCAGGAATGACCAAACTGGACCAACTTGCCAAACCCTGGTGAGTGTAGCCATTGTGATTTAGGAAAAAAATATGTGACGAAGGAGCTAAAAAGCAACTCTTTTATATCTGTTTTAAATTTATAAAGGATGCCAAGTTAAATACCAGTCTTTTAGGATATGTAAGCTAGTAGGATTATAAGTCATAGCCATTATGCTTATGTATCTTAAAGCACTGATGTTTAAAACTTTTTAATTTGTATTATAATATCTGACTTACATATACTTTTACACCTTGTGAGGCACAGCATGGTTTTGCAAAGCATGTACACAGTGTGCGATAGTCAAATCAGGGAAAAAAGAACCACATTTACCACTCCCCACAGTCAACACTACACTGTGCTGTACACACCTACCCCAATAAACCTCTTCCACTTGTTCACATGCATTGTTGTAAACAGGGTAAGTGACCCTACCATAGACCATATGGTTTACCTTTCTTTCTTTTGTTTTTCTTTGCCATAGGGCATATCCACTTACCAGAGAGACAGACAGAGAAAGAGAAAGCAGGAAATCATCTTCCAGGAGGGAGCAGTCATTCTGTAATCTTCTCTCCTTCATTATCCTCTTGGGATTCTGGGCATGCGCATGTATCTTAAAGCACTGATGTTTAAAACTTTTTAATTTGTATTATAATATCTGACTTACATATACTTTTACACCTTGTGAGGCACAGCATGGTTTTGCAAAGCATGTACACAGTGTGCGATAGTCAAATCAGGGAAAAAAGAACCACATTTACCACTCCCCACAGTCAACACTACACTGTGCTGTACACACCTACCCCAATAAACCTTTTCCACTTGTTCACATGCATTGTTGTAAACAGGGTAAGTGACCCTACCATAGACCATATGGTTTACCTTTCTTTCTTTTGTTTTTCTTTGCCATAGGGCATATCCACTTACCAGAGAGACAGACAGAGAAAGAGAAAGCAGGAAATCATCTTCCAGGAGGGAGCAGTCATTCTGTAATCTTCTCTCCTTCATTATCCTCTTGGGATTCTGGGCATGCGCACACATGGGCCTGGCATGTTTTTCAAGCCTCGAAGTCTGGGACTTGAATTGCACAGTAGGTCATGTGGGGTCCAGCGCCTTAACCATCATATTACTTGCTGCCCCCAGTTTCCCTTATTTTAAATAAATGACAAGTAATAGTGGGATTTCCCTGAGCCACAGAAAAACTATTACTTTCCATCTGACATTTTAAGGGCCATCTGACATTCCATCATGCCTTGGTGTCAAAACCAGCAGCCACATTTCTCCCTTGCCACTGGAAAGTCACTTCATTTATTTTTACCTGTTTATTTTTGGAGAGGTTTTCGCTATAGGGTACATGTGCTCACGAGAAAGACAGAGAGAGATAGAGAGACAGAAAGCAAGGAATCACCCCCCGAGGGGAATGGCCATGAGGCAATCCCTTCTCCTCCATTCTCCTCTCGGGATCTTGGGCACATACGCACATGTGCCTGACGTGAGTTTAAGCCACCAGGTCCAGGACTCAAACCGCGGTCGACTACATGGGAGTCTAGTGACATAGCCATTATGCCAATGCCTGGTCCCTTGGAAAGTCACTTTAAAAACAGGAAGTCCTACTGAAACTTGTTGAGGAGTAGACATTTAAAAGGTTGTATTAAAATGATCACAACTTTCATTGACTTTTTCTCTTTAAAAAGTTTATTTTGGGGCCAGCCCTGTAGTGCCGTGGTTAAGTACCATCTATTGGAAACCAGATCCCTCATGACCTACCACTGTTTGAACTGTGGCCCTGGTGGTTTCAAAAACATGTGGGACCCATGTGTGTGTGTCCGAGATCCTGGTGGATTTGGGGAAGATGTAGGAAAAGGTGGAGGAAAAAGTATCATAGCAAGACAATGTCCCATGGAGGATGCATTCTCTTTTTCTCTCTTCCATGTGCTTGAGTGCACGCTCTCTCTGAAATTAAAAAAGACGTTTATTTTGGCCTCAGTACCTTCCCCACATCAAACTACAGTTACATGTATGCATTTATAAACAATGTTTGAGAAAAAAAGAGTTAAGCATTTCTTGGCTGCTTACAATTTCTTGATACTTGCTGGATACTTTGCATAAATTGTCTTTTCTGAGTTTCACAATGAAAGTTTTTGTTAGCTTTTTTGATGCTTTTATTGATAAAAAACAGAGATTCAGAAGATCAAGGGGAGCTGCCCAGAGAGATTATATATGTGTGTATATATATACATATACATATACATAATTTAGAGCAAGCTATCTTTCGATTTGATCTTAATCTTTCCATGCTAGTTTGCTCTGAGAATCATTAAATTATATTATTGAACACCTACTGCATGCCAGGCCCTGGGGGTTGGAATATCCAGGATAGAGCAACCCTGAGCTGAGCCGCCCATGTTGTTGCATCGGTTTTAGCTGTCACCTAACATTTTCCTCTTAGCTACTTACTTTCCCCCTTGCACCGCCTGTTTATATCCCAGCAGCACCACCACCTCTTTAATGGTGTCCTGACGGTTCACTTCCTGCTCAGGATGTTCCTAGTAAAACAAGTTACACGACATAAAGCAGAAAGCCAGGAAAGCCAGACGTCAAAGAGGCAGTGAAAATTTAGCATTGCGTTCAACAGGCTTCCTGGGAACAGCTGAGTGTGAACATTGACCCCAAGTTTAAGGCTTAAGGAGATTTAAGGAGAAAAATACGTTTAAAAAGAAAAATAATTTACCATGTTAAACTGAGAAGACCAGATACCGCACATGATCTTAGCTCAAAGACTGAGAAACTATCATTTATAGCGTTAAGCGCCATATGGGCATGTAAACATTTTATGCCACAATCAACCAACTTTACCCATAAGATCTTTAAAGCAAAGTCTTAGTAACAATAAAATGCAGTTGCAGAAATGCCCTCGAAAGCAGCTTGATGATAGATTTGAGAATTTGAAAACGCCAGAGTTCAGTCTACTCTAAATTATACAAGTTTATCCTCTTGCTTCCAAAAATGGGACCAGAACAAACTTATCCTTTGATTAGATTTTGGCCAAACAAATAAAAAGCTAGGGGAAATCAAGCAAAAAAATGAAAGTAATGGGACCAGCAGGTGGTGTGGTGGTTAAGGCTCTGGACACTCCCACGTGGCTGACCATGGTTTGTGACCCAGATCTGGTTGCTTGCTTTCTCACTTTCTCTCTCTCTCTCTGTCTCTGGCTGATCAAACTGGAAAACAATAATAATAAATAAAGTTAAATAAAATAATTCTTTTAAAAAAAGTGAAAGTGGGAGGCTAGTTCTAAGCAGGCTCAAATTTTTTTCTAACCCTTACGTATACCAACAATAAGTTTTAAAAAAGTAAGTCATAAAAGGAAAGCCTCAAGTACCAAAATAAAACACCATGTAAAGTACTTCCTTCTACCCTAAATGTTTCTGGGCAGTAAATCAGCTTGAAGAAATTCAAGTTTTGCTTTGCTTCTTGTAGTACTTACATTGCTACCCTAGGGATTCATGTCTCGCCTGAATTAGCACCCAAATCCTGAAAACAGAATTTTTGGTGAATACTCCTCTCCTTGCACAATATTGGAGGGTTAAATTCCAGCCTGAGACCAGATGCTCCGAAGGGGTCAACAGATAATGAAAAATTGTCTATACTTGTTTACTTTTTGTGAGGGAGTAATTACGTTTTATCTCATATGTCATTGTAAGCCAGGAATGAAGGAATGAATTAGTAATGCTTTAAAGCAAATGCTTAAAATCTTTATCTTTGAGTTGCTTTGTTTCCAGCAATTTCCATATTCTGTCATTTTTTTTTTAATGTTTCTTTTTCATTAGTGGAGCTATCTTATAGAATAACAGAATTGTAAAATCTCATTTTCATAGAGCATTGGTTTAATCCCTTATCTGAATGTGCAACTATTCTTCATCATTTTGTTTCTTGCACATTTTTCCTTCATGGTTGCTTCCTTAAGTGAAAAAGGAATGTATTGAAATGATCCAAGTCAATCTAAGAGGTTTTTAATTCATGAGTTTCCCTGCCTGTGTAGAGACTATCACGTGCAATTCTTTCTCACTGGCAAGTTAATCCATTAAAGTACTTGGGGGATAATCAACAAAGCCTGAGGTCTATTATGTAAGTTTGTTATTCCATTTATAGTGTCTTAATATGCTTTGGATTCCATTTCTTTTCTACTGTTGACCTGTTTTAATCTTTCTAAGTTAACATCTAACATGTAACTAGTATTTTTTTTTTTTAAGTCATGATGACTCTGAGAGCATGTAGATCATTTGATTATTTTGGAACATTTATTGAAAAGATACTAGGCAAAAACATCATTTAAAAGTTGCAAGAATTATATCTTTTTACAGAAACTCATTTTTTATCAAGTATAACATGCTTCTGCATGGAGAAAAGTGAATGTATGGGGACTGGAAGGTGGTGAGGTGGCTAGGGGTGCTGGACTCCCACATGGCCAACTGCGGTTCAAGTACTGGACTTGGTGGTTTGCCTTCTCTTTCTCTCTCTCACTCTGTCCCTCTCTGGTCAAATAAAATAAATAAATAAATAAAGGTAAATAAAATAATTATTGTTAAAGAGAAAAGTGTATGTATGTTAAATATGTGGCTCAATTTGAGTACACTCCCATAAACACGCCCGGTTTATGAACTACTGTTTTGTCAACACTTCAGAAGCTCTTACGTCCTTAATCAATGATACGTTCTTCCTCCTCCCAAAGGTAATATTACTCTGACTTCTAATACTGAAATGACCTTGAAGATTTGAAAAATTTACTTGCAGGTTTAAAATTTTACCTGCCAGCAGGTGGTGTGATGGTTAAGGCACTGGATCTCACATGGCCAACTTCATGGTTCACGTTCCAGACCCGGTGACTTGAAAAACATGCCAGGTGTGTGTGTGTGTGTGTGTGTATGCGCGTGTGTGTGCGTGTGCGTGCCTAAAATACTAAGAGAATGAAGGAGAAGGGATTTTGAAGTTGCCATCTCCCCAGCAGGCCTTTTCTCACATTTTTCCTCCTCTCTCTCTCTCTCTCTCTCAAGAGAATACAGATGTCCTATGGCAAAAATCTAAAAAAAAAAAAAAAAAACCTCAAAACAAACAAAAACACCTGCTGGCTTGACAATGATCAGGTCTGGTTGCTTTCAGTCAACATGTGCTCATGGAATCTTCGTATTCGTGGTAGAAGCTGTTCATTCGCATTTTGTATTATATTCCATTATATGGTTTTATGTACATTAAAAATTTTTCATCCCTTTTACTCTTATGGAACTTTGAATTGTTTGCATTTGTGACTATTACAATAAATGCTCTTATGAACATTCTAGTATATGTAACATTCTTGTCTTCCAGTAAATGTACGCACCTTCCGTTGGGCGTAAACCAAGGAATGGGATCACAGGAGCAGGAGTGTGCATATGTTCACGTAGTTTCGCTTGCTATTACTGACAGTTTTTCAAAATGATACCAGTCTAAACTTTAACCTGCAGGGTATGAAAGATCCAATTGTCTTTCCTTTCCAATGTCACTGATTTTTGTTTCCATTTAAAAAATTTTATCTATTCTGATGTAAATAGAGTGATACTATATTTTGAATTTTGTGATTTTTTGATGATATTCTATTGTAAAGTGTCTATTCCCAGTCTTTTGGCTATTTTAACACTTGCTTTGTTTTAATGATTTGTAGGAATTACTTACATATTCAAGATCTAAGCCCCTTGTCAGTTACATATGTTAAAATTACTCTATCTTTGTGGCATGTTTGTATATGAACTAGTTTTTGTTGTTGTTGTTTTGAGAGATTTTTGCTATAGGGCGCTTGCACTAGTCATAGAGACAGAAAGACAGAAAGCAAAAAATCACCCCTTTGAAGAGGGATGGCCATGTCGCAATTTCTTCTTCTCCATTTTCTTTTCGGGATTTTGGCCTTGTATGCACATGCGCCTGGCACAAGTTTCAGGCCACTGGGTCTGGGACTCGAACTATAGCTAGCCACATGGGAGTCCAGTGCCTTAACTACTGTGCTACCTGCTGACTCCTAATAAGATATTTTGTTAAAAATGTTTTCAATTTTTATGTAGCCCAACTAATCAATTTTTCTTCTATGATTGGTGCTCTTTGTATTCTATTTAAATACTCTTTGCTAGTCTACGATCATAGTTGTATTCACCAATGCTGCTCTTTGCTTGTTGCTTACATTTCATCTTTAGATCTACAATTCACTTAGAACTGATTTTCTGTGTGCTGCAGGAAAGCGCCCTAGTGTCATTGCTTTCCATATGGCTAATGAATTCTTCCAGCACAATTTAGGATTTAAGATGATCTTCACTCACTGCCATCGTCATCATAAATCAAATTTCTCCAGTGTCTGGGTCTACTTCTGAACTTCTATTCTGCTCCATTGGTCCTACCTATTTTGGGACCAGTAGGAATGGTCTTATGCACGTTAACTTAATAATATATCCTGAAGTAAATAAGAGTAGTTCTTGACTTGTTTCTTCTAAATTCTTTTTGGATGTTCTTGGCTATTTAAATTCATATAAACTTTAGAATCAGATTGATAGAAAAACATCTGCTAGAATTTTGATTTGGGTTGCACTGAAGCAACAGATTTCTTTGGAAATAACATACATTTTTACATTTTTTACCATCATTAGTCTTTCTGTCCAAGAACTTAGTATAAAAGTATTTTTTATTTTTTTACAGTGTTTTCTATTTTTTAAGGAGGTCCTTATTATATTAATTCCTACAATAAGTACTTAAAGTCCTTGATTCTACTGTAAATGATTTTTCAAAGTTTTTTTTCCTATATTGCAGCTGATAAATATTGATTTTTTTACCTTATATCCAATGCCCTTGCTGAATTCACTTATTATTTTCTAAAGTTTACTTAGATATTCTTTTGAATTATCTACATAGAGAATTGTGTCAATCATGTTCTTTGTTATTTTCTGGAAGTTTTCTTCATAAAATTGGAGTAATTTCTTTACACTTGATCTTAGCCAAATGGCTGAGAAGCAATAGCAATTTCATTCATTCTTTCTTTTTTTTTTTTTTTTAAGGTTTTAGTCATAGAAAATATGTGCTCACCAGAGAGACAGAGACAGTGAGAAGTCACCCTCCAGTGGGATGGCCACACTGTAATCCCTTCTCTTCCATTTTCCTCTTGAAATTTTGGGCATGTATGCACATGCACTCAGTGTGAGTTTCAAGCTACCAGATTCATGACCCAACCATGTGTGAGTCCAGTGCTTTAACCAGTTTCCATCTGCTGGCTCCTGTAATTTTTTTTTTTTTTCAATTGATGGAGTTCACAGGTGAAGCACTTTTGGTCCCATAACTGCTTTGGGGTAAAGAGGTTTGTTTTTTTTTTTTTGAGAGAGAGTTTTGCTAAAGGGCATGCATGTATGCTGTGCTCACTGGAGAGACAGAGGGACAGAAAGTGAGAAATCATCTCCTGGGAGGAAAGGGAAGGCCATGCTGCAATCCTTTCTCTTCCATTCTTCTCTTGGGGATTTGGGAACACATGCATATAGACCCTGCATGAGTTTTTTTAAGTCGTTGGTCTGGTATTTGAACTGCAGTCGACTACGTGGGAGTCCAGCTATGTACCATTATGCTATCTCCTGGTCTTGGTGTAAAGGGTTTTAACAGTCATTTAAAGTTCTTTAATAGCTATAGAGATTACTTTTTTCTTATATAAGTTTTTAAAAAAATTTACAGTTTTATTTATAATCATTTATGATAGTGAGAATGTGGAAGCACACGAGAGAAAGAAAGAAGCACCCTTGATAGGTCTTGTTGTGTTTTTATCCCCTTCCTCCAGTTCTTTAGCTCCAGGATCTTAACACACGTGTATTGCTACAGGTCAACTAACTAGGGATTTGAACCTGTAGTTGGCCATGTATTGCAGTTCAATATGCTACAGACTGTGTCATGGATGCTGGGCCACGTGTTACTTTGTCTTTTGAAGAAATTTGTCTACTGTTTACACTTTAACATTTATCGATATGAAGTTCCTGTATCTCCTTTTATGACCTTTATAATGTCTATATGCTCTGCAGTGGCTTATTCTTTTCTAAGGCTGATCTTTTGTGCTTTACCTTTTCTTTATCACGTTTATTCATCTTTGAAGCAACAACATTCAGCTTTTCAGTCTGATCTGTTGTAAGCTTTTTGTTTTCTTATTGCTGGAAATGTGTGTACATATGTTCCCAAGAGAAATATAGAAAGCAACTCCCAACAGGGCATGATCATGTTGTCATCCTTCATCCGATTCTCTTTCCTGACAGGAATTCGGGCATGCACACACATGTGCCCATGGTGTTTTTCAAGTTACTAGGGCTGGCATTAGAGCCACAGTTGACCGTAGGACCCAGGTTCCAATGCATGGTGTATTACCACTCTGTTGTAAGCCTTTTAATTTTACTTTCTTCTGCTGTCATCTGTCTTGTTTTTAATATCCTACTTATTTTGAATTTATTTTTTTCCTATTTCTATGAAATGGTGCTTAGATCATTATTTTTAGTCCTTTTCAATTCTAATATGTGATTAAGGCTATAAATTTCCCTTTAAGGACAGTTTTTACTGCATCTCACACATTAGAGTAAAATTATTTTCTAATATGTACTTTTTATCACACATTAGATAAGAATATTTTCTAATCTTTATTGTTATTCTTTTTGACCCAGCAGTTTTATATACATCACTTAATTTCCAAACATTAAAAAGTTTTCTAGATTTTTATTTTGTTATTTATTTCTAGGTTAATTATTTTAGGTTAGAAAACTTCCGTTGTATGATTTCAATATTTTAAAATTAGCTGACACTTTGTTTTTAACTAACGTATGATTGATTTTTTTAATATTCTGTATATACTTGAAAGTAATATGTATTAGACATTTATTTGGTGCAGTATTTATGTGTGAGGTACATAGTTTTGAGGTAGAATTATTAAAGTTTATTTGTTTCTTCCATGAGAGAGAAAAAGACAGGCAGGCAGGCAGGCATCCCTAAAGGGTCCTCATAGTACTCATAGTATAATGCATCCCAGCCTCAGCCAGCTATAATCATGGTAATATATGTTTGGCGCATACTATGAGACCTCACGATGTGAACCTGGGACCATCCCATATGACTTCAGCATTGTGTTACTACTGTACCTCCATGGCTGGCCTGAGGTGAAAATTTTACTTTGATATTAGAATAGAAATTTTTTTCCAGAGCTAATATAAAACACTTGGATGAATGTTTGTTTTGTTTTGTTTTGACAGGGTCTTGCTCTGTCATGGTCCTCCTGCCTCATCTTCCCAAGTAGCTGGGGTTGGGCCCTTAATGGAGATTTTAAATTTGTATATATTTAAAGCAAGTACTCAATTACAGTACCTGAGGAAGACCTTTATGAAAATTGTCTAAATGCTGAAGTATTACAAGAAAGAGTTATATTTCATTGGATTTTATATGTTGTAATTCTATCACATTTGTGGCTTGTGAACTTTGGTTCTTAGATAACAAATATAGGGGGAAAAATCATAAGCAAGGCATTCTGCTTGTTTTTCTTTGATCAGTTCACTGTAGAGAACTGTGTGAAAAATTTAAGAAAGCTAAATTTTTCCTGGACCTTGGCTTGTTTTTTAAAACACCATAACCTGAACTTTGGAAAATTCTGTGATGTGGGACTATAGTGCTCTAACGTCTTTATAGGGAGTGAGAGGCAAAGACCAGAACCATGAGCGAAACCATGACTGGCAAGACATTTCCTTGTAGAGAGTCAATATTGTTTTCTTGGTAGTCCTATAGTATGGAATGGGCACTTGGAAGGTGAGTCTCAGACAAGTCAGAGAAATTCCTCCCTCTTGAAAGCCTTGAGTATATCTGGCCTGATAAGCAGATATTTGGAGGGTTATTTTGGCTGTTGAGAATTTTTAACGGAGCTCTACAGTTAAGAAGTACTTTCCACCATAATCTGGAGTAGCCATTAATACAGTGACCTCCTTTACTAAAGGAAGGGCCGTTGACCACGCTCAGATGATCAGACACTCCTTTTCAGGACACAACAGGTGAAAATGCAGGTGTCCACCAATTCTCAGGACTGATGACCTCAGACTGCTCCTACTATAGGCCAGTTCTGGTCTTTCTGATTTCTGGCATCCCTTGGTTCCTACTTGTTTCCAAGCTCAATTCTCTAGCCTTCTCACTGATTTACTAAACTAATAATTTCTTCTCCAAATAGATATCTTTATTACTTACGATCAATCTCACGTTTCTTCCAGTCTCCCATTCCTATTGGGCACAGAAAACATTTAACACAGACTGTTGTGAATCTTTGTTGTCATCCTGTTTTTTTCTTTTTTTGGAGAGGTTTTTGCTATAGGGCGCCTGTGCTCGCCAGAAAGACAGGGAGAGACAGAGAGACAGAAAGCAAGAAATTGTCCCCCAGCGGGGATGGTCACGTCGCAATCCCTTCTCCTCCATTCTCCTCTCGGGATCTTGCACACATATGCACACGTGCCCGGAGTGAGTTTAAGCCACTGGGTCTGGGACTCGAACCACAGTTGACTACATGGGAGTCCAGCAATGTAGCCATTACACCATCTGCTAGTCCCTGTTGTCACCCTTTTTGATGACTGAATAATATTTCATGTTATATATAAATATATATGCCATATATACAACATATACATATATAACATCAACTACTATAATATTATACTGTAGTAGTTCATGTTATACAACAAATATAACATAAAACATATGACATATATAATATATATATATATATACACACACACACACACAATTATATATAGTTTGAAATACTATTCAGGCATCAAAAAGAATGAGATTCTGCCATTCAATATTAAATGAGTGAGCCTGGAGGGTCTTATATTAAGAGAAATGAGTCAGACACACAAAGAGAAATACATGTTTTACTCCACATGTGGAAACTGAAAAAGTGGCTTCATCTCCATAAAGGTAGGTAAAGAATGAATGCTAGTGAATAAAACTGAAGATAGATAGAAAAGTGTGTGTGTGTGTGTGTGTGTGTGTATACACATATATACATATATATGTTTATATATATAGATATAGATAGATAGAGAGAGAGAGATAGCTATAGCTATAGATATAGATATGTTCACTTAGTTGATTGGCACATATTTTCATCATTAAACCAATCAGGGTGACATATAAAGTGAGCCCCTGACTGTTCTTATCTTTTGGAGAATGCCAACATCCTTTCTTTTGAAAAGGAATGTCATAAACAGGGCACGTAATTAGTAAATGATTTGAGTATTATTACCAATTCTGTTTTAACTGCCTATGTGTTCAAGGGTATGGCACTTATAGAAACCATAGTTTCCTGATTTATAGAAAATGAACGATAAACTAAAGCATTTTTCTCTCTGGTCCTTCTTATTCTGTGTGTCTATAATACTGTAATTCTAGCAAGGTAATTCAGCCTCAAATGTCTCATGCTAGCCCTAGAAAATGGCCTTGTTGAAGAATGAGTGATATTGAATGTCTGCTTGACATCCATTTCTCCCTTCCTCTAACCTAATGCATTCTGGTTTTGTTATGGTATCCCTCCCCTACCACACACACACACACACACACACACACACACCAGAACACACAGCAGGTCCAGTGGTGAGCTCTAATTTGCTAACACAAATCAGAAGCATCACAGTCCCGTGGCCAGTGATTGATTTAGGAGTAGCTATGTACTGTGATGTGGGGGCCACGAGAGATTTCTGGGATACTTCTTCCTTTATCATCTGAAAGAATTCTATGGAAGAGATTGTCAAACTGGTCATGTGAGAGGAAAGAAGCAACCCCAGTTCTATGGGGGGGCTGTCTTTGGAAAAAAGCAGCCATGATAAAGTAATGGAGGCAAGCAGGGCAGAGGATCAGGATCCTTGATATATCACAAGCTGCAAGATTAGTCAATATTCAAAAGCTATAGTTTATAAACTTCAAATTTCACCAATAGTAAGTAGGTTTGAGTTAGATTTTCTGATAATGGCAGTTGAAATGTTCTGATACAAAGACATTGCATCCTACTGGAAAATGCACATGAAATATCCTCTGGAAGTAAAATGTGTTTAAAAAATTACAGAGTAAGACCAGCAGATAGTGTAATGGTTATGCCACTAGACTCCCATGTAGTCAACTGTAGTTCGAGTCCCAGATGCGGTGGCTTAAAACTCACTCTGAACACGTATTATTGTGTGCCCAAAATCTTGAGAGGAGAATGGAAGACATGGGACTGTGGTGTGGCCATTCCCCCTGGGGGGGGATTTCTCACTTTCTGTTTTTTTGTCTTTCTGGTAGTGCATGTACCCTATAGCAAAAACCTCTCTTAAAAAAATTAAAGAGCTAAATTGCTTAATTGAACTACTTCTCTGCAATTATTCTGCTTTTATGAATATATTTGTCCTCCAAATATTTACTAATGGACTGCAGTAGGCTGGGCAGTACATTAAGAGTTTAGCCTTAGGATACATTCCAACTAATTAGCTTCCACAAGGCCATACTGTAGAAGTGGAAGTAGGAAAAATGACTAGAAATCTTTATTTTAATAGAACTAAGGGACTTTATTATGTGCCTTTATTATAAACCTTTGGTAACAATGTTTACTTCTGGGAACGAGACATTTCTAATTGGGGTATGTTGCTCATAAGGCAACCTTAGGACATTCCCAGATTAAGAAAAAAAAAAAAAACCCATTTTACAATTCCTTGACACTGTCCGAGAAGGGAAACTATATAATAGGATAGGCAAAGGATTTTTTTTTTTCTACAAGAAAGAAAAAGAGAGAGGTATTTTTGACATGGTTCTTGCTTATTGCAATTCTGTCCCAACCTTCTAGTTAGCTGGGTGTACAGGTGTGTGTGACCTGTTCCAAACCCTCCATGTGGTTTAAGCCTCAGGAAGAATAAACAATGTATTTTAAATCCATCACTGCCACAGGAAAATTCAGATGTTTGGGCATAGTGTCTGCTGCCTTTCAGTACATCATGTCTGAAATTGACACACAATTGATGAATATTGCATTTCCTTCATTGCCACTTTGCCATTCCAGTTCAGACCCTTCTAGCCTCGTGATTTGGTTAACGCCAAACTTTCTTCATTTATTCAAATATACAGTATTAATAGTAAGTGAATCAATACATAAATATTAGGTTCCTACATATGCTAACATGGAGATGGTGAAATCTGGAAAGTCCTAGTTTATACCCTTCCTACCGTTTAATAATTTCCAGTAATACCACCAAAAACTTTCCAGATGGTCACATCCTACCTACTTTTGGCCTTATCTTCTGCTACTCTTCTCAGAATTTTTTCTGTAACTAGAAACTTCTTGGATCCCAAATGCTCTTTGCAATCAATTACTTACTACTATTTTTTGATCATTTTTGTCCTTGCTCTTGGTCATCTTATTTGCAATCTAGTTTTAGTGTCATCTGCTTTGAGGAAAATGGTTATAAATCTAGGATTGTGCACCAAAAGTATTATGTGTGAGGGTAAAATAAAAACAATTTTAGAAAGCAAAGATTCAGGGACCAGCAGATGGCATAAAGGTTACATCACTGGACTTTCACATGGCCAACTTCTGTTTGCATTCAGGACCGGGCAGTTTGATACTCATGCCAGGTGCATGTGTGTAGGTGCCTGAAATCCCAAGAAGATGATAGAGGAGAAGGGATTGCAGTGTGGCCACTGCTACCCCTTCCACAGGTGACTTCTCACTTCCTGTCTCTCTGTCTGTCTTTGTCTCTCAGGTGAGTGCACATGCCCTATAGCAAAAACATCTATTAAAAAAAAAAAAAGAAACAAAGAAACAAAGATTCAGCAAATTTTCCTACCACTGTGCCTTTCTAAAGTTATCACTCAAAAGTATAATTTAGTAAAACAAAATGGATACAAAGAATTGGACAACATGAAAAACAAGTTAGTGTATGTTAACAACTTATTTTTTAAAAAGAATTATTTAATTTTAATTTTATTTATTCATTCATTTATTTTAATTTGACCAGAGAGAGACACAGAGAGAGAAAGTGAGTTAATAAGCCACTAGGTCTAGGACTTGAACAGTGGTCAGTCATGTGGGAGTGTCCAGCGCTTTAAACACCACGCCACCTACAACTTCTTTTAATTCTCAAGTCAGAGTGAAATTTAATTCTTCAGATAGAACTTAATATATTAACAGTGATCAGTAGTTTTATGGTGAAATTAGGGTGTCTTTATTTTCTTCAATATATGTTTTTTTTTTCTAAATTTTCTATATGAACAGACATTGTTTTGACTATCAGAAGAAGACAAAAAGTATATAATTAAAAATATATAATAGCTATTTTAGCATGAAGATGAAAATACAAGCTTTTTTGGGAAACGGTTTAATGATACAACCAGACAGCTATTTAAAGTAGACTTTGAATTTAATTATTAAGATATTGCTATCACAAAATGCTTTGCCTCTGTTGGAAATATCCTGAATGTCCAGCTATCGGATCTGGATTACATTAATTTTTTTCATCAGCTTTATTGTATAATTGTCTAGTAAAATTTATATATATACTTAAGGTGTACAATGCAATATATTGATATCCTCATACATTTTAAAATGTTCATCATAGCCAAGCCAATTATCATGTCTATCATCTCATAGGTACCATTTGTGTGTACATATTTGGTGAGAATATATAAGATCTTTTCTCTTAGCAAATATCAAATATACAAAACATTGTTATTAACTGAAGTCACCATACTGTATGTTAGGTCCCCAGAACTTACTCTTCTTCAAATGCTGTACCTTTTGACTGACATTTCATGTCTCCTATCACTCTGATCTCTGTTAGATCACCCTTATATTTTCTGTTTCTATGAATTTGATTTTCTAAATTCCACTTATATGTGAGGTCATGCAATACTTGTCCTTCAATGTCTGGCTTATTTCTTTAGCATAATGAGCTTCAGATTCATTCATGTTGTCACAGATGGCAAGATTTTCTTCTTTTTAAAGGCTGAATAATAACTCCATTGCATACATCTATGTGTGTGTCAATGGACACAGGTTGTTTCCTTATCTTGGTTATTGTGATGAATGTTTCAAGGAACATAGGGGTGAAGATATCTCTTCAAGACAGTGATCTTATTTTGTTTGGATATATACTCGGTAGTGGAATTGATGATATGGTGGTTCTATTTTTAATTTTTTGAGGACCTTCCATATTGTTTTTCATAATGGCCATGCCAATGTACATGCCTACCAACAATGCATAAGGGTTCCCTTTCTTCACATCTTCCCCAACATTTGTTACCTTTTGACTTTTTGATAGTAGCTAGAGTAACAGGTATGAAGTTGTATCCCATTGTAGTTTGATTTGCATTTTCCTGATGATTTGTACTATTGGGCATTTTGTCATAGACTTGTTGGCCATTTGTGTCTTCTTTGAAATAATGGCTATTCAGGTACTTTGCCATTTTTTTCTCTCTCTCGCTCTCTAGATAGATTTTTGCTATAGCATGCGTGTGCTCACTGGAGAGAGATAGAAAACAAGATAACACCTTCAACGGGGGATGGTCATACTGCAATCCCTTCTTCTCTATTCTCCTCTTGAGATTTTGGATATGCACGTACATGTGTCTGGTGTGAGTTTTATGCCACTGAGTTCAGGACTTGAACCACAGTTGACTACATGGGAATCCAGAGATGTAACCAGTAAGCCATCTACTGGTCTGTACTCTTTTCTTTTTTTAATTTGCCAGAGGTCATGTGTGCTTGCCAGAAAGAGACAGAGAGAGAGAAGGAGAGGAGAAGGAAACCCCTCAATGAGGCATGATCACACTGCAATCCCTTCTCTTCCATTTTTCCTTCTTGTCAGGATTTGGGGCATGTGTACACACACATGCCTATCGTCGGTTTTTTTTTTTTTTTTTTGGAGAGTTTTTTGCTATAGGGCGTGTGTGCTTTCCAGGAAGACAGAGAGAGACAGAGAGTTGGAAAGCAAGAAATCACCCCCCAGGGGGGATGGCCACGCCACAATCCCTTCTCCTCCATTCTCCTCTTGGGATCTTGGGCACGTATGCACACGCACCTGGCCTGAGTTTAAGCCACTGGATTTGGGACTTGAACCACAATCAACCACCTGGGAGTTTAGCAACATAGTCCTTACGCTAACTGCTGGTCCCATGCCTAGTATCTTTTGAAGCAACTAAGTCCAGGACTCAAACCATATAGTCAACCAAGTAGGATTCAGCTTTCTTAACCTCTAAGATATAGGACTGACATCCCCTACTTTGCCCATTTTCTAACCACTTTATTTATTTATTTATTTAATTATCTATTTATTTATTTATTTTTGCTATTGAGTTGTGTGAGTTTTTCATTTAATTTGGATATTAATTCTTATTGAACATATGGTTTGAAAATATTTCCCCCATTCTATAGATTGGCTTTTTATTGTATTAATTTTGATACATTCATATTATAGAGAACTATGTGATGCTTAAAGCTAATGATGCATGGGACCAGCAGTTTATGTAATAGCTATGTCGCCGGACTCCCATGTAGTTGACCGCAGTTCGAGTCCCGGACCTGGTGGCTTAAATTCATGCTGGGGGCCTTTGCGTGCATGCCCAAGATCCCGAAAGGAGAATGGAGGAGAAGGGATTGCGGAGTGGCCATCCTCCCTGGGGGGTGAATTTTCGCTTTCTGTCTCTCTGTCTGTCTTTGTCTGCCTGGCGAGCGCATGTGCCCTATGGCAAAAACCTCTCAAAAATAAAAAAAAGCTAATGATGCAAAAAGGATGTTAATGATAGCATTAAAAGAATGTGATCTTCTTTTCTAAAAAGACCACAGAAGTACAACTAATAAAAATGTTGACAGTGAGTTTCTCCCCAGAAGTACACCTAATAAAAAATGTTGACAGTGAGTTTCTCCCCTAAGTGATTGAATTATGGGTAATTTTTTAATTTTTGCTTTTTATTTTTCTTTTTAGTTTTATATAATGAATATATATTTCATGGGTTTTCATATGTTTAAAAATAGGTACTGGTCAGGTTCTTGAATTATGTATAAGAGGAGCTACTTGAGTTGATAGAAATTAAATGCAATTTTACTGTGGCATAAAGGATCCATGAACTCTCAGAAGCCTTTTCACTGGGACCTGGATCCTCAGCAAGTATATGCAGCAGACTTAATAATGCAGTCAGCCTAAAGACATCCGCCTGATGTTTGAGAACCAGCCTCACTCTGTTCCCTTGACATTTATATTACTGAAATGAAGTTATGATATTTAAGCTTTCCAGAATGTGTTGTAGATTGCTATTTAGCAACATTCAGGCCAAATATTCTTAGAGGATCAAGCCAGCTCTACATTTTCAACTAATGCATCCAAATGCTTAACAAATTATCAATCACATGTGAGGGCGAAAATATAATTCTCTAAAAGTAAGACTTCCTCAGAGGGATAATACTGACTGCTCTATAAGTTTATATAGATGAGATATATAGATGAGATGATCACTATGTATGTAGCAGCAATATACAACTCTTGGCCTTATTCATCTCTTTCGTATTCCATTCAATTCAATGTTTATGGAGCCAAGGATTTTGTTGAGCAACTCAACTGTGCCAGGGAACATGGTAGGTGCGGTGAAGAGTGAACACAAACCAGTTATCCGATTTTATCTAAAATAGTTTCTCTTAAGATGCTTATTCTTCCTCATTTAGAAAGATATCTATATCTAATCCCTCTATCTCTAGCTCTATCCTCTCTATATACCTATCTCCAGAGCTATAATGTCCCCGTGACACAGAAGTCATTGTTCCATTTTGTTCAGACCCCCAACACTATTGTTTAGATGTCTGCTGTTGGTCTGATTCTCATTTCTTTCTTCTCCTTTTTTTAATTACATTTTTTGTATCAAATTTTACTAATCTGGACATTTTCAATTTTTTTCTCTATTCTCCTAATTTAATAAATGTCTAGAAGTTTAGAATAACTAATTAGTGTAGGTACAGTATGGACATTTTCTAAATATTCTAATGATAATTATCCCATAGTCAACGCCTACTCTTTTGATTGCACCACTTCCATTAATCTGTTTTTCTACGGAATATCACCTCCATTCCCCACCCCCCCACTTATATCCTGGAGAACTCTCTCAATATAAGGACACATATCTTTCTTGAGCTTGTGAAGTTTTTTCCTACTAGTGCTATTTTAATTTTATTTTCTTGGACACTATTTTGTTTATCTGGAGCTTACTGTTTCTTTTCATTTCTATGTTTTTGTTTTTACTCTAGGATATTTAGTCTATTTTATCTTCCCTGTTACTAATTTAGTATTCAGCAATATTCAATCTGTGATTCATCCCATTTGAAATTTTTATTTTGTAATAACCTGATGAGCTACTTTCCAAGAACATTTTTTACTGCTCCTTTTTTTTTTTTTATCATAGTCCGCTCTATTTTATGGTTGTAATTGCTATTTTCTCTAAAATTAAAATTACTTACAATTTTCTCTTCTCCTAAATGGCAATTTTCTCTAGGGAAAGGGTTTCTGTTTACTTATCATGGTCCTTCTCTTGTATACTGTTTATTTTCCCCAGATGCTTTCTGACACTAGGTTGCCTTTTCATATTTGTGAGGGGAGAACTAGTTTGATAACTCAGGACAACGAATATTGGCGTTCCTCTGCACTTGTGTAAACCAGTTTCTACAGAAGGTCTCTCCCTGGAATGGAAGAGGCTAACTAAGGTCTTCCCCTTTCAGTGTGTGGGAGATAAATAGAAAGGTGCGCTTAGGCCCCCATGACTGATGAGGTCAGGAATCCAGACTTCTGTCAGCCCTGTTCTGTTTATCTCTGGCCCTAACACCCATGTTGCAATTGCTTGCCAGGCAGGCCTTTCTCTTTATTTAGAAATATCTCTGCTGGTCCAGAGCCCGTGTGCTCAGAATCATTCCTTGCCCCTGCTCTGCTCTCTGTCACAGGAAGGCTGACTTCAGCAGGCTGTCTCACCAAAATGGTTCTGGCAGGAGTTGGCCAAAAGGACAACGAAGCAGACTGGGACATAAGGGAAGTGGATGAAAAGATGTTTTCTCCTTTCCCTCTCCACCTGTCTCCACTTGTATTTCAAGAAGTAGCTTCAACTCTTCCTGGACAGGCTGCTTGTAAGCTTCTGCTGAGAGACCTGACATTTCGGTTTAGGTTACCATATCTACTTTGCTTCTTGCGTTTGCTCTTTTGCTAGTGTAGCTTCTATGCCCTGAGCAACTGGTTCTTTGCATTAAATGCCTTTATTTCTGTTCTGGGGTTAGACACTGACACAATAGCCCGCTTTGCATGAGGACAAATGTTGATCTCTTCTGGGTTTTTAGGGGAGGGATAATGACTAATTAGGGTAAATATATCATAGATATTTCTTAGATTAAATATCCTGAAAACACACCCTAGTCTTATAATCATACACCCTCCATCAATATTTTCTATCTCCCAGAAGTTCTTCAAACTTTGATCAACTAAAAAGACCATTTCTTCTTTTCATAGCTTTTAATGATTTCTTCTTTTCCCCACCTCTGTGAGCAGTGTAGTGTAGGGACTCACTTCATGGGCTCAAACCCTAGCTTGATCAAATAGTAGATTTGTAATTTGATAAAAAGTTCTTTAATTTTTTTTTTGTTTTTGTTTCCATTTCTCCTGTAAGTTTGTAGTTCTGAGGATTAAATGGCACACATGCAGAAAAATGCCTGGCACATAGTAGATACTCGATTAAAAACTAGGTCTTGTATTAACAAGTGTAACTATTTAAAATTTTTAGTCAAATTTTGTATTGGAAAGGAGATAACTGCCTAGGCTCAGTCCCTAACTTTGAACTAGAAATATGCAACTTGACTTTGAACTGTTTGAATGCTAATTAGGATATCATGAAGCAGCACATGCATAAGAATAAAAGGAAAAGGAAGCTGGGGACCTCTGCCTTGATAAGGACAGGGGATAGGTAGTGTTTACACAGAGCAGCCTGACAGCACATTCATAAGGTGACTCCACCTCAACTGACTCTTCAGATGAACATGATTTCTAAGATGTGCTTAAGCCTTCTTTTTTACAGGTATACTTCTGTATGAAGCTTTTCTCTTATAGGATAAAATGAATAAAGATTTCCTTTCCCAAATGCAGTCTTCAGTGCCTAGAACAATATTTCATACAGGCACTATACTTGCGTTATAATAGTCTTTGTATCTTCCTCAATTAGCATTCATTTTAACAGCAGACAAATAACGCAAAACAAAATGTCCCACTGTTTAGAAACCTTGAAAAGTTATTTTAAATTGTTGCTAAAAAAAATGCCATTGCACACCAAAAATCACAGAGGTGGGATAATTCTTTCTCTTTTGTTTCAAAGAGTATTTTATTTTATTTATTTTATTATTATTCAATTTGACCAAAAAGACAGAGCAAAAGGGAGGAAAAGTGAGAAAGCAAGCCACCAGGTCTGGGACTCAAACTGTGATTGGTCATGTGGGACCACTGGGCTACCTGTTGACCCGTAGACTGAGTTAATTCTAATCCTTTTGGGTATTCTTTTTTAAACTAGTAACTCAACTTGCGACTTGATTTTAAGTGTAAGATGGAGGCGCAAAAGTTTCTTGGATGTGGGCTGGCCATGTAGCTTAGTGGTTAAGAGAGCCATATTCCACATGGTCAGCTATTGTTCAAATCTTGTTCCTGGTGACTTGAAAAACATACCAGGTATATGCATGCTCAAACTGTGACAGATGGAGAAACCAAGAAGTGATGGTGGCATGACCGTGCCTCTTTGGGGAGTGCTTTCTCTCCCTCCCATTTTATTTCTGTCTATCACTTGTGTACTCTGGCAATTAAAAAAATATTTCTCAGAAGGCATTTGAACGCTGGGCTGCTTCTATTACATCTCTTTCCTGAAAACTTGTCTTTCTAAATATAAAGGTCTTAAAATCTTGACCGATGTACCGTTTTCGAGACCAGCTCTCTCATGTTTATCTCATTTCTCTGTATCTTTATCTTGAGAGAATTTTTTTTTCCGCTATAGGGCGCGTGCGCTCACCAGACAGACAGAGACACAGAAACAGAAAGCGAGAAATCACCCCACAGGGGGAATGGTCACGCTATTTCATACAGGCACTATACTTGCGTTATAATAGTCTTTGTATCTTCCTCAATTAGCATTCATTTTAACAGCAGACAAATAACGCAAAACAAAATGTCCCACTGTTTAGAAACCTTGAAAAGTTATTTTAAATTGTTGCTAAAAAAAATGCCATTGCACACCAAAAATCACAGAGGTGGGATAATTCTTTCTCTTTTGTTTCAAAGAGTATTTTATTTTATTTATTTTATTATTATTCAATTTGACCAAAAAGACAGAGCAAAAGGGAGGAAAAGTGAGAAAGCAAGCCACCAGGTCTGGGACTCAAACTGTGATTGGTCATGTGGGACCACTGGGCTACCTGTTGACCCGTAGACTGAGTTAATTCTAATCCTTTTGGGTATTCTTTTTTAAACTAGTAACTCAACTTGCGACTTGATTTTAAGTGTAAGATGGAGGCGCAAAAGTTTCTTGGATGTGGGCTGGCCATGTAGCTTAGTGGTTAAGAGAGCCATATTCCACATGGTCAGCTATTGTTCAAATCTTGTTCCTGGTGACTTGAAAAACATACCAGGTATATGCATGCTCAAACTGTGACAGATGGAGAAACCAAGAAGTGATGGTGGCATGACCGTGCCTCTTTGGGGAGTGCTTTCTCTCCCTCCCATTTTATTTCTGTCTATCACTTGTGTACTCTGGCAATTAAAAAAATATTTCTCAGAAGGCATTTGAACGCTGGGCTGCTTCTATTACATCTCTTTCCTGAAAACTTGTCTTTCTAAATATAAAGGTCTTAAAATCTTGACCGATGTACCGTTTTCGAGACCAGCTCTCTCATGTTTATCTCATTTCTCTGTATCTTTATCTTGAGAGAATTTTTTTTTCCGCTATAGGGCGCGTGCGCTCACCAGACAGACAGAGACACAGAAACAGAAAGCGAGAAATCACCCCACAGGGGGAATGGTCACGCAGCAATCCCTTCTCCTCCATTCTCCTCTTGGGATCTTGGGCACGCACGCACACGCGCCCGGCGTGAGTTCTAAGCCACCGGGTCCGGGACGTGAACTGTGGTTGACTACATGGGAGTCCAGCGACATAGTCATTACGCTAACTGCTGGTTCTCTGTATCTTTATCTTGATGACAAATGGTTCTTGGGGAGAATGTGACAGACTTTGATGGTACTCAGATATTTTTATTGTCTATATGGTTATGACTTTATCATAAACATTTTATTATGAAAAAATGCACTTCCTTCGTTTTCTCAGCTATTACTAAAACAATATTTCTTTGCTTCTTAGAATATTGTGATTCTCAAGTTGCAACACTATTTGAAAAGCAGAAGTAGGTTACATAGATGTATATGAAATAATTGAATTTTGAAATAAATGTAAATTTTACATGGATATTGTCAAAAAGGCATTTAAAGAAATCTGTCCTGTAATAGAGACTCATAAAAACCTATATTTTAAATATAATTTATAAAAATGAAATCTTATGGGGCCAGCAGATGACGGAATGGCTATGTCGCTGGACTCCTATGTAGTCGACCGTGGTTCGAGTCCTCGACCCAGTGGCTCAAACTCATGCTGGGTGCATGTACATGCGTGCCCAAGATCCTGAGAAGAGAATGGTGGAGAAGGGACTGTGGCGTGGCCATCCCCCCTGGGGAGGGTTATTTCTCACTTTTCGTCCCTCTGTTTCTATCTTTCTGGTGAACACACACGCCCTATAGCAAAAACCTCTCCAAAAAAATTAATAGATAAATAAAATAAATCTTAAAAAGTTGTACTTTACCCATGAAGAATTCTCTGAATAATGCTTTTGGCCATATGTCCTCTGCATTTTGAGTGAAAAGAAAGTCCATGTAGAGACAACACAGAAAATATTCTACACCAGTTCTATACTTTGTTGTTGTTACTGTTGCTCAGTGTTTGTTTAAAAATATCTACATGATGAACCACAAGTGATTCCTGGTCCCAGGGTATTACAGCTGTAAGACTCAAACACACATTCAACATCAAAACACATTCATTATGTTTGAAAAAGTGCTTTCCATCATGTGCTTTGTACCAAAGACTCAGTTTTGAACATGGGAATAAACTTGACCAACTTTTTTTTTATGTTTGTTTCCAAAAGATTCAATACTTGCCAAGTGTACATCTGTTTCTCTACAGCAATTATTAACCTTTTCCCCAGAGTTGTCAGCATTCTTTCGGGGTTTATGCACACGTGACAAATTCATCTTCTTGAAAATGAGAATGAGCGAAACTGAAATTACTTGCAATAATCCAAAAACAACCCTAGGAGGTGGCTTTTAAAACAGTAACTTGTATTTAAAAGCCATGGAAATTTTACATCCAATTCAAGAATCCAAGGAAGGAAACGGCCATGTTTTTGTCTTAGTAACTATCTGGGATACTTTAAAGATTTAGTGACCTACTGGGAACAGTTCCAGTAGAGAAGGGGTCTATAATTGCTGAGTGAATCAGTGGAATATCAGAAAGTAAAAAATGGGCAATGTGATGATTCCTAAAAACCACATTCTTCTCTTACAATTTTCAACGCTGTATAAAAAATGTTTGATAACAGCGAATGAAAAATAAATTATTCTAAAGAGGTATAAGGCCTTCATCTGTCTACATAGTTGTTTCATGTGAATTTAGCAATTAATATAATTTGCATATGACTGCCTAAGAGAGGGATATAAATAATTACGGCAAAAAATAATTTTCAGTCATTAATCGCAACTGAATGAGACTAATGAAGTTTAACAAAGGCTTTTTTATTCCTGTACACAGAACTCCAATTACCTCTATTCTTTCTGAAGAACAAAATTTTCAAACACATTTACTTCAATAAAGTGAGTTTATTAAGCCTAGGTTCTAAATGGAAAACAATCCACAGAGTGAATAAACAGAAGTCGTCAGGGACATAATGTTCACGAAACAGTGTATCATACATTTAATTGGAGGAAATGACTGATATTTCAGAAGGAAATGCCAGGATTAAATATGTTTGTAAAAAGTTTTAAAAAATGATATATACACATACGCATATCTAGTTTTTAAAAATAGAATTTTACTAATATAGAGGACCAGTGCTACCAAGCATTATTGAAATATCTGTATGTCTATAAATGTTTAGCACATACATTTACATGATGGAAATATGACAATAATATAATCTTTTCACCATGTGGAAATAAGATATAGAAAATAGTTCTGAACCCCAAACTTTACACACACACACACACACACACACACACACACACACAGAGCCCATGCACAACTCTCTACCAATATTGAGTAAATCTTAACTTCAGGACTAAATTCTGTCATAAATACAGTTATGATATCTTTTTCTCTTTCAGTGTTGTCAGATGTTTTTGTACGTCCATTTGAGTTTTTTTTAATATTCATATATCACCTGTACTATTATTTGCTTAACATATGTTCTCAAAACATCTTACCTTATTTATGTATTTACATTAAAGTTCATTAATTTTTTCCAGGACTTAGACAAGCATCCCCAATAGGACTCCAGTGTCATGGTCTACCTGCAGCCTCAATCAGCTAGCATCACAGCATACAGGGCCCGATGTGAGCAGGGAGACGTCAGGTCACGAACCTGAGACCTTCCTGTTTCCTCAGCCTTGTAGAACATCCTATTCCTGC
>NW_006159794.1:347937-378074 GCF_000334495.1 Tupaia belangeri chinensis
TTTCCTAGTTAGAGTCCTACTCAATCTAGTCTTGCAAACTACCTCAAGTCATTTCAAATACAAATAGCATCCCAGGCTTTGGGAGGCAAAACTGTTCTTCAGTAGCAATTGCTATTTCAGTCTCTGTTTCTCCTGCTTTAGATAGGAAAATAAAGAGTGGCATGCAAGAGGCCAGCAGATGGCATGATGGTTAAAGCACTGGACTTCCACATAGCCGACCCTGGTTCAAGTCCTCGACCCAGCAGCTGGGAAATCACTCTGGGTGCATGTACATGCATGCCCAGAAGCCCAAGAAGAGAATAAGGAGAAGAGATTGTGGTTTGGTCATTCTCTGTGTGTATGGAGATGATGTCTCACTTTCCCTCTCTCAGTCTCTCTCTGGCCAGCACACATGTCCTATGACAAAAACCTAAAAAAAATTTTTTTTAAAAGAGAGCAGGATACCTTAGTAATATGTGTTATTATAATTTCTTCAGTGGATAGAAAATTCAAATAATGAGAAGAGTCAGGTAGCTAATCCAGTAAAGCTTAAAATAGTTCATTAAGCAACTGGCACCATTGGAGTAAATTGGTAACTTCACGTGCGAGATATCACCAGAAATACAACTGCTCTTGTCTTTACTGCCTCGTAATGCCCCAGAACTGAAAGACAAACATGAACTTAGGATCGGAAAATAATAAATGGGACACTTTTCCTAGGAGGCCGAGAGAGGCAGGGTTAATGAATTACAGATGAGGTTGTTTACACGAGTGGGTACTGTTTGCCTTTCTTGCCATCAGTTTGCCCTTTCCAGTAAGAAGTTCACCAACAATAGAAACGAGGGAGAAGAAACGAATGTAGCTCTAAATGTTTGATTTATTAAAAACAAAAACTGTCCTTTAAAAAAAAATGTTTTTGATGTCCCTCTCTAATGCTATAGAAAGGTTAGTGTCTAGGTGGCTCTTAGTGCTGCAGATTTTGCTCCTCAGTGGGAAATATTTCAGAATCAAAAGCCTCTTGATCAGGGCCAAGGCTGGTTTGGGCTTATGACACAGGTGGCAGTGTGTGTGTCCTTCACTTTTTACAAGTCTGAGAGAAGTTTTAGAAGTTTTATTGTGTGATCCATATGCATAGGGGTCTAGAAGTCACAGGATACTGTCTCCAGCCTCACACTGTTAAGAATTAGCAGAAGGACACAACTACCAAACTACTGACCTACTCAAAGTTGGCCCTGAGAGATTATGGTGGATGGCAGGATAGCAGGCAGAACTTCAGGTGGTCCATATGGTCAGATGTCTATACTGGAAAGGAAGAAGGCCTGGCATGTGACCATCCTTGATTCACAAACTATGGTTAATGGATTGACTGGTTATGGATTTGAAAATCACAGTTGGTGACAGAAGAGGTCAAAGGAACAGGGATATAGATGAACCTACTATAATAGCCACAGACTGCAAACATTTGTGACACATAGATGCTTACTTGAGGGTTTTTGTCTCTGAAGGAGGTTCTTAGTAATTAGATAGACAAGATGACTCATGATTGTCAGTAAGTTTCTTATGCCAGGTACCCAGGTGCCTGTTCCATAGGGTCCACTACAAAGTAGCCATGACACCAAGAATGGAGGTTATAATGGATGTAACAACATTGGCTTGCTCACGCCAATGCTGATTTGGCTTCTTAACACTCAGTTGAGTGCCCAATGTGACTGTGCAGAAGACAACACTGACTTCCTGATTCATTTACTGAGAGAACAGCTGGCAACCTTTTCATTATGGAGGAAGCAGCACTTGTGCCCACAGTCATAGACACATTCAGGAATTGATTTTCCTTCCCTGTCTTCAGGGCTTTTGCTAGTATCTTGATTCATGGATTTTAGATTGTTATGTCCATGGAACCCCACAAAGCACCATCTCTGACCAGGGGGCTTATTTTGTAGCAAAGGAAGTGCTATATTGGATTCATGCCAATAGAATTGACTTTTGGCCTTCAATTTGTGTTAAGACCAAAATGGTTATCTTGATAGAGCAGAATAATGGGCCGAGGAAGCTCAGTAGTGGTACCAAATAGAAATAAACAATCTGTGAAGTTTAGTACTGTTCTATAGGATGTGGCTAATATTTGCTTCTATTTACATAATGTAGACAGAATACAATTTCTGGAACCAAAGGATAGAAATGAGATTGGCTTCCCTCACTATTTTACCTAAAAACTCACTGGCAGAATTTTTGCCTCTTGTCCTTGTGACTTTGTGCTACCTAGATGCTGAGAATCTAGAGAACATTGTTTCTATCCAAGGACACAATTATGGTTTCAATAAACTAGATGCTGAGACTACTCCTTAGATTGTACATTCTTTAGAGCCTTCCATCTTCAGTCTTCAAGTTGGGTTCAATCAGTGAAGAGCCCTAGTTAGAGACTTAAGAGAGTAAGAAATGTAAGATCAAGGTATTTATTTTCCCAGTCCTCTCTTTGAAGTTAGTGGAGCTAGGGTCACCTGGTTTTTGCTCTTCCCTTTGTATATAAGGAATCTGTGCTGAGAGGTAATGTGATTTATCAAGGAACAATTTTCAAAGATCATTAAGCCAAGCTTTATGTAGAGTCTGGGTAGTTCAGAATTGTAAACTCAAACAACTTTCTGTGCTATCAAGTGTCAAACAGGTTGGGGGGGAAGGGGACTCGAATATCACTTAAATTTTTGGGAACTGAAGAGGGTATTACCTCCTCCAACATCTTCTACTTATCTTCAGCTGATTGTCACAAAGTTAGGAATCCAGGGCCCAGAGTTGCCAGATGTCTGAGTTGTTGAGAGAACCCAGGAATCTAGACATCTGTAGGAAGGCTTTGATTTTTAATAGCAGTTCACTTTAGCTTTCAGTACTGAAAGGGCTAGCAAAACAAGGCGACACATGGTCCATGGCTACACACGCTGGTATAAGTTGCCATTGAAGAATTTTGCCAAGGTCTGGTGTGGTTAACTCAGCAATGAGAGATATCCGAGTGGTAGCCCTGGGTGACTGGGTGGGAGTTGGAGAAGACAGAGCAAGAGGACTTGGGAAGCCACTGAGATTCTCTATACTGAATAATAAAGGCTTGAAGAATGGCAGGACTTGGGAGGAGGGGTTAGATAATAAGAAGGAAGATTAGATGTGGGTGATAAAAAGCAAGGAGATAGCTAAAATGATTCCGCATTTGGCATAGGTGTAGATAGGAAGGTTTGGGTGCCATTGACCAAAATGGGAAAGCACAAGAAGATAGCTGCACAGTTGGGTGGGGGCACCTAAAGAAAGAGGGAGCAAATTCAATCATGAATATCAACCTGGGGGTAGGTAGGCAACTCTGGCAACTAGAAATCAGAATATGGCTTTCAACGTTAGTGTGCTCGGAGCAACAGTAGGGATTTTGAGAGCTTGCTGATCAGGGAGGTGAAAGATAAAGATGGCTAAGTGTAATACCCTAGGGACTATTCACTTTTGAGGTAAATTTATCACACATCCCCCAGAAGACTTTTTAAAATGATTATACATCAATAGAATGTATGATTCTCGTAATTCATAATGCAGATGCAGAAAGCAACATATGATTTTTCTGGTAAATTAATTGCTGCAATATATGAAAACAGGTTCCTATACGTGTTTTTATTTAATAACAAAACCAAAAAGTACCAGAATAATTATTCAAATAAATTATTTTATTGACAAGAAAATGTCAGTATTTCAATTTTTAAAATAAAACATAACATCTATTGGATTTTTAAAATAAGATAGTATCTCTATGTGTGTTTTATTTGTTTTGTTACTTATTCAAGCCACACACTTATTTTTCATTAGGGACCAACCATTTTGGACTGGTCCTTCATGTTTAACTGTCCTTCAACACTACATCCATGTGGGCTCTCACAGGTGTGTAGTTTGACAAAACTGCTTATACAGATACATTTTGGGAAAGGTAAGAGTATATACATTTTGCAAAATCCAGCTACTCCTTAATTAGGCTGACCAAGTATTACACATTGCTTCTTTTGGAAAACTGACTTTCCTTACTTTATTTTTTCCTAACTAAACCAAGAATTGTGATCATTTATCTTTATTTTTACTTCTCAAAAGACATGTGAAAAATAACATTTGTCTTTCCATTTACACACTTTTTTTTTCAGCTACAAATCAATAAGGCCTTAGTTTGTGTACAACAGACATTTAATGTACAATAAAGAGTAGATGATATGTTTATGTAGCATAAATATTTAATGTAGAATAAAGATTAAATGAGATTTATTCATTCAATAAATATTTGCTGTCTGTCTCTGTTTTACAAATTTTCTTCTATTGATATTTATTTGATGAATAAAATAGATAATAGTTCTTATTCTTATGCATCATATATGTTGATGGGGAGAAACATAAAAGAAATAATTTGTGTGTATGGACATATAATATTTTTTGATTGCCTAGATTTTGTTCTCTTCCTTTAAAGAGTGTTTGTTGATCACCTTAATTATTCCAGGCTTTCTTTTTAATTGCCAGAGGGCATGTGTGCTCGCCAGAGAGAAAGTGAAAGAGAAATAGCAAGCACCTCTCACCAATGGGGCGTGGTCACACTACAATCCATATTCCTCCATTTCTCAATCCTGACAGGATTTTACACACATAGACATGCATCTGACATATTTTTCAAGCTTCTGGGGCTAGGATTTGAACCACTGTTTGGCCATATGGGATTCAGTTCTCAATGTATAGTGCTTAATCACTGTGGTGTGGTGCTGGCCCTTTAGGGTTATTTTTAAATTTTCTTAGTGTAAACACAGAATAGCCTATATTCTAGGCTAGTTAGCTCCGCTACAAAGGTGGGACCTCTTCAAAGTCTCTGCAAATGCACTGGGTATTCCATAGGTCTCCTCACTCTGATATCAGAACTGAAATATGTCCTGACCCTCTACGAGCTCTGGAAGGGGGCTGCCTTTAACTAGCCAGTCATCTTCTGCCTGCCCCTGAGGAAATTCATCTTTCGTCTGGACAGCTCAACAGTGAAAAATTCCTGAAGGCCCCAATGCAGATTTCTGGATCTCGTTCTCTTTATAGCTTCATCCTCTGTAGATCCTAGACTTGGCTTCTCAGCTCAGCAACTGCCGTGCCTTGTCTGGGAATTCCTCCTTGGGCCATAGTCACAAATTTTCCTCTAAGCAGAAAACCAGGGCAATTGGAGGGCTCACCTTACGAGTTTCTCTTTTCTGAGGAGATACAATCCTGAGCTTCCCATTGTTTGATGTCACAGATCTTACCGAGTTGTCTAGTCTCTTACTGTGGGAGGGCAAATCCGAAGTTGATTACTCTATCATAGTGGAAGCAGCAGTGATTTGACCCATAGAATGTTACTGTTCCTCACTGTAGTGCACTTAGCTTTTGTTTTTCTTTTTAATTAAAAAAGAATCCAAGGAAATAAAATCCAAAAACAACCTAATAACCTCAACAAAATTTCTGTGCCTCAACAAATATCTGGTAACATTAAAATGATCCGAAAGACCATATGGGCTCATTTCAGAAGGGATGATGACAAGGCTCTGCAGTGGTCCAGGCAGGATTCATAGAGAGATGTGCCAAGCTTAGAGAGCTGAATTTAATTAAAAAAAAAAAAAAAAAACTTTAGAAAATGATGAAGCCAGGGCCAGTAGATGGCATAGTGGTTAAGGCACTGGACTCCCACACAGTAGACTGTAGTTTGAGTCCCAGATCTGGCAGTTTAAAAATCATGCCTGTCATGTATGTGTGTGTGTGTGTGTGTGTGTGTGTGTGTTCAAAATCCCAGGAGGAAAGTGGAGAAGGGATTGCAGCATGGTCATCCCCCTTGTGAGATGATGTCTCATTTTCTCTTTCACTGCTTCTCTGTCTCTCTTCTCCCCTGCAAGTACACATGCCCTCTAACAAAAATCTTTCAAAGAAAATGATGAAACTAACCTGAGTGTGTGTGTGTGTGTGTGTGTGTGTGTGTATGTGTGTTAGTGTTCCAGTTGACTAGAACATAGTGGTCTTATAGAAAACAGGTGATGATCAGTCTGGAAGTATTAATAACAACAACTTCTAGAGAGTTTATGGATCTGGTGGAGAGAAAGGAAATTCTAAGTGTTTGCCCAAGTCACAGTCTAACAGCCTGGAGATCCAGCCCTTCCTTTTTTTTTTTTTTTTTTTTTTTTTTTTTAGGCTGGACTATTGAGTCAATTCTGGAGCACAGGAGAGGTGTCTGTTCCAGAAAACATGCTTCCATTGCATTCCTTCTTCATCCTCAAGTCTGTTTTGCATTGGCAAAGTCAAGCAGTAATAAACATATCTTAAAATAACGTCATACCTTTCAATACAAAAGGTTCTTAATGTGCCCTTTGCTCAGCACTTACATAAATCCTACAGGAGCACTCGCTCCACAATATACGAAAAGGCTGCCATTTCTGGAAGAGAGAAAACCCAGCTATTACTTACCGACTCAAAGTAATAGGAAGAGTAGAATTGTGCCTCTTGTGATGCCTTAGTTTGGGGCTCTCCTTTCTCCACCATTGTCTGTTGCCTGCTGCATCTCTCTCATCCTCTCTCTCTTTTACACACACACACACACACACATACATGTGCCACAAACCTTTGGTAAATTAGAAAATAGGAGATATTTTCCTTCAAGGAAAACATCTCCATAAATTATTTTGAATTCTTCTGCAAAACAATATATATATATGTATATATGTGTATATATAATATATATAAAGCATAAAAATATAAGTCTACTGTTCCCACTCTCAAAGCACAGCCCTCATATCTACCTCTATTGAAGTAAATCAGAGTATAGGAAAAGTTATGACAATTAGGTTCAAAAGTTCATCCAGTCAGTATTTATCCTGGACAGAGAGTCCCATTTGTCTTATGATTGGTTCATATTAAAATGTATAAGGTACATTTCTAAGTATCTCATAGTACTCAAGTGACATGTTATGAACTATCAACACTAAATGTACTAATATTTTCTTATACCTATTTTGTAATTAATTAATCTGTTAATTTGGGAATGGAATATATATATATTCCAAAATGTTTAAAATGGTATGTGTCCCTCCCATCAGCATTCAGTTCTCTTCCCGATATGTGATCATTGCTATGTGTTTTGTTTGTGTAACTTTCCAGTGATTATAAATACATACGCACATATACATGCACTTCTATATAAAATAATTGATGGATCAGTGAGTGAACATATGCATGCATATGATACAAGGGGTTTTCAAAAAGTTTATTAGAAAAGTGTATTTTTTTTTTTTTGGAGAGATTTTCACTGTAGGGCGCGTGCGCTCGCCAGACAGACAGAGAGAGACATAGAGACAGAAAGCGGGAAATCACCCCCCAGGGGGGATGGTCACGCCGCAATCCCTTCTCCTCCATTCTCCTCTCGGGATCTTGGGCACGCACGCACACGCGCCCGGCGTGAGTTTTAAGCCACCGGGTCCGGGACACGAACCGTGGTCGACTACGTGGGAGTCCAGCGACATAGCCATTATGCTAACTGCTGGTTCCCTAGAAAAGTGTATTTTGAAAAACTATGTATACATTCCAGATTTTTTTGCATCAAAAGAAGTCGTCATACTTGAATTCAAATTTTTCGTGAACTTTTTGAAATGTATATGTATATACATACATACTTTTTATACATTGCTTTTCTTCTAAAGTTATAGTAATACTATAGTTTTGACACACACATATGCATAGTATTTACATAATATTCTGTTATATGGACACATATTAACTGGTTTAACAAGTCCGTAACTGATTAACTTAGTTTACTTCAACTCTTTCACTATTGTGAATATTGATGCAGTAAGTACTCATGTATTATTATGTCACCAGGAAAGTGATGTCATGTTTTCCTATTCAAAAATGTGTCATAACTTTCTCGACTACCCAATATAACACTCAGTATTGAAGTACATGTGTATAAGACAGGTTTATAAAATTGTAATTATTGTTTCTATATGCATTTTCATTTATGATCGATATACCAATTTGGTATTCATATCTATAGATGTTGCATTAATTTACATGCTCACAAAATTTATGAGTGCTATTTCCTTATATCTTTTTGCCAGTCAACCTGATAAAAATGAGTTATCTCCTTTCAGTATTAATTTATAAATACTTTTTTTTACAAGTGAAATTGATCATATTTTCATGCATTTAAGAATTGTTCTATCTTTTCAGACCAGCAGATGGCATAATGGTTATGTTGTTGGACTCCCAGATGGCCAACCATGGTTTGAGTCCTGGACCTTGCGGCTTCAAACTCCTGCTGTGTTTGTGTGTGTGCGTGCATGCCCAAAATCCTGAGAGGAGAATGGAGGAGGGGAGAATGGAGGAGAAGGGATTGCAGCATTTTACTAGTATCTCTTACATTATCATTTCCCCCTCTACCGACACTGGGTTTAGTTTCTTCCCCCAGTTTCATAAGATAAAAGTGTAAATGATTTGTTTTCATTTTTTGTTCATTTTTTTTTTTGGTAGTTTTTGCTATAGGGTATGTGGAATCACTGGTGGGGTGGAGGGAGAGGAAAAGGAAGAAAGCAGTCCCGTGGGAGATGGCCACACTGCTACCCCTTCCCCTCCATTCTTTTCTCAGGATTTTTGGCATGCACTCATATGTACCTAACATGTTTCCCAAGCTGCTGGGTCTGGGACTTGATCCGTATTGTCAGACATATGGAATCCAGCTTCCCTGACCACCACACCACTAGCTAGCCCTCTTCTCTTTTCTAAAAGAAGTATTCAGTAGTGTAAAATTTCCGGAAACCACTATTTTAGCTTAATTCCACTAATTTTGACATATGTTTTCATTTCCATTTAGTCTCAAATATTTTAAAATTTTCCTCATGTTTTCTTATTTGGTGTCTGCATTGTTTCCACGTGTGTTATTTAATTTCCTAGCATTTGGGAATGTTCCAAATACAGTCTCATTAATCATCCTTCTAGTTTAATTTCATTTAATTCTATTCTACCATTTAGTTTAACTTGAAGAATTCATTTTGTATGATTTATGCATTTTTAAACCAGGTAATATGGTTATTTCTTTGGTATATATTAATTATTAGTATAATTAATTGTTATTATCACATAGAATATGATTTTTATTCATGAATTTTTCATATGCAGTTGAAAAGTATGTGTGCTCTATTAAGCCAAAGTAATTTATAGCAATGTTCAGGTCTTCTGTATCCTTATTGATTTTCTATCTGCTTATTCTACCAAATACTTAGAAAGAAGTGTTGAAATCTTTAGCTGTAATTGTAGAGTTGTCCACTCCTCCTCATAATTATATTACTTTTTGCTGTATGCATTTTGAAACTCTATAATAAATTAGGAGCACAGATTTTAGAATTGTCTTCATGATGAATTGACCCATTCACCACCACAAATTGTCATTCTATTATTTTTTATAAGTGTCAGTGAGTGCATGTGCTCACCAGAAAAGCATCCTCCAATGGGGAGTGTTCATATATCAATCCCTTCTCCATTTCTCTACCCTCTCAGGATCGTGGACACACACACACACACACACACACACACACACACACGTGTCCAGTGTGTTTTTCATGCCACTGGGGCTGAGATTTGAACTGTGGTGGCTCGTGTGGGATCTGGCTCCCTTAACCACTAGGCTATGGGGCTGAGCTTAAATGTCATTCTTCAGCTCTTACAGTATTTCTAGTCCTAAATCTATTTTCTTTGCTATAGGAATAGCAACTGTAGAATGTTTTTCTTTATGAAAAACAGAGAAAGAGAATTAGAGAGGTAAGTGGTTTTGACAGGGATTTTCCATGCTCTAATTCTCCTGCCACAGTTCCCTGGGTAGCTGGAATTATATGCCAAGCCTGTGTAGGCTGGTGCAAGAACCGAGCCTGGAGCTCCAGTGTGGCCTCAGCTTCCTGCAGCAGTGCACTACCATCAACTGTTCCTTGCCTTTTTGGAATTAGGGTGCATCTATGTAATAGCTCTTTTAACATCTGGTATCTGCTGAATCTTTTACCTGTATCATTTCTTGTTCTGTTTCTGTTGATCAATTTTTATAATCTTGTTTGAAATTCAAGTTTTCCAGCTTCTTTGCATATCTTGCAATTTTGGATTGAATACAAGGTGTTATGAATTTTCTGTTGTTGGGAGTTAGATTTCACTATATCCTTTAAATAGTTTTGTATTTTTGTCCTGGGGTGTGGTTAAATTAGTTGGAATCAGTAAGATCTTTTCACAGATTGCTTTTTGTAAAATAAATTTTATTTTTGCAGAGCAGTTTTAGGTTCACAGTAAAACTGAGAGAGAGGTACAGAGATTTCCCATGTACTCTCAGCCCTGACATATGCATGGATATCCCTATTATCATTATCCTCCAGCAGCATGATACTTTTGTTGAAATTTATGAACCTTACCAAGACCAACAGTGCACATGAGAGCATATTTCATGGGTTTAGACAAATGCGTAACAACCCGTACCCACCATTATAGTAGCATAACAAGTTTTACTGACCTAAAAATCCTCCATCTGTTCATCCCTCCCTCCCCCAATCCTAGGCAACCACTTTATAGCCATATACTATATTTTACTATTACGATTAGCCATAATTTTTACTTTTCCAGAGAGGCATATAGTTGGGATCACATGTTAATAATATGTAATCTTTTTAGATTGACTTCTTTTACTTGATAATATTTATTTAAGTTTTCTCACCTTTTTTTTTTTTAAAGACCATCCATTCCTTTCCTCTGAGAGAGAGAGAAACCCTAACAGAGTCCCCATGCAATAATCCACCCTCTGTTCTAGTCAGCCCCAGATCATGTGCACACACTGACCTGGTGCGTTCAGGGAGATCTCTGGGGCATGAACCTAGTTCCTTCCTAAAGGATAGCTTGGAGGAGAGTGCTGCACCACTACTGTGGCACCATCTGGCCGCCCACAATTTCCTTATATTTCCATGGTTTAATAACTCATTTTGGTGACCAGCAGTTAGCATAATGGCTATGTCGCTGGACTCCCATGTAGCCAACTGTGGTTCACATCCCGGACCCGGTGGCTTAAAATTACGCGTGCATGCCCAAAATCCTGAGGAGAGAACGGAGGAGAAGGGATTGTGGTGTGGCCATCCCCCCTGGGGGGTGATTTCTCGCTTTCTGTCTCTCTGTCTCTCTCTGTCTGTCTGACGAGCACACGCGCCCTATAGCAAAAACCTCTCCAAAAAAACCCCACCTCATTTCATAGCACTAAATAATAACCCATCTTTCAGATATATCACAAGTTATCAGTTCATCTACTGAAGAACATTTTGTTCAATTCCAAGTTTTGACGGTTACAAATATACTGGGTATAAGGATCCATTTGTAAGTTTTGTACAGACGCTAGTTTTCATTTTCTTTTGCTAGATACCAAAGACCATAACTGCTGGATCATATGGCAAGGGTATGTTTCGGTCTGTAAGAAACTGCCAAAATGCTTTCAAAGTGGCTGGACCATTTTTCACTCCCACCAGTAATAAACGAAAGTTTCTGTTTCTTCCCATCTTTTTCAGCATTTGATGTTGTCAGTGTTCTGAATTTTGAGTATTCCAGTAAGAGTCTAGCCATATATCATTATTGTTTTAATTTGCATTTTCCTGATGACATATGAGGTGGAGCATATTTTCATATACCTATGTGCCATCTGCTATGGTTTGAATGTTTATGTACCATCAGAATTCATTTGCTGAAGCATGATCATTAATATGTTGGGATTGGCTTCTGAGGCTTTGGGGGGGTCATTAGATCATGAGGTAGAACTTTGTGAGTGAGATTAGTGCCCTATAACAGAGGTCCCAGAGAGGTGCCCAGAGAATTATGCCTTCTCTAATAGGCTATATTTACTCAGAAATTAGTTTTCCACATTGCTTTTATTTTGTAAAATCATATTTTTGTAAGATAAAAATAAAGTTCAAAACAATCCTAATCTTATAAATGGTGACAAATCTGACCTTATAAGTGGGGAGAAAAAAAGAAGACAAAGAAAAGGGAGGGGGCTTAATATAGAATTATTGGGACCAGCAGACGGCGTTACGTTGCTGAACTCCCATATGGTTGCTTCTTTTGAGTCTGGACCTGGTGGCTTAAAACTCATGCCAGGTACATGTGCATGCACGCCCAAAATCCAGAGAGGAGAATGGAAGAGAAGGGACTGTGGTGTGGCCTGATGAGTGATTTCTCACTTTCTGTTTCTCTTTCTCTCTCTGTGTCTCTGGCGAGCATACAAGCCCTATAGTAAAAACTCTCTCTAAAAATGTGTGCGTGTGTGTGTGGGTTTGACAAATATACTGGGTATAAGGATCCATTTGTAAGTTTTGTACAGACGCTAGTTTTGACACACACACACATATATATATAATTATTTATAATTTGCCACACTAGTAATATGATCTACTTTTTACCTTTTTGTTGGCATCTCTGTAAAGATTATTAAAATGTTTCCACCTGTATGAGTGCTGACAATGGAATAATCATTCAATGACTATACATTGTGGTAGACTGAATTGTTAGCCCCAATTCTCTTCTTTCTCTGAGTCCATGCCCTTTTTCTTACAACCCTTTTTGGTGATCTCCTTCTTGGACTCTGTACTCAGCAATATAATTTTTGTTTTGCCCAGTGGGATGTTAGGAAAATGAATGAACATCTTCATTTCAATTCTTTAGCTATTGCTGCAAGAAAATGCTGAGACCATGAGGCAGTAACCCATTTCAGGACCCCTAGCTTCTTCCTAGGAGCTCTAATCTTCTTTCCAACTTCCTTAATAAACTTTTTGTTTTCAACCCCCAACCCCCCCAAAAAAATCACCTCCATCTGTCAAACTTTTAAATTAGTTTATTTTAAACTAGTTATTAAATTTCACTTTCTGAACAATTTTAGTATTTGAGCAATCTTATTGGAACTATTGATTCTTACTGATTCATTGTTGTACCTTCCTGAATAAAATGTTTTCAATTTAAAAATGAAATGGTATTTTAACATTCGAACTTATCTATTCACTAGAAATTGATCAATTCTTTAAAATTATTTATTAAGCTCTCTTATAACTGAAATTGAATTGACATAGGAAGGATGCACACACACACATACAGATACATAAAAGTGTGTACATATATGTACATACATATATATTAATAATATATAGTATTAACATATATATTAAAATATATTTATTATTGGGTTGTCGGAAAAGTCATGATGCATTTTTGCAACAGATGGTGCTAGTTCATTTTTGGAAGTACTAGAGTCATTCGCATCTATATTATTATTTATTTATTTTTTGGTGGGAGAGGTTTTAGCTATAGGGTGCGTGTGCTCGCCAGACAGACAGAGACAGAGAGAGAGAAAGCAAGAAATCACCCCCCAGGGGGGATGGCCACGCTGCAGTCCTTTCTCCTCCATTCTCCTCTCGGGATCTTGGGGATGCACGCACACGCGCCTGGCATGAGTTTGTAAGCCACCGGGTCTGGGACTCGAACTGCGGTTGACTACATGGGAGTCCAGCGACATAGCCATTATGCTAACTGCTGGTCCCTCGCATCTATATTATTGCTATGTCATTTGACAGCTGACAGTTCTGGCTTCAGTCTGAAAAAAAATTAAGCTATTTGATTGCATTTGGGAGATTTTACAAGTTGAAGAGGGAAGATCAAACTGCATTTTTGCCACATTTTACTTTACTTTTGTAAAGGGAAGAATGTACATCAAGCCTGTGAAAAGTTGCATAAAGTTTATGGTGACAATGATCTACAAGAACATCAGTGGCAATGATGGTTCATGAACTTCCGGGCTGGTGATTTTGATCTCAATGATGCTTCTCAGTCAGGCAGCCCACTGAAGTTGAGGACGACAAAACAAAGGCATTGATCTAGTCAAACCCCCATTACACAACGTGAGGGACTGCAAAAACACCGAACATCCATCATTCTAGTATTCACAACCACCTAAAGAAGCAGGGATACACAAGCAAGCTTGATATTTAGGTTCCTTATGAACTCAAAGAAGTTCATTTGATGGCGAGTATAAACATAAGCTCATGAACTGTGAGGAAGCCACTGGTAGCTGGTGATGAGAAGTAGACCGTTTACAACACCGTGGTGCGAATGGTCTTGGTCCCGATGTGATGATTCACCTCAAATGACATCGAAGCAGACATTCATCAGAGGAAGGTTATGCTCTCTGAGGGGTGGGATTTTAAAGGTGTTGCACTTTTTCAGCTCATACCAAGGAACTAAACAATCAATTCAAATGTGTACTGTTCACAACTGAACAGTTTGAATCAATCTATCTTCCAAGAACATCCAGAGTTCATTGACTATAAAGGAGTTGTGCTTCATCACACAACGTGAGACCACACACAAGTTTGATCACCCATTAAAAATGATTGGAGCTTGGATGGGATGTGCTGCCTCAGCCTACTCGCCTGACCTTGCGGCGTCAGACTTCCACTGTTTCACTCGCTCCAAAATTGCTTGCATGGTATAACATTAAAATCAGTTTTTCACAAAAAAGACAGGTGTTTTTATAAATGAGGAATTGTCAAGCTCATTGGAAGATAGCAAAATGTTATTGAACAAAATGGCTGATCATTGATTGATCTTTGTTCTTTATATAAATAAATCACCTTGTAAAACATAGAAACAATATGTCATGACTTTTCCAACAGCGCAGTTTATACATATATTAAATGTTAAAATGACCTCTTATATTTTTGTATTCAAGAAATTGACACTTTCATCATTTAAATTATTCTATATGCATCTTTCAACCATAGAGAAAATTGACCTTTGCTAAGGGAAACTAATGTATTTTCTTTTTTTTTCTTCTTGAATTCCAAATATACAATCTCAACATTGTATTAACATAGATTTTTGCATTTAATATGCAGTAAAGTGAGTTGGTAAGCATTAAATTGTAACAGTGATAAGCTCTTAATGTAGTTAAATATGGCAAAACAAATCAGTACTTGGTTCTTAATTGAATTTGATTGTATTGTGTAGACAATCTCATTGGATTATGTGTTCATTATGGAAAAGGAAGCAAAATCAAAACAAACAAACCAGCCCTCCAGCATTTTCAGCCCTCATCTCCCTCCACATCACCCTCCAATGTGAATATTAGAGGGAATTAATTTTGTGTCATTGACACTAATATATGTCATTTCCTTAAGAAGCTGCTTAGTTATCTAGAAATGTAGAAATAATTTGAAAAAAATTCTAATGCAGACCAACTAATTACAAAAGGAGATGTGCTAATGTTTTCACAATTATGATTTAAAGAGAAGCAGTTTAGTATATTAAGACAATATTGAAACATATTTGGTAACTGTTCGAACATTGTAGAGTTAATATCCTGTCATACAATATTCCCCCTCGTTGTGTATTTTATAACCTAAAAAAAGTGTAAGTATCAAGAAACACTAGTAACTTTAGTAACTTCAAGATTTTAGTTCAAAATAATGTGACAACTTTGATGGCTCTAAGGGAGTTTGGAGAAGACATATTTTCATTCTAAATAAAAATTTTTTCCTGAAAAACTGGGACTGACATTAGTAAATACTATCTAATTCGATTTCAGTAATTCTCAAAGGTACATAAGTTAGTATTTCACTAGAGCTTGAGTAAAACTGTAAAAATAAATGAGGAATTATCTGAGTCATTTTGCATTAATAATTCATGATAGTTATGCTAAACTTTCAAGTTAGTTCGTTGCTGTTAGGTCAGTTTCCCTAGAACAGAGCCTAAATTGGAGATTCTTGTGCAATGTTTCTTTTTGTTTTGAAGGAGTGCTCACAGAAGAAAACTGCAGGGAAATGATGTAAGAGGAATCGTCCGAGTACTGTAGATGAAAAAGTTAAGAGAGGATGTGTTTTTAGCAGATGTCTGTGCTCAGCCTGATCCCATGCGAAACTCGGAAGAGTATGAATGACACTTCAGAATTGTCTCACTGAGACAAATAGGATTTTGTACTTGGGTATCAGTCAATTACGAGATGAGAAGCACCTTTCCACCTCTCACTCCCTGGGTGGGTGGGAGCTCCCATACCACAAACATGAAGATACCTCTAAGAGAGACATCTCATCTTGGTCCAGGACAATTATCTGAAGAAGGGGAGCAGCTGTGAGCCAGTGTAGCCAAAACTCTTGGCAATTCTGGGAGGGATACACTGGCAGGTAAGGAGTCTGGGAAGGACATTATTGGTTTCTACTAGTTATAGTGTTAGTCTAAACACTTGATGAGATAGGGTTGTTGGAAAAGTCATGATGCATTTTTGCATAAAAGAATAGAAAAACCACACCACAACTTTTCAGACAGCCCAATATTATTTTCTGTATTTCTGATGTTCTTTTTACCCTTTCCATTTCTCATATGTTTTAAAGAAATTTTTTATTGACCGTTATTTATTTTATTTATTTATTGTAATTTGACCAGGGAGGTAAAGAGAGAGGGAAAGTGAGAAAGCCAGCTGCCAGTCCAGAACTTGAACTGCAGTTGGCCATTTGGGAGTCCAGTGTCCTTAAACCCCATGCCACCTACCCCTCCCACTTCTCATTTCTATTGTTTGAGAGAGTTTCCTATTTATACGTTCATTCTCATTTCAAACTAGTTCTAATCTCTTCTAAAAGATATTTTCATCTTGAGCTATTATTTTTGAATATTCAATGAAACATAATATCTAGTTCTTGATTCATTATTCACTTACCCTACTTTATTGAAAAGTAAATTGAAGGGCCAGCACTTGGTGTGGTGGTTAAGGTGGCTGAATCCCACACAATGGATTGTGTAGTTTTTAGTCCTGAACTTGATGGCTTGAAAAACACACCAGATGCACGGTAAGGTTGTGTGTATGTGTGTGTGTGTGTGTGTGTGTGTGTGTGTGCCTCAAATCCTGAGAAGACAATCAAGGAGAAAAGATTATGGTATGATCACACCCCATAAGGGGTGGGAGGTAGTTTCACACTTTTCTTCTTTTTCTCTCTGTCTCTCACTGATAAGGACACATCCTATAGCTTTTATTTTTTTAATTAAATTTTACCTGTGAGATTTACTAATTGATCAAAAACATTGGTGAGGAAATTCTTAATTATTTCCAAAAACAAACAAATAAATAAAGATTTTCTTAATCCAACTTTGTCTGCAAGGGCAGAGGTTCCTTTAAAAACGTTTGGAGTAAGTGCACAGATGATTTTTTTAACAGAGAATGTTCAGTGGGCTATATTTGCTATAAAGACTGGCATATAATGTAACCACTTTTTTTTTATATCTTTACATAGCAAATTAATCATTTAAAATCTACCGGGAGCTGATGGTCACATTGAATTTTGATGAAAGTATTCAATTTTTGGTAACGTTTTTTTTCTTTTCTTTTCCTGTTGCAATTCTAGAAAATTTAGAAAATAGCCTATTATTTATGTCTCTGGAAATATCAGCAAAAATGACCTTTGTTTTGATAGCTTTCTTGGTTAATTCCTTTTTCTGGAGATATTTGTAAATACTGAAAATATCAAAGTAGAATGAAATCTTCCATATTTAATTAAAAGCTTTCAGGAAGTCACACCTCGGTCTGATTACTTTCACACTCACAGTATCAGCACTCAGAGTCAGGGCCACTGAATGTTTTTCTGATAAAAGTTCAGAATAAAGTTATGCATTAATTCACCATCCTTAAATAGTCATATTTCTTTCTTCTATTCCTTGTTTATTTTTTCCTTCTTTCTCTCTCTTTGCTTCTTTGTCTGTCTTTCTTTCTTTCTTTCTTCCTTTCTTTCTTTTTATTTTTTGGAGAAGTTTTTACTACAGGGCGTGTGTGCTTGCAGGGGGAGAGAAAGAGAGAGAGAGAGACAGAAAGTGAGAAATCACCCCCCCAGGGCGGATGGTCATGTGCAATCCCTTCTCCTCCATTCTCCTCTTGGGATCTTGGGCACACACACTCATGTGCCCGGCATGAGTTTAAGTCACCGGGTCAGGGACTCAAACCGCAGTCAGCTACATGGGAGTCTAGCGACATAGCCATTACGTCAACTGCTGGTCTCGATTTTCTCTCTCTCTCTCTTTCTCTCTCTCTCTCTTTCTTTCTTTCTCTCTCTCTCTTTCTTTCTTTCTTTCTCTCTTTTTAAAGTCATGGGCCAGCTGGTGGTGTGATGGTTAAGGAGGTTGGATTCCACATGGTCAACTGTGTGGTTCAAAGTTCGTATCTAGAGGCTTAAAAAACAAATCAGATGTGTTTGGGTGTGTGTCCAATATCTTTTTTTTTTTTTTTTTCGCTATAGGGCACGTGCGATCACCAGACAGACAGAGAGAGACATAGAGACAGAAAATGAGAAATCACCCCCCAGGGGGGATGGCCGCACCGCAATCTCTTCTCCTCCATTCTCCTCTCGGGATCTTGAGAACACACACACACGCGCCTGGTGTGAGTTTTAAGCCACCGGGTCCGGGACACGAACCGCGGTCGACTACGTGGGAGTCCAGCAACATAGCCATTATGCTAACTGCTGGTTCCCCAATATCTTGAGAAGAGAATGGAAAGGAAGAGACTGTGGCATGGCCATCCCTTCTGGCTGGTGATTTCTCAATTTCCCTCTCTGTCTCTCCCTGGTGAGCACATGCACCCAACAACAAAAACTAACAACAACAACGAAAGCCTTAGCTAAAAAGGAGAAAATAATGCATTTAAATAGAATGTTATACAATTTTCTGATGAATTCAAATTTGAACATAGGAATTGTACCTTATGGAGAAAAATAAAACTTAAAAAAAATATTTCTCAGACTATCGTGTATCATAGGAACCCAAAATCTTCATGTTGAATTCTGCTATAATCCAAAAAAAGAAGTAATAATGATAAAATAAAATAAAAACAGTGTTATACTGGTGCAACCAACCCTGAGCTCCAGCCTTTGCTCAGGGATGTCCTTGTCAGGTGTGAGGACAGGGACAGGGTTTCCTAGCTTGCCTTGTGGATTGATGGGATGGATGAAGGGGCCTCATGGAAGGTGCTAGGACAGCTTTCTTGGTACTTTTGTGAATTTCTTTTTCCTGTGCATAGGAATCTCATTGCACTAGAGGATAATGTGGTATCATTGTTGTTGTATACACCTATTTTATTGCCAAGCAACCATTAGAAATTCCAAGTCTGTGTTCTGCTACATTTATTTTTCTCAATGTGCATTTAATCTCACCTCTAAGAACTGTGAAGGGGATTTGTCTAATCACATTTCATTTACGGTGAAAGAGGTTTTGCATTAGACGTGTCAATGAAAATAAAATAACCAATATTGGGCACACAGCAATTTACCATGTGAAGCTTTTGTTATTTGGCAGTGTCAGATGAACTTGTGGGCACATGATGAGAAAATGCATAGTTTATGAAATACAATTTAGATTTAATTTTGTAAATATGCATATTATCCTGAATGCAAACTAACTTTTCTTTTTATTTAAAGGCTAATGTTTAGAGAGAGAGAGAGAGAGAGAGAAAATCGAGAGACAGAGAGAGGGAAGGAGAGAGGCACCCTCCACAGGATCATCATGGCTCTACCTTCCAGCTCTGTAGCCAGTCAGGATCATGTGTACACCAATGGGCATGCCCAGGGTGTTCAAGTAGATCCCAGATGCAAATCTGGCGCCTTCCTATATGGCTTCCAACATCACATGCCAGCACCCTGCTACTTGTTTAGTTTTGGTAAAATAAAATAAAATAAAATAAAATAACTTTCTTCTAGTGTTTATCTGTTTGACTATGTGGAAATTTGTTTCTTTCAGGATAGTCCTGAAAGTGAATTTGAAGTGAAATTGAAACCCTTTAGCAATATGGCAAACTGTTAATACCCCCAACCCAGGAGTTACTTATTTCACATTGTCAATTCAAAAATTTGTAAACTTTTTAAGATATGGGCCTAGTCTTTCTTTTTTTCTTTATCTTTAACCAGTATCTAGCATCTTTTGAGTTATGTTTATATCAACTTTTGGTTGAACTAAATTGATTTTGGAAGAAATTTGCACACATTATGGTGTGCACAGGGTTAGAATGTTGGGATAAGTTTGCACCTCAAGGGTTAAAATTCTAAAGAGTGAAAATAGTCTTGTAGAAGTCAAGCACTGAAGAATGGCTACTAGAGGTTGTTAGGAGGAGTAAGGGGAGGGTGTGGCAGGGATTTGGCAAATGGAATGATAGTGATTACCAAAACAAAATAACAGATAAGAAAGAAGAACAATTTCTAGTGTTATAAAATATAACAGGGTGGAACCAGCAGATAGCATAATGGCTATGTTGATAGACTCCAATGTAGTCAACTGCGGTTTGAGTCCTGGACCCGGTGACTTAAACTTGTGCCTGACGTGTGTGCGTACATGCCCAAGATCCCAAGAGGATAATAAAGAAGAAGGGATTGCAGCGTGATCATCCCCCCGGGAGGTGATTTCTCCCTTTCTGTCTCTATCTTTCTCTGTCTTTCTGGTGAGCGCATGTGCCCTATAGCAAAAACCTCTTCAAAATATATATAAACATAGTTAATAACAATTTATATCTAAAGTAACTAAAAAAATGGATTTTGAATATCCCCAACACAAGGAATGACAAATGGTTGATAACATGGGTATAGGAATTACTCTGATTCTCTCGTGCACGTCATATTCTTGCACTGAGCAATCATATTATACTCCACAAATATGTACATTTATTATATATTAATTTCTAAAAAGACTAAACATCAGGGTTGAAATGGATAGAAGATAAATAATACTCCGATTCTAAATGCTTCCTCTATCACAGGGGCTCTTGGTGGTTGACTGAGGCCATGGTATTTTTAACAAGTGATTTTGTTTTTGTTTTTAAGTTTATTTATTCTTATTCCGTGAAAGTGAGACACAAATAGAGAGAGAAAACGTACCTCCAACAGTGTCTCATGTTACAATCTCCTCCCAGCCTTCCTAGCCAGCCAGGATACCAGCAGGACAGGCTGACCAGGAAACCAAACCCGTGCTCTTCCCTATAGATGCAGCATTGCTTGAAAACCACGAGCCACTGCTGCAACCCTGAGCTAGCCTTGGATCCCTAGGCTCTATCATCCAGAGGCCCACACAACAGTGATATGAATATTCATTCAGCAACTCACAAACTCTGAGTTTTTTTTTTTTCCCCAAACTTTCTATTTTGAAACAATTATAGATCCACAGGAAGTTGCCAAAACTTACAGAGAGGTCTCATGTACCTTTCACTCAGTTTTCTCCAATAATAACATGTTACATAACTAGTATATTATCAAAGCCAATAAATTAACATTGGTACAATCCACAGAGCTTGTTCAGATCTCACAGTTTGTTGTGCAGTTGTGTGTGTGCGTGTTTGTAGTTCCGTGCAATTTTATCACTTGTGTAGATTTGTGTAATTGACAATGATAATTGAGATACATAACTGGGGTCAGCAGATGGTGTAGTGGTTATGTTGTTGGACTCCCACATGGCCGACTACAGTTTGAGTCCTGGACCTGGTAGCTTGAAACTCACACCATGCATGTGTGCATGTGTGACCAAGATCTCAGGAGGAGAATGGAAGAGAAGGGATTGTGGTGTAGCCATCGGCCTGGGGAGATTTCTCACTTTCCCTCTCACTGTCTCTATCTCTCCCTCTCTCTGGCGAGCACAGGCACCCTTTGGCAAAAGCTTAAAAAAAAAAAAAAAGACACAGAACTGTTCCATCATAAAGGTCTCTCAAATTTCCTTATCAGCATTCCAATCATTTTCCTCCGCACCCCAATGCTTGGGAACCACTAATTCATTCTTCAGTTGCATGGTTATGTTATTTCAAGAATAATATACAGGGGTTGTCAGGTTATACAGTAGTTAAGGTTCTGGATTCCCACATGGTCAATTGTGGTTTGAGTACCAGACCTAGAAGCTTGAAAAATCACACCACATTCTCCTCATCCAATAAGAGAATGGAGGAGAAGGAATGGCAGTGTGACCATCTCTCCCTAGGGGCAATTTCTCATTTCCCTTTCTCTATCTCTTTCTCTGGCAAGCACACACATGCAATGGCAAAACAAAACAAAACACCTGAGAGAAGAAGGAGAAAACAAAGACAAAGATGAAGAAGAAGAATATATAGGGAATTATACAGTATACGGTTTTGTGAAACTGGATTTTTCATTTAGAATATTTCTCTTGAGATCAGTCCAGGTTGTTGGTGTATAATAGCAACTTTTTGTTTCTTTGTTTGTCTTTGTTTTTATGGTTGAGTAGTATGGTTAGTATGGAGTATGGAGATACCACAATTCATTTAGCCATTAATTCACTGAAATGTATTGAGGCTGTTTTTAGTTTTGGGTTATTACAAATGAAGCTTCTATGAACATTCATGCACAGGTTCTTGTGTATATAAAATTTTCTATTTTTATGGTATAGATGCCCAAAATCACAATTTCTGAATTCTATATTAAGTGCATGTATAGTTTTAGAAAAACTTCCAAACTATTTTTTAGAGTGGCATTTTACATTCCCACCAGCAGTGTATAGTGATTTCGTTTCTCTACATCCTTACCTTTATTTTTGTTAATATTTTCTTTATTACATTTTCAATAGCTATATAGTATGTATGTATTGTAGCCTAAAATTGCATTTTCCTAATGACTAATGATGGGAATATCTTTTCATGTGATTATTTGCCATCTTTATATCCTGTAAAAGGTGTCTTTATGTATTTTGTCTATCTTCTAATTAACTGATGGATTGATTTTCTTTTTCTCTTCTTTTTACTATTTAGTTTTTGAAAGTATTTTAATGTACATGAACCGATGACTTTCTTATGTGGGTCTGTCAACCATTACAACTTATTGCTGTGCTACCATTCAGCCCCCTTTATTTTTATTTTAAAAAATTGTTCTAGGGGTCGGCAGGTGGTGTGGTGATTAAGGGCACTGGATTCTCACATGGCTAACCGCAGTTCGAGTCCCAGACCTGTTGGTTTGCTTTTTCATTTTCCCTTTCTCTCTCTCTCTCTTATCCTCCTCCTCTCTGGTCAAATTAAAATAAATAAATAAACAAATAAATAAAGTTAAATTTTAAAAATGCTGAAAAGCAAAATATTTTCTTCCTTAAAAAAATAAATTGTTCTAGCTATTAATGTCCTTTGCTAGAATAAGCCTTTCTGTGCCTATAAAAAACTTTGCTAAGATTTTTATAAGAAATGCCTGAAGTCTACAGATCAATTTCAGGACAATTAACATCTTTTCTACATTCTATTTTCCAACCATGAATGAAGTGTAGATACATGCATTTCTCTATGTAGGATTTTGATTTTTTCCAACAGCATATTATATTAACTCTACAGATATTATGCATGTTTTATATTTGAGTATTTCATTTTTTTGACATGAGTATAAAAAACTCTGTATTTTGTATTTTGGTCTTCACGTTTGTTGTCAATAAACAGAAGTAAGATTGAAATTTTGTGTTGCTCTTATATCCTGCAATCTTGCTGAATTAACTTCATAGTTCTAGTGACTTATTTAATTGAATTAATTAAATAATTTAGTCATTAACTTATTTTCTGTATAGGATATGAGCACATGCTGGAGAGAGACAGAAAGAGAGAGAGAGGGAGAGAGAGAAAATGAGACACTACCTCCCCATGCCAGGGGTACGGCCACGCCACACTCCAGACTCTCCTCCATTCTCCTCTTCAGGACTTTGGGCATGTGCACATACACACCCAGCCTAGTTCTCAAGCCATTGGGCCCAGGACTTGAACTGCTGAGTCACTCATGTTGAATTCAGTTGCCTTAATCACCACACCAGCATCTGGCCCCAATATTTCTAAGAATTTTTAAAAGAAATTCCTTGGGACTTTCTACACAGAAAATCATGTCATCTTCAAGTTGGATAGACTTAATTTTGGAGCTTATATGTATAATGCTGTTTTGTGTTTATGGCAAACATTTGTTTTTGGGGTTGTTGTATATGTTTTCTATAACTTGAGTGTATTGATGATTTTCTACCATAAGTGTTTGCAAATCATAGTTGGGCCCTCCTAGGAGTCCTTGAGACACTTTCAGCAGATCCACGGGAGAAAATTTTTGTTCAAAATTATACTAAGATGTTGGTCATTTTAGTCTTATTCTTTCATGAGTTTCCCAGAAGCTACATGACTGTGATGTTGCAACAGATTTAGGACTTCAGCAGTCTTCTGTTAGGTCACACATAGAAGAAATTTGTAAAAATAGAAAATAATGCCATTCGTGATTTTTTGTTTTAAAAATGTAATTGTTTTTCATAGAAATAGTTTATGTAGGTTAATGTTCAATCCATATATTATTTTAAAATGAACTATTAAATTTCCTCAGATATTAAAATGATATATAATAAATATTGGGTGATAATAGCTCTCTCCTTAAAAGCTCTTTGAATGATATATAATAAATATTGGGTGATAATAATTTTCTCCTTAAAAGCTCTTTGGGGGGGGGGCACTGGGTGGCATGGAGGTTAAGGCATTGGATTCCACATGGCCTGCTGCACTGTTTGAGTCCCAGACCCAGTAGCTTGAAACTCATCCTAGGTGCATGTGCATGCATGCCCCAAATCCCAAAAGCAGACTGGAGGAGAAGAGATTGCAGAATGGCTCTCCTTTCTAGGGGTGATTTCTCACTTTCCCTCTCTCTCTCTATCTCTCTCTGACTATCTCTTTCTGGCAAGTACATGTGCCCTCTAGCAAATAAACATACAAGCTATTAACAATTCTTAAGAGTTTAAAGGAATTCTGAAATGAAAAACTTTAAGAATCTCTCATTTTGGTCAATCTTATTAAAATGAATTATTTGGATTACCAAAAATGTATTATCTAGCACATTGCCTTGTGTTAAATAATGTATGTTGAATTTTGGAACATTATCTTTTTATCTTGCTAGTTCATTTATGGCAGAAGAGATGATTTTTCTGTCAGCTTTGCCACTCATTTGTAGGATAAACTTTTACATGAACATCCAAGATTTAAAGGTGAGAATAGTCGCATGGATAGGGCTTGGAGTTAGAGCTGTTTGGATTTCTGTCCTCAGAGTGCAGGAGCCACAGTAGAAAAGGTCTAGGGATCCTTCAAGCTCATGTGAGAAGTGTGATTATAGCATGCTAATTGCATACCTATGTAAATAAGGCATGGTTGCTACCGGTTATTAGCACCAGGCATGTAAAACCATACAGTGCTTTGGGACTGGCTCCGAGTAGGCCTTAATACTTTTGTTATACGAATGACTGACTCCTAGGAAGTGGACATAACTTCAGATCATTTCTGAAATAGTATTCACTGAAATGAAACTTTATCAATCACAATGAAGCCTTTAATTCCATGAAACTATAGCCATTTAATAAATTTCACATCTCAGTGTGTTCAGACAAATATCTGAGTGCCACATAATTGAAAAATAAATGTATGAACAATTTAGTTAGACAAAGAGTCACTCTCAATAATGTGTTTGTGGGACAGAAAGAAAAATCTGAAATGTAAAAAAAACAAAACAAATCAATTGTAGAAGGTAAGGAAAATGACCAGCCAAGAGCAGTTTTTAACAACATTTTCCTTATTGCATGAATTATGCTAAATTATCGCTTTGAATTTTCTCACTCACACAATTAAGCACATCCAAGCGCTTAGTGATGATGTTTGCAGAGTGGGGAAATGCTATAATCATCCACCAGGCTAGATTTTCATCAAAAGAAACAATATGTGTTTTTCCTGGGGTTATTCCAGAATTGAAAAATAGAGATGACTATATTAATTGATGCACAAAAATTAAAAGCAACAACAAAAACTGGATGAGAAATTTCAGGCGGTTCCTTATGGAGCCAGGAGGCCTTCTGCCCACTGGTTTGCCACATTCCTTATTCTTATGGGATTCTGAGTGCTGTGATGGTGGCCTTGGTTGACTGTGGCAGGAATCATTTCCAGCATTTCTCGAGACAGCGCTAAAGGCAAATAAACTAAGTCCGGCATGCCACCTAGTACCCTGTTTCTCACAGTTAGCAGGAAACACTTTCTTCATAAAATTGCTATTTTTATTTATGAAAAATGTGGGGCTGTTTGCTGTATCATCATTAAAGTAGTCAGAGGATAAGGAAAAGTTGATGGATCACTTCCTGATGTGAATGAATGTCTTTTTTTTTTTAACTCCCCTAAGAGCAGAGGTCAGTAACATGCTGCAATGCAGCAATACATATTTTACTTAAGAAGAAAATCTTGTAAATTACGATCAAGTCTAAGCTTGGTAAGAGTTCCACGCAAGGCAAAAAAGAAGAAAAGGGATTGAGAAAATGTAAGCGGTGCCTTGACTCAGGGATAAGCAACACATTATCACAATATTTGCATCCTGTAAGTATGCTGTATCCCTGACTATAATTCCAGAAGGGGGTTTTCTGATGCCAGGTCTTTACACCCCCAAAGCAAGAAAGGCCCCCACTGGCTACAGATATCCGTATCCATTTGCAGGGTATATAATATATCATTACATTTTTCCTTTTCCTGCCACTTACAGGGCAAGCTCCATGAAAGCAAAGATTTCCATCTGTCTTCTTTACCACTGTAAAACCAGTGCACAAAACAGGCATTTAATGTTGGTTAAATGTATAATAGCTAAAGCTACTTAAAGTTTTTAAAAGTGAATATTCATTTTTGGTTTTGTTGCCCCTTTATTAGCAGAAGAGAAGATTCATACTCAACCACACACGTTTTCAAAGCAAGGTTAATAAGAAGTAGGTAGAAACCTCTCTGATACAGTGACTTGGATATATTTATAGAAATTATGTCCTACATGCAGGACAAATATAAGAAATAATTGATAACAAGACTGATAACAAGGCCCAGGTGTGGTAGTGTGTACTGGTTGACGATGCTACCTGTAGGCAGAAACCCCACGGGAGGCCAGGGTTCAATTTCCTGTGTAACATAAAAAGCTAGGCGTAGTGGCATGTGCCGGTAGGCCCAGCTATTTGGGAGTCTGCGGCAAGAAGATTGTGACAGAGCAAGATCTTGTCAAAAATTTTTAAAAAATAATTTAAAAAACTGACAATGTTAGTAAAATGTAAAGAACTCTGACTTCTGTTATTCCTGTAGCAATGATTCACGAACTTTTTGGTCTTAGAATTCATTTAGACCTTTATTTATAGAAGACACCAAAGAATTTTATGTTTTTGTGGGTTATATCTGCAGATACTTTTCACATCAGAAATTAAAATTGCCAAAATATAAAATGTTTTCTTATTAATTCATTTAAAAATTGCATATGTTTATATGCAATTATTGCTCAAAGAATAAATTAGTGAAAGGGTGATATTGTTTTACAATTTTTTGAATCTCTCTCTCTCTTTTTTTTTAAGGTTATTCTGTGAGAGAGACAAAAGACAAAGGGTGAGAGACAGAGAGAGACAAGCACCCCCAACAGGGCCTTTATGCTGTGGTCCATCTCCCTTAAGATCAGCAGATGGCGGAATGGTTATGCTGCTAGACTCTCATGTAGTCAACTGTGGTTTGAGTACTCAACCCAGTGGCTTTAAACTCATGCTGGACATGTGCATATGCATGCCCAAGACCCCAAGAAGAGAATGGAGAAGAGATTGTGACTGTACTTACTTCTTGCTTTCTATCTCTCTGTTTCTCTCAGTCTCTCTGACAAGCATACACACCCCTAGCAAAAATTTCTCTCCAAATAAATAAAAAATAAATTAATAATTAAATAAAGAAGATCCTCAGGACCAGCAGTTGATGTAGTGGCTATGTCACTGGACTCCCATGTAGCTTACTGTAGTTCTAGTCCTGGACCTGGTAGCTTAAACTCACGCCAGGTGCATGTGCGTGCATGCTCAGGATCCTGAGAAGAGAATGGAGGAGAAGGGATTGCAGTGTGGCCATTCCCCCAGGGGGTTGATTTCTCACTTTCTGTCTCTCTATCTCTCTCTGTCTTTCTGGTGAGTGCACACACCCAATAGCAAAAACCTCTCAAAAAAAAAAAAAGAAAGAAAGAAAGAAAGAAAGAAAGAAAGATCCTTAAAATGCTTACAGTTAATATTCTTAATATAAAGTTACCTGAAAGAATTAATACTTTTCCCCTAAGATCAAGAGCAAGACAAAGATGTACATTGTCACCTCTCTTAATTAAACATAGAATGGGCAGTACTAGCCAATGCAATAAGAAAGGAAAAGGAAAAATAGGTATACAGATCAGAAAATGAGAAATAAAACTATCCCTGTTTCTAGAAAACATAATTGTTCATAATAGAAAATCCTAAGGAATCTACAAAAAGCAAAACAAAGTTATTAGAATTAATATGTGAGGGCTTGTAGGTGGCATGGTGATTAAGGCATTGAACTTCCCACATGGCCAACCATTGTTTGAATCCTGTATCTAGCAGCTTGCTTTCTCACTTTTCCTATGATCTTGGGCTGGCTGGAGGCAGGGAACGAATTGTGATGTTGGGACCCTGTTGGAAGTACTCTCTCCCTATTTCTATCTCTCACTCTGTCTTTCATTTTCATGGAAGACATAAGTAAATAGACTTCAAAAAGAAAAATTAATAAACTGGATCTCATCAAAATTAAAAACTTTTGCTTTGTATAAGATCCTGTTAAGAGGATTAAAAAACAAAGCTACAGTGGGAGAAAACATTTCAAATCATGTATCTGACAATGGACTCCATCTTGAATATGTAAAAAATCTCAATAGTAATAAAAAAAAATCCAACTAGAAACTGTGTTTTCATTGTCTCAAAGGACTTATTCAGGGATTTTCATTTACAATGATGATTAGAGGGAATATGAAAGAATACATAATCTAAATAAATACACTGAGAAATTATAGTTTAGAGTCTAATTTTCTTTCTAAAAATCAAAGTTTTGTACCATTGGGAACCAGCAGTTAGCATAATGGCTATGTCGCTGGACTCCCACGTAGTCAACCGCGGTTCGCGTCCCGGACCCGGTGGCTAGAAATCATGCCAGGCCCGTGTGTGTGCGTGCCCAAGATCCCAAGAGGACAATGGAGGAGAAGGGATTGTGGCGTGACCATCCCCCCTGGGGGGTGATTTCTCACTTTCTGTCTCTCTGTCTCTCTTTGTCTGTCTGGCGAGCGTACGCGCCCTATAGCGAAAATCTCTCCAAAAAAAAAAATAAAAAAGTTTTGTACCATCAGTGGGGTTAGCAGCAGGGATTTTTTTGGTTATCGGTTTTAAAAAACCATTTAAGAGATAAATCAATTCATTTAAAATGATATAATCTAGTTTAACTTATATTGGCACAGAAGCTTTTATGCAGCATTAATAGAAAGAGCAGAAAGATATTATATGCTGTAAGGATTCATAATGGTGACCATATGAAGGGTGAAAGATTGGAGTTTCCAGGGAGACCCATCTAGCAGGGTCCAGGTCTGTTGGCATTCCTCTCACCCAGCAAGGCCTATGGTTGTAATATAGAGCATGCTTGGTTCAGAGGGTCCATCCATTCCCTTGGCTTCCCAGACACCCACCATTCAGTGAAATGATTCCCTTCAGCATTTTAGCCTCTGCTCTAGGAGCTTAAGAGAGAGTTTGAAAGAAAAAAAAAATGGGCTGATCACTTTCCCAAAGGCCCTTGGAAAAACTGGAAAGGGGAAAAAAAAAAAAAAAAAAAAAAAAAAGCAGATTTTTTTCAAGGAGTCCTTTAGTGAAACTAGGGAGTCTATAAACCTCTTGAGTATGAGAGAAAGCACCACTTGGCTTATCTGTTTCCATGGACAACCCAGTTAGAATTAATTGGAAGGACATTGTTTACATAAAACTATCAAGATCCTGTATATCATTTTTAATCAAATATAAAAGTTATTTATGTCAGTCACAGTAATACAGACTTTAGTATATTATAAAAGTGATGCTTCTTAAGCAATCACTGTATCTAATTGCCTCATTTGTGAGTACAGGAAACTAAGGTTCCAAAAGTGAACAGAGTTACCCAAGTCCAAAAACTAATTAGTGAAAGCAGACCCTAGATGCCAGGTCTTTGACTTCAAGTTTATAGTCATTAAATCTGCTACTTTATTAACAAATAAAACATATTCTAGTAGCAAATTGTGGGTCTTTTTTTT
>NW_006159794.1:378105-397869 GCF_000334495.1 Tupaia belangeri chinensis
TTTTTCCCCCTCCACCTTTCCCACCATAAAAAAAGGTAGAGAAACACATAAGACAGGCTAAACATTTTATGGTTGTGGCAGACACTTCGAATGGGATAATAAATGTATATTCCGGATCAGGTCTAGTATTCTTTCTGTTCTGCAGAGGCCAGAGAACGGCAAAAAATAGCATTTCAAGACACCTTCGTGAATTATACATAATTGGAAATGAAAAGGATCGAAATGCAAATGCTGATTGAATTGAACTTTGGATGTTTTTAAATTCTGCCAAGCAGTTACGTTCTGGCAGGGCTTGAATCTGAGTCTATGTCATGTAGAGAGAAAGACAAAGGGCAAGGCATTGGATGATGGCATAGTGGTGAGAGAGGCAGCTTGCTTCTGCAGTTGCACCTTTCTGCTATCTGGAGCTGCTTCCCCAATTACTGGAAGGTACAGAGTGCTTCTGAGAGCTGGGAGGTTACTGCATAGCTCAGGCTGTAGCCCCACCATTGCCTGGGATAAATCCCTTCTGCTTAACCTAATTACAGTGGTTTCTGTTACCTTCAACCGAATGTTAACCAACACAAGGGTACAGGGTGAAAAAAAAAAAAAAAGAAAATTATTATAAAATATACTAAAATATAGAAATAGGCACCAGGGAATCTTGAGGTAAAAAAGGAAAATAGAGATTTGGCTAAAATTAGGGGGTGAGGACTGCTTTGGGCAATGGACACAAGATTCCTAGTCTTAAAGGAAATCAGTGGTGATAGAGTCATTCTTAGGCTATTGTTGGATTTCTGAAACTACTATCAAGCACAAGAAACCCATCTGAGACTTTCTATCCCCAACTACCCTCCTGGAAACTGCATTAGAAGAAATAAAAAATTACGACTTCAGAAGCAGCTTTCAAGTAGGTCTTTCATGTTCACAAAGTGTCGCCTGATTTGTTTGCTGATGCCTGAAATTCCTTTAACAGAGAGCAAATTATACATAATTAGAAATAAAAGTGTCAAAATGCAAATGCTGATTGAGTTGACTTGTGCAGAACTCATCAATAGTAAAGGGTAATTGGTTAATTAAATTAGAGTTAATGATGATTTCAGAACCCTCATTGTTCTGGTGATGGAATGGATTTACATTTATATAGGACCTACTATGAACCTGGCACATGGCCTTCTGCTGTTCCACACTCGTTTCTTTTGATCTCTGTAGTTCTGTACAGTATTTTTATTCCCATTTTCCAGATATAAGATAGATTCAAAGGATTAAAAAAGTTGCCCCAAGTTGTGAGGAGAAGGCCTTAAAGAGAGGTTTCTTCAAATTTCCTAATTCTGAATTGGGTCAGGACTATTTGTCTTTACACGGTCAGGGATAAATTGAAACTGTTCTCAGATATATTTTTCTCATGGGAAGTCAGGCAGGAAGTTCTGCTTTACAAGATTTATGACTTTTTTTCCCTTTAAGAAGGTTTACTTTTTTATAAAGGGTTTATTTGGCCCAGAGGATTCATTAATAAAAACAAACCACAACAGATAGCATTTGTACATCAGTCTACAGTTTGCTCTTTTCGATGCATTTTCTTATATGTTGTCTCGTTTTATCCTCACAACTATCCACTAGAAATAGGCACTGTTCCTATCTCATCTTAAGAAGAATAATAAGTTCCAAAAGTTGACTTCATTACCTCGAATAACATGGTAAGAGGAGATTCTGAATCTCAATTGCAAGAATTCAGATTCCAAATGCAAGAATTTAATCCCAAATTCAAGATTTCAGTCCCTACTACAATGTATTACTGCTTTTAGGATATAGCACCAACCTAGAGACTCTCAGAGACATACTGAGTCTTATGAAGGACTAAGACTACAGAAAAAAGGTTCTGTTTAGTACTTTATTGACTTTACTCCTCATAGTCACCTTTCGTATTATTCACATTATGTGCTAGTTATTTACCCCTGTCTTCCCAGTACAGTAGAGACAATGAATGCTGTCACTTTCTTATTTGTTTTAATATTTCTGGTATGTAAAACAATGTCTAGCATAGAACAGGTGTTCCATATATACCCATGAATGAGTTCCTCCAAAATACTGATTTTCAAAGCAGAATAGAAACAATGAATTGTTCATTCCAATGTTTTAGTTGCCTTTTTTTCCTTTATAGTGACCAGCACGATGCATCAGAATTAATTTGTATATTTATAAAATACCCCATTTTTACTAACAGTAATATCTGCCAAATATTTCTACTAAAACAAAAAAAAAAGATTAAAGCGCCTTCTGTAGAAGAGTAGACTATTTTAATATTTTTTTCTCTTCTCATACTGAAAAAGAAAAATCACATAGGACTAGGAACTAGTGTGTGTGTGTGTGTGTGTGTGTGTGTGTGCCAAATGGCAGCACTACCTGCTTTGAAATCATGATAAATGAAGTTGCCCAAAAGTAAAATTTAATCTGAGCCTTGAGTCGTATTGTCAAGTGCTGGTCAATGAGAACAACCATTAAGAGAAAGAATTCTGATTTATTTCTTTAATTTTCTCATGCAGACAGAGCATTTGTGGTCAAATGGTACCTTAATTGAATAAAAACATTCTGATTGTAAGTCTTTATTTTTCTGACCTTTGTATATGATGGAAGATCATGGCAAATCTGCTTTGGAAAGCTCCCAGGTTTGAATAGATGTTTGAATTGCAGAATGTTCTAGGTTTTGTTGTGTGTACTTCTGATGGAGGTTACTATTTAAAGCTTTTTTATTTATTTATTTATTTTTATTTCACTGCAGGAAACATCTATCTCTGGTGAAAATGTTCACCTCGTATTCAGGTTGTTTTGAGGTCCCGGATATATAAATGCTTCAGAGAGTTGTTGACAGAGATTTTACAGGTGTGGCCTCTGAGATTTACAATGTGTGGAAAGGCAGAAGGAAATAGAAGAGAAGTCTGATGATCCTAAACCTCCCCAATTTCCCTGCTGCAAGGAAATTTGCTTTCCTTGTAAATGTCAATCACAACAAATAAAAATAGCCATTGTTTGGAGATGTTTCTTTCAATGAGTTTGCCCTTAATTTGCATAACTACTTTTATTTAGGAGTCAATATGTAGTAGGTACAGAATTAATGACCTTTATAGTATCATGCAGAATTACATAAGATAGGGCTCAGCTGTGGTGTTGCATACTGCTAAGATCAGTGTCTAAGGCCAAATGGAAGGCCTGACTTTAATGACCAGCTCAACCTGGGACTAGCAGTTGGCATAAAGGCTATATTGCTGGACTCCCACGCAGTTGACTGCGATTAGAGTCCCGGACTCGGTGGCTTAAACTCACACTGGGTGCGTGTGCGTGCGTGCCCAAGATCCTGAGAGGAGAATGGAGGAGAAGGGATTGCAGCATGGCTGTCCCCCCTGGGAGGTGAATTCTCACTTTCTGTCTCTGTCTCTCTGGCGAGTGCACATACCTTATACCAACCCCCCTCCCCCCCCAAAAAAGAGACCAGTCCAACCTAAAAAGGCAACATATGCTAGGTGGAGCCTATTTAGTCCTAGCTAGCTGGGAGGTTGGGGCAGGAGGATCTCAACGTGGCAAAACTAAATTCATTCGATCTCTATCTTTCTCATGAATAGACTTTAAAAAAAAAGAATTGTATACAGTAGGAATGAAGTAAAGATTGACTTAGTATTGAGACACACCAATGAACTTTCCATTTTATCTATTAATGCTATTACTATTCACATTGTATTAGAGCTTGTCATTTCTTTGTCTTTTCCAATAATGTGCTATAAGAATATAAGAAAGGATATAAGAAATATAAGAAAGGATAAATGAAACACCAAAAAAACCTTTGAATTTAAAATATTACTTAACTGTTCTGTGCCAGTTTTCTCATCTATAAAATGAAACTAATTATATGACAAATTTGATTGAAAATAAAGTGAATAGTACCTACTATTTGAACTTAGGATTGCATCTACTTTTTATTTTAAGAGTTTTTTTTTTTTTTTTCCCCAAAGGGCACATGCACTGGTCAGAGAAACAGAGATAAATAGACAGGGAAAGTGACCAGGTGCAATCACCTCTCCTCCATTCTTCTTTTGGGATTCTGTGCACCCATGCATACATGCCTGACATAATTTTATACAACCACCAGGTCCGGGACTCAAATTGAGGTCAGTCATGTGGGAGTCATTTAAAACTTAGGGGAAGGGACTGCAGTGTGACCATTCCTCCTAGGGGGATAATTTCTCTATTCCCGGTCTCTGTCTCTTTCTGGAGAGTACATGCATCTTTTGGCAAAAATCTATTAAAAAAAAAGTTCATTTGGTGGCTGAATCCTGCCAGAAAGGAAGGTGTTAATTTTGTTTCCTATATCTTATCTCTATATAACTACATTTTAAAACATTCTATAGTTTCATGAATAAATGATAATATTTTTCCTTTATATTATCATTTTTTCTAACTATTTATATTTGTGATCTCTCTGTGTTGTAACTTTCATAGTAATAAGTTCTATATACATTTTGGAATAATGTACTGTCGGATAACTATAAAATGTTAAACCTATTTATTGAAATGTACTGTCATTTATGCTAATAGTATTTAGACAGAATTACAAAATTTTTTCCATTCAAAAAGGTTTATGAAATTATAAGACTAGCCTGATATAACCTACTCTTCAAAGATCATTTAGATATCAAGAATGTTTTTGCGGCTTAATTCATAAATAAGATTAACGTGTGTGGGGACATTATCTTTTATTGGATCACATATTTTGACAATTTTTAGTATAAATAGCTATTTAATTTCTTACTCAATTTTTGAACCTTAGTCCCTTTCTGGAAGTTGTAACTAAAAATTGCCCCCCAAAAAGAGCAAGAGTTTAAAAAATATTTAAAGTATAATGTACTTGAAATTAATTAGTGTTTATTCTTGAATACTGGCATGAAGATAAAAGGATGATTATTTAGAAAATGAAAACAAAAACAGTCCTCTATGTAAAATGTTCCCAGCTAAATAAGAGCATATGTTAAGAGAAAAAAATGAAAAATAGGCTTTCCTTTGCACTATGCTTACAAAATAAAGATTCTGAGGTCATGACCCAATCTGACGTTAATAACATTCTTCCCTTTCTTGGTCATTTTAGTTTGGTTTCAAATATATCAATAATATAAGATTTACTTTATTAATTAAAACAGAGGAAGTTGTAAAGCCTGATCTGAGTGGGTCTCTTGGGTGAATCCACGCTAGAGCCTGGGAGCGACTTTGGAACTCTTTGGACTCCATTGCGAAGGTTCCAGTGGCCTGTGCTGGACCCACCCGCTCGCCTGTAGGGGACTAGAGCCTGGTCTGAGCAGGCCTCTTGGGTGAGTCCTCTCTAGAGGCCTGGGAGCAGCTTTGGAACTTTTGGTATAACAATTCCAAAATTTGATCCTCTTCACTAACGCTAGAGCCTGGGAGCGACTTTGGAACTCTTTGGACTCCATTGCGAAGGTTCCAGTGGCCTGTGCTGGACCCACCCGCTCGCCTGTAGGGGACTAGAGCCTGGTCTGAGCAGGCCTCTTGGGTGAGTCCTCTCTAGAGGCCTGGGAGCAGCTTTGGAACTTTTGGTATAACAATTCCAAAATTTGATCCTCTTCACTAAAGTATATCGCCTGGTCTGAGCAGGCCTCTTGGGTGAGTCCACACTAGAGGCCTAGGAGCAGCTTTGGAACTTTTGGTACAACAATTCACAAATTTGATCCTCTTCACTGAAGTATATCTCCTTAGCTTGGTACTACCTCATCAAGAGCTGAATGTTTGGTAGAGAAGCCAAGCACGTGATGGTACCCATGACTGCTCTTATTGGGAGAGAGAGCCATCCAACAGGCACACACCTGGAATTTAAGAGTGTGATTTCCTCTACCAATACTATAGAATCTACTCTAATAAACAGAAAAAAAGTGAATACGGCATTCAATGACTAGGAATCAGCACAGATCTCGAAGAAACATGAGAAAACAAGGTGGTAACTCTTCCCCAGGTGAGTGTAATAGCTCTTACCACCAGTGGATAGCACAGAGAAATACACAGAAATGTCAGAAAAAGAATTCCAAATATTCATCATGACAAAACTTAATGAGAGGCAAGAGAAAACAGACAATCAGTTGAGAAAATGAGGAATTTTGTAAAGAAATAGATTATCTTAAAAAAGAATCAAACAGAACTTATAGAAACGAAGAATATAATATAAGAAATTAAAATCTTTCTGGAAAGCATTAACAGCAGATTGGACCACACAGAAGAAAGAATTTCTGATCTGGAAGACAAAGAGTCACCAACATGGACTAAACCACCAAAAAGAATGAGAAAGCAACCAAGAAAAAAAAAAAAAAAAAAGGACAACTTACAGGGAAGTTCTAGACACCATGAAAGGCCCAAATATCCATATAATGTGTATTCCGTAAGGTGAAGAACTGCTAACAGCACGGAAAACTTATTTCATGAAATAGTATTTAAATTTTTTTCTAAATATAGAGAAACATGGAGGAATTCAAACCCAAGAAATAAAAGGACTCCAAACTGATGTCCCCCGGCACATGATAGCCAGATTGGTAAAAACTAAGACAAAAACAATATTCTGAAAATTACAAGGGAAAAACAAGTTACTTATAAAGTTTATCATCAGACCTCTCAACTAAAACAATGCAGGCAAGGAAGAAATGGAAAGATGTATTTGAAACATTAAAAGAAAAACAATTTCTACCAAGAATACTATATCTAGCAAGATTACCCTTCAAATGGGAAGAAAAAAATAAAAGTATTCTCAGATCAACAAAAACTGAAAGAATTCATCCATAATAAACCAACTGGATTGCATCAGGATTACTAAAGAGAGACAAACAGGAATAGCAGAACAAAAAACAACTGAGAAAATGACTAACAAAATGACAAGAATAAATCTGTAAATATCAATAATAATGTTGGATGTTAATGGATTAAATTCTCCCATTAAAGGACACACTGGCTAAATAGATACAAAAACAGAAGACATATATATGCTGTTTACAAGAAACACACCTCACTGGTAAGGACATACAGACAGAAAGTGAAACGTAGGAAAACGATATTCCATGCAAACATAAAACAAAAAAAGGCTGGAGTAGCTATACTAGTATCAGTCAAAATCGCCTTTAAGATGAAAGATATAAGAAGAGACAAAGAAGGGCATTGTTTATACTAAAAGGACTTGTTCACCAAGAAGATATAACACTTGTAAATATCTATAAATCCAACACTGGAGCACCTAAATACATCAGAGAAAGACTGTTGGGTTTCAAGGGAGAGATAGACTGCAACACAATAATTGTAGGGGATCTCAACACCCCACCAACTCCTCTGTACAGATCACCTAGATAAAAATAAAGAAACACAAGGTATAAATAATACCATACATGAGAAGGACTTGGCAGACATCTACAGAGTATTTCACCTAACTATCACAAAATATACATTCTATTCACCCCCACATAGAACATTTCCAACGACTGAACACATGATATGGCACAAAACAAGCCTTTACAAATTCAAAGGTATATAAACTATACATAGTATCTTTTCCAGGCATGATGAAATGAAACTTGAAATCAACTACAGAAAGAGCCCTCAAAAATTCACAAACACGTGGAAACTAAACAACCTACTCCTAAGTGACTTTACAAGAAAAGTCACTTTATAAGAAATTAAGACTGAAATAAAAAGTTTCATAGAAAACAATGATAACAAACAAAAAAGTGTTTATAACCTATGGGATACAGCAAAAACAGAATATAGAGGAAAGTTCACAACAATTAGTGTCCACAAGAAAAAAAGCAGGAAGGTGACACCCTAACAACACAACTCAGAGAACTGGAAAAATGACAAAACAAAACAAAACAAAATTCCAGGGGAAACAAAATCATAAAGATTAAAGCAGAAATAAATGAAATAGAGAATAAAGAGGTGTACAGAAAATAAATGAAACCAAAAGCTGTTTCTTTGAGAAGAGAAACAAAATTACACACTGTTAGCTAGATTAATCAAGAACAGAGAAAAGAACAAGATAAAGCAAGTCAGCATGGAAACAGGCATTATTACACTGGACATAACAGAAATACAAAATATTATCAGAGAATACTATAAGTTACTATATGCCAAAAAACAAGAAAACCCAGATGAGTAGACCTTATTCCAGGGATACAAGGATGGTCCAACATACACAAAACAATAAATATAATACATCACATTAACCAAAAGAAAGATAAAAATATATGATCATATCAATCAATGCAGAAAAATCATTTGATAAAACACAACATCCCTTCATGATTAAGACTCTCAGCAAAATTGGCATAGATGGGACATTCCTCAATACAATGAAAGTCATCTCTGAAAAACCCATAGCTAACATCATACTGAATGGTGAAGCTTTTCCACTCAAAACTGGAACAAGACAAGGCTGCCCACTTTCTCCACTCCTTTATAACATAGTAATGGAAGTTTTAGCCAATGAAATCAGGCAAGAGAGTCAAATAAAATGCATCCAAATAGGAAAAGTAGTGAAATTATCTCTATTTGAAGAGTTTTGATGCTATACATAGAAAATCCAAAAGAATCCACAAAAATATTCCTGAAAAATTAACATACACATATCTATAGCACTTTTGTGCACCTACAATAGAGAAACTGAGATAGAATAGAATAAAGAAGTCCCATTTACAATAGTCACTAAACCAATAAGATATCTGGGAATAAACCTTACCAAGGACATCAAAGATCTCTACAATGAAAACTATGACACTTTATAAAAAGAGATGAAAAATGATACAAAAAAGTGGAAAAACATCTCATGTTCCTGGATTGGAAGAATTAATATATCAAGATGTCCTTCCTACCCAAATCAATCTACGAATTTGATGCAATCCCAATCAAACTATCTATAAGAGATATTCTTCACAGAAATAGAAAAGTGATGCAATCCCAATCAAACTACAAGAGATATTCTTCACAGAAATAGAAAAGCAATCATAAAATTTGCCTGGAAGCATAAAAGGTCCATATCACCAAAGCAATATTGCACAAGGGGAATAAAGTAGGAGGCATCACTTCCTGACCTCAAAACATATTACAAAGCTGTGATAATTTAAACAACATGGTATTGGTACAAAAACAGGTAGAACAATGGAACAGAATTGAGAACCCCCAAAGAAACCCCCAAACATACAACCAACTGATCTTTGATGAAAAGGCACAAGACAATCCAGTGGGGAAATTAATTTCTTCAGCAAATGGTGCTGGGAGAACTGAATGTCCACCTGCAGAAGAATGAAACTGGATCCTTATCTCTCACCACTAATGAAAATTAACTCAAAATGGACTGAGGATATAAACATAAAAACTCAAACTATAAAAATACTGGTGAAAAACATAGGAAAAACTCTTGGAAACTTTGCAGTAGGCAAAGAAGTTTAAAAGAAGACCTCCAAAACTCAGACAATAGTGCCAAAAATAGACAAATGAGACTATATCAGGCTGAGAAGCTTCTGCACAGCAAAAGAAACAATAAGTAGAGTGAGAAGACAACCCTCAGAGTAGGAGAATATATTTGCAAACTGTACCTCAGATAAGGACTGATAACCAGAATATACAGGGAACTCAAGCAGCTTACCCACACACATCAAAAAATTAATCCATTAAAAAAAATGGAAAATGAGCTGAACAGACAATTCTCTGAGGACAATATATGAATGGCCCAAAAGTATATGAAAACCTGCGCCTCATTTCTTATCATAAGGGAAATGCAAATCAAAACCACAATGAAATACCACTTAACCCCAGTCAGAATGGCTAAAATTGAAAGAAGAAAGAAAGAAAGATACGTGCTGGTGGGGCTGTGGAGAAAAGGGAACTCTCCTACACTGTTGGTGGGAATGCAAATTAGTGCAACCACTTTGGAAAACAACATGGAAATTCCTCAGAAACCTACAAATAGAACTACCACATGACCTGTAATTCCACTATTAAGTATTGACCCAAAGGATAGACAAACATTCAGTCAGAAAACACATGCACATCCATGTTTTTTGCAGCATTATTTATCATTGCTAGGAAATGGAATCAACCCAAATGTCCAAAAAATAGATGAGTGGATTGAAAAAATGTGGCATGTGTATTCTATGGAATACTACTCAGTCATAACAAATGAACCCCTGACATCTGATACAAAGTGGATGAATATGGAAGACTTAATGCAAAGTGAAGCAAGCCAGAGTATAAAAGACTTTGTTTGTCCCCACTCGGTACATACCAATTGTCTTCTCTCTACAGCAGAAACTGAAAGTTTAAAAGATATAATAGCAGGAAGGACGTGGTAGATATTAGAGATAGTAAGGATAGGAGTAATATGGGAGTGAGTAAGAGAGGGAGGGAGGGAAACAGGAGAAGGAAAAAAAAGAAGTATGTTTAATTGACAAAAAAATGAAAAGTTATTTGCTGATGATAATGTATATAGTAGTGTCTTTGTCTTAACTGATATGCATGATATTTGTGCTAAAAAAAGCAGTGTTGAACACTGTAAAGATATATGTTATTAAATGTAAATTAAAATAAATAAATATATTTATTAAAAAAGAAAAAGAACTAAAATAAAATAGTAAAAGTTAATGCCCATGCCCATTTAATAACTCGTTATATGTGAATAAACAAAAATCTTCACATTTGATAATGATAACTTCAAACATTTTCATAATTATTTCCACTTTATTCTTATATATTACACCACTTATAAGGTTTCTTTCCCAACATTGTCAAAAGTTTTATCTCCTGTATGGTGGTCTTTACCTTAAAAGAATGCAGGCATGATATTTCCCAAGGCACAGTAACTTGTAGAGAACAGAGCACTCGGCTGTGTGTAGGCTGGGATCTGGGGCTGGAAGCTCACTTAGATGGCAAACCAGTGTTCTCATCTCAGCTCTGGAAATGGGTATAAGGGTAAAATACTGACTTGGAGGCCACCAAATGGCATGGAGTTTGAGGCACTGGGTCCCACACTGGCAGCTTGAATTCAAATCATGCTGGGATCATGTGCATGTTATCCCAAAATCCTTAGAGATTGGAAAAGAGGGGATTGAGCTATAGTCCCCCCTCCAAGGGGCAATTTCTCATGTTTTCTCTCTCTGATAAGCACATGTGTGATTAAAAAAAATAATAATAAAGAAAAGTACTGATATATATATATATATTTTTTTGTCTTGGAAAGAAAATGAACTATCCTTTGTTAAGCATGTCTTTCCCAATTTGAATGGCTTATAACTTTTCAATTTGAAAAACTTAGGGGTTATAGATAGCCAATGTCCTTTTAAAAAGGTGATTATTTGGCAAATAAGAGTTACCCTTAGAACATCTAGCCACCCTCAATCTCCAGATCCACATTTAAAAAGAAATTTAAAAAGCTGGTTTTTGAATTTGAAGATTAGGAATGAGTAAATTAAACTGAGCTAAGAGATTCAATCCCACACACTGGCTTTTTTGAGTGGATGATTCAACTTAAGGCTCAGTAACACAGGACAGAATAAAATAAGAACAACAATGTATTTCATGGGACTAAACCACTTGCAATAGTCAAAAGACATAACAAGAAAAGTGTGAACCCAACTGTTTCATCCCTACTTAAAAACTGGTCCCCCTCACCTCTTTCCTTTTTCATATTTGCCTTCTAAAATACTATCATGCTTTGACTTTGTTCAATTTCTTTCTCAACACTGTTTAGGTGGTATGTGCATTTAAAAAAACTATCATTGAGATAAAGTGAACCTGCTTTTGCTCTTGTAGGAAAGCTGTAATAGAAAGAGTAATGCAAATGGAAGATTTGTGGAGAGCACAGAGACACAGATGCAAAGAGAAGGAGAGAATACCTGAATATCTCAACTGGACACAGTCTAGACGCCTATCAATGGATAATGGTAAAACAAACTGTGATACTTCCACGGAACTACCTACCACTCAGCCATCAACGAGAATACATTACAGGTGCAAGCAACATTTGGATAGATCTCGAGAAAATTCTACTGTTGAAAAAAGTCATTCCCAAAGACTGCATACTATTCGATTCTGTTTGTACAGAATTTTTGAAATGACAGATCAGTTATTTCCAGGTGTCAGGATGAGTCCAGGTGCCCATCAGATCTGACAATTAAAGGACACACATGCAACCAAGCAACCTCTCCTAAAAGAACTTCATCTAAAATACTACCAAGGCCAAAATGTATTGTCGCCTCTATCTCATTTTCATTCTAAACTTAAAATAGATTACTATTTACATAGTATTTGGGTTTATTTGGTTTCCAAGAAAAACTTTGAAATCAGAACAATCTGTTTTGAATCTTGTCATTTCTATTTACTGGTTACTTGACCTTAATACAGCTAATCTTTTAAAGCTTCCTTTCATCAAGCTATGAAGTAAAGATAACATCCACTTCATAGGGTTGTTGGTAAACTTAAAGAAAATAATGTGTGTAAACACCTCACATCTAACCTGGCCCATAACGGTATTTAGTAACTGTTTTCCATTCCTATTTCCTTGCTTACAAAAGTGATAATCTGAAAGTAATGATGACTTTGATAAGAATAAAGCCAACGTTGGCTTAGTACAACAAGCTAATTTTAATCTATTTTCAGTTGCTTAGGGGAAGATTACACACAGTGAGTTTATTTATTTTTAATTTTTAAATTATTTTTAAGGTTTTACCATAAGGTGCATGTACTTAGTGGAGAGACAGACAAAGACAGTGAGAGCAAAAGTTAGAAACCACCCCCCCCCAGGTGGATGGTCACACAGTAATCCCTTATCTTCCCTTCTCCTTTCGGAAATTTGGGCACACGTGTACATCCAAACAGCATTTTTTAAGCCACCTGGTTTGGTAGTCGAACCACAGTCAGCCATAGTGGGAGTACAGAGCCTTAGTCACTATGCTGCCTGTTGGCCCCAGTCAATTTAGTTTTAAATTGCCTGGAAGAGCAGTGAGCCTATACTAATATACTCACACCACCTGTTCTTTGAGTAGAATGGCAGGCATAATCTCCTAAACTATAGAAAGTTAAATTATTCTCTCACCCTGATTCTTTCCCCCTCTTTTATATAGAACATGGAGTTAAATTCTGATAAGTTACATATGTATATGAAGCAACTCTATTACACTGTACTTATTCTTAAAAGTTGAAACATGCCCAGCAGACTCTGATTATATGATTGCGTATTAAGTTATATGTGATCATATATTATATAGCAATCCTAGAACTCTTCAACTTTTCATTGTCAGATATGCGTAAAATACACTCAGGGTTCCACTGTTTATTGTGCTGCTTCTGTTGTGAGAAATACCGTGGTTGCTATGAGTGTAGGCAGAATGGCTGGATTATCTGAGCAATGAGATTTTTAACCACTTTAGTGGAAGTAGGCTACAACAGGAGAGAGGCAAAGCACTGGAACTTAAAGAATCACAGCGTGGCCTTAAAACCTTATGAAATCTAGGGACTAGCAGTTACCGTAATGGCTGTCGCTGGACTCCCATGTAGTCGACGCAGTTTGAGTCCTGGACCTGGTGGCATAAACTCATGCCGGGCACGTGTGGGTGCATGCCCAAGATCCCGATAAGAGAATGGAGGAGAAGGGATTGCGGTGTGGCCATCTGCCCTGGGGGGTGATTTCTCGCTTTCTGTCTCTCTGTCTCTCTCTGTCTTTCTGGCGCCCTATAGCAAAAACCTCTCCAAAAAACAAAACAAAAACCTTACAAAATCTGTAGCACGAATGTGGACCCAGACAAAATTAGAGGTACTCCTACTCCTGCAGGTACTTAAACATTTTCCCTCAGCCCTCTTCTTCCACTACTCTAGGTAACATAAGAAATTTCATGGACCAGAGAGAAGTGTTCTACATATGACCCATTTGTCAGAGTGGTACAGGAAAACAATATTTTCACTAAATAGGAAGCATTTTGTAATAATATTTGAGTAGGACTGGAGTACAACGAGGCTAGGGTTTTATTTTATGAGGAATAATGTTGAGGTCACCAGTAAAAACAAAACAAAAACAAACACCCAAAATTAATTTTAGGCTAAAGGTCCTCTTTGAAGGAAATGAATCCCCCTAATGCCAAGCTGTGTTTGATTTCAGACAGTGCAGGAGAAAATCAGCCATGGTCGGAGTGAAAGTGTATTACGACATTTCTCCTCTCTCCCCACAACCCAGAGACCAATCCTATGGAGAGGAGGAGAGAGTTATGAACATCTGGAAATGTCTGAAATGGAAACTATCCATGCAAGACCCAAGTCAGTACTGCAGGAGGGATATTCACTGCTCTGCAGGAAAGGTCGTGCATCACAAGAAAGAATAGACTGGAAAGGACCTCAGGGGTGGAACGTAGAAGGGAAGAAACACAAACATTCTAGAATGAGGAAGGACGTGTGGCATGAGCACATAGGCCCTTACTCTTGTGGAGCTCAAGGGTGTTTATTCTCTAAACTAGAAGCATGGTCTTTCTTCCACCAAACTCCATAGGTTGTTTTGTTTGTTTTTTTAATTTCCAGATGGTGTGCATGCTTGCCAGAGGGGTGGGGGAGAAAGCACCCTGCTGCCCCCATCAATGGATCATAGTTATGCCACAATCACTTCTCCTCCATTCTGCCATCATTTTGGGATTTTTGGACATGCATTCACATGTGCTTAGCATGTGTTTCAAGCCTCTGAAATGGGGATTCAAACTATGGCCAGCCACATGGGACCAGTAATTCTAGACTACACAGCCAACTTGGATTTACAATTCTTGCTAAAGTATTTTAGTTAAGAACAGCTTAACTTAGATCTCCCTTGTGGGCCATTGTGTTATAATCTAGGTAAGAAGGGAAGGGGAAAAAAAATCTGGTACAGAAAAATTATGCTTTGTCCTGCTTTGCCCCTCTACCAGAAAGGCAGGAAAGGGAAGGAAGCAAGTTCTTGTCTCCTAGATCCCAGGAGAAAGGAAAAAGATCTGACTCTAAACCAGGTTTAGGCAAGGTGACATCAGAAACATCTTTCAGTCTTCATTTCTCTGATGATCTGTGGGGACAGAGCTAAATCAATAACTATTAGTTACTGAGTAGATGATCAGGTGATCAAAAATCTGATTATTTTTTTTTTTTGGGAGAGGTTTTCACTATAGGGCACATGCGCTCGCCAGACAGGGAGAGATATAGAGACAGAAAGAGAGAAATCACCCCCCAGGGGGGATGGTCACGCCGCAATCCCTTCTCCTCCATTCTCCTCTCGGGATCTTGGGCATGCATGCACACACACCCAGCATGAGTTTTAAGTCACCGGGTCCAAGACGTGAACTGTGGTCGACTACGTGGGAGTCCAGCGACATAGCCATTACGCTAACTGCTGGTTCCCTAATTTTGAGCAAGAGGAAAGAGAAGAGATAGCTTCTCTTTAAAACAAACATTTAAACAAACATTTAAAACAAACAAAAAATCATGTGTTTATAAATGGGTTGTGTATGTGACATAGACAAAGCTTCCAAAATGCTAGGGCAAAAGGTCAGATCCTGAAATGAAAATACACTTCTAAGGTAGAAAATGTGGTAGAGACCTTAAAATCGAGCTTGGTGATAATTTGCCTTCTTAACTGCAACTCCAATAACTAAAGACAGTGTATATTGATTTTCATTAGAAATATTTTAACTTCAGGCACAGGAATTAAGAGATTGAATTTAGGCTGACTTAAGGGAACTCGATAATTCAATATTAATTTGCATTTTGGAATTTAAAAATTAATTTGATAGGGGGCATGTTCGCTCATCAGAAAGCAACACAGAGAGAGAAAGCGAGAAATTACCCTTTCCTCATGAGGAATGGTCACCCCACCATCCCTTCTCCTTCATTTCTCCCTCCTTTCAGTATTTTCTGCATGTATGCACACAGATCTAGCGTGTTTTTCAAGCTACATCTTCCGGGACTTGAACTGTGCAACTGGCCAAAGGGGATCCACAAGCTGGCCTGCATTTTGTAAGGTTTTTTTTTTTTTTGGAGAGGTTTTTGTTATAGTTCGTGTGCGCTTGCCAGACAGACAGAGAGAGACAGAGAGACAGAAAGCAAGAAATCATCCCACAGGGGGGATGGCCATGCAGCAATCCCTTCTCCTCCATTCTCCTCTTGGGATCTTGGGCATGCATACACATGTGCCTGGCGTGAGTTTTAAGCTACTGGGTCTGGAACGCGAACCGTAGTTGACTACATGGGAGTCCAGCGACATAGCCATTATGCTAACTGCTGGTCCCCATTTTGTAAGTTTTATCAGCATGAACACAGGCAGAGATGTTTGCCATTGCACAGAGAGGAAATACTGCACAGCAAATTTGCACCAAGGTTTTGTTTTGTTTTTGAGCAAAAGCAGATTCCAGTTTGCATGTGTATGTCTGTGTGAACTGTTTTTTGGAAAGTGGCCATTTGTAATTTCTTTCGAGCAAACCCTTAACTGTTTTAACACACCCCCGAGACAGTTCAGTAATAAGCCTAAGATTCAGAATGCTTTTTGTTCCATTAGGTGATGATTTCGAACTGCACTGGTCCTCTCTAATGGACATGGAAAGGACCCATTCTGAGTTCTGATTGAGTTTGGTTTTTAATATTGGTGTGAATAGGATTAGTATCCAGCTGCCTTTGGAAACAGACCAGGATGTTCTTCTTTCGATTCCAGAAAGCGTCTCAAGTTCCTATCCATGAAACTTAAACGCCTAGGACAAATGTTGCCCTGATCTAAAAAAGGCATATTCGCTGTGAAGAGTCAGATAATCCAACTTATTTACTGAGAGTTGTTGAACCCTTGCTGACATTCATCGCAAAGTTTTCAGAACACGAATTGTAGGATGAATGTTCCATTTTTCCACCTAAGAGAACATGGGTACACTGCTAAAAATCAACAGATTTGAGCACCGTAGAAGGCATCCTCCATGTCACTGAGTAGTGACTACAGATAATATAACTCAGGAGTCTGAGTGTAATTACAACCCAAATCTGGAACTAAATGTGAGGTTTTGACACATGTAGGCACTTTTGGTTATTTGGACTGGCAAAATGTAGGCAACTGGGGAGACACTGGTATATCCAATAGTTAAATTTTAATGGGGCTTGTTCATTTTTTAAAATACCTGTCCCAAAGGTCTACACTAGCACACATGTTTTTGTGCAGATTAGAAAAGACATCCCTTCTGGTTGAATAGATTTTAAAGGGGAGCCATCTAGCTATACCCCTGGTAGGATGGATAAATACCCACATTCTGATCTTTGGCACAGCTATTCCATGCTGACTTTGCTGAGGTGCTCATTCCCATTCGTTTCAGACAGTAGTTTCATTTGAAAAATAATTATATATATATATATATATACACACATATATATATACACACATATATAATTTTTATAATGTATATTATATCTATCTATATATCTATGTATCTTTGAGAGAGAGAGAGAGACCTCCAACGTTGTCTTCATGCCATGATCCACCTGACCTCAGCCAGCCAGGAACATGTGCACACACCCTTCTGGTATGCACAGGGAACCTTCAGGATGTGAACCCAAGGCTTTCTCATGTGGATTCAGCATCACAGAGTGTTGCGTTACCACTGGGCAAACCACAGTTAAAGTTAGCATTTAAAACACTGGCCCAACAGTGTTTTCAGTTTGCTGATAAGGAGATCTGACACTCCATGACTTTGAACAACTTGCTAAAAGACGCACCTTGTAGAGGTAGAACCAGGAACTGAACTATAAGCTAAGTGCATCTGATATTATTCTGTACTAAGTAATACCGACTTTTAGAAAGCTGATAGATGAATGCAGTGCAATTTTATACCCATGGCTAAGATTACTAGAATATTAATATTCACTATCATTTTCAAAATGTCACAAAAATGATCATTTCTTGTGACACTAAATGTAAGTTTTCCTGGGACCTCACTGAGAAGACTAATTGGATTAATTCAAGTTCAGGTTCAATAAACATTCATTGAATGTTAAATGTAGCCAGTGCTAATTGATAGGGGAGAGAAAAAGGCAACCCAGCCAAGCAAGACCACTTTATCAAACAGGTCCTGCTCATACAGAGAGTGGAGATTGTCATTAAGGATTGACTTCTTTTGTGGCAGATTTTATTTTCCAAAGATAGCTGCAATCAGCTGTTATAAACATTCTGTTATAAATGTGGGCTTGCCATTCCTGTTCTGCCCCTTCCCTGGAATATGGGTAGGCCTTGAATGCTTTCTTTTTTTTAGAATTATTTAATTTTACTTATTATTTTTAAAGTTTGCTATAGGGCATGGGTACAAGAGAGCGAGAGAGCGAGAGAGAGAGAGAGGAAGCAAGCGAGAGGAAGCAAGTCATCAAGTCCAGGACTAGAAGTGCAACAACCATGTGGGAGGCCGGTATCGTAACCACTGCACCACCTGCCGGTCCCGGCCTTGAATGGCTTTGAGCAGAAGGGGTGCTGTGTGACTTCGGAGGCCGAGTTGTACAAAACTGCCCAGCTTTGACTTATTTGCTGGAGCTCTATCTCTTGTCATTCTGAACTGCCAAATAAGAGAGCCAGCGAGCCTAAGGTGGTCAGGCAGCAAGGGAGCCAGTACATGGTGAGAATACCTGTAAACCTCAGGTTGTAAGCTACAGCCTTGAAGGCATCTCAGCCCAAGCTGGGTGAGTTTAGTCCTTAGCCATCCTGAGTCTCCACTTTTGGATTCTTAATAGCCCCATACCTGGGGGAGAAATAAGGCATCCCCACTGTGCCCTGCCCCACTAACACAGGATTCATAAACATAAAAAAATTTGTTGTTACTATAATTTTTTTTTGGAGAAATTTTTACTATAGGGCATCTGTGCTTGCCAGAAAGAAGGAAACAGAAAAATGGAAAGTGAAAAATCACCACCCGCGGGGGCGGGGGTGGGATGGGGGGGTAGCCAGGCCGCAATCCCTTCTCCTCCTTTCTCTTCTCGGGATCTTGGGCATGCACGCAGACGCGCCCTATGTGAGTTTAAGCCACCAGGTCCGGGACTGGAACCACGGTCAACTACATGGGAGTCCAGTGACATAGCCATTACGCCAACTGCTGGTTCCCCCCAAAATTGTTATTTTATACTATTAAATTTAGGGTTAATTGGTTATGTAGTAATAGGAACAGAAACATCATTCTCCCATGATAAGACTGCAGTTGTAGAAAGCAGAGGAATACTATGAGTTTAGACACAGATGTTCATTTTCTCCCCTTTAGTTTTATCTAGCACTTTCTGTAAAAAGGGAACAATAAGACTTTGGAAGACAAATAAACCAATCAACCTAAAGGTCCTATTTCCCAAGTGGTTTTCTCAAATGGAACAAAAATATACATAGAATATTTTAAAGGAAAGAACACACTATGTTTCAGGATAAATGAACATTAAAAAAATAATTCTGAAGACACTGATTTCTTGATGTTGTTTCAAATAGTAACAGGAGATGAGGAAGTGCTGTTATTACTTTTATTACATATTATTTCGTGCCTGAGTTACATTTTATCCAGGATAGAAACTCTTCTATTTCTGCCCTTAGGGTGTACAATTTAAATCAGAGAGACATTATAAGTGTCTCTGACAAAACACAAAATGTTCCAGTTTCTTTATGCTGATTTGAAAGTTTTCAAACAACCTAATCACCACAATGTAAAGATATCAAGTAAAACAGAAAGCAATGACAAAACTCTCTCTGGAGTTTCAAGT
>NW_006159794.1:397900-412597 GCF_000334495.1 Tupaia belangeri chinensis
CAGCAGGATAACCATTTCCAATTCTTCATAAAAGAAGCCAATTGCATGCTTCATAATAGTTGTAAGATTTACAAGATGTTGAGTTCAGTGATGTGCAGAGAATAGTTTAAATGAATGTTGAAAAAAAATAAGGGAGCTCTTCTTTGGAGTTTGGCCGTACACATATAGAGAAAAAAATATCTACTAATTAAATTCAAGGCCAATCTGAATTAGTGATATGCCCAGATTCCACATTTTGATAAGGCAATATGATTTTATACTTCACAATAAAATAAAATAATTTCTGTAGATAGAAAGCTACTTAAGGTACAAATTCTATATGCCCTCCCCCCTTTTTTAAATAAATGGATAATTTATAACTTGTATCATTGATCAACTGGCCCTCCTACATCTGCTGAGAACTTGCATTTTCCAAGAACTCAATAAACATGCAATAAATTTTGACCTCATGCCCAGTTACTAGTCTTGGGAATGCAGACTTCTAATGAAAACGAAGACATCGTCCTTATCTCTAGGATCTTAAATTCTGACTGAGAAATTATTTATAAGCAATGATTAGCTAAGAGTACAAAGTTGTTTAGACTACTAATGTGTGCTGTAAGAATTTTGGAGAAGTCGGATCCATGGAATTACTAAAGGCTCTGGTGTACATCACTACAGTCAAGGAACAGAAATTACTTAGACTTCCAAGAATATGTAACTTTGGGACAATAAGATATTAATGTCTTCTTTAGTTTACCTTTTGTATTACAATGCTTTAGTAAAAGCTATCTCTTCAGGTATAAAAAAGATAAAGCTTGATCCCGACCATCATCTTGATACCAGGTGATTTAAAGTCATCGAAACCAGTAAAATTTTTTAGCCTTGACTTTTAAAATAATCTTATGCACACATAGTCTAATATCAACATTAAGTATCTTAAATTATTGATGATGGATTGGATTGAATTACTGGTGAATTTGATGGCTGTCCCTAGGACACAGGGAATATATGATTTAAGAGAAAACCGGTAGGCTTAGACTTGAAGACATGAATGGGCATCCTAATGCTACTCTACTGGTTTTGTGCCTGAGAAAATCATTTAAGCCTCTATAAATCAATCAGAGCTACTATTGCATCTCAGTTATGTAGTATAATAAAGAAATGGGTTTTTTTGAAACTTTGTAGTAAAATAAAAAAAATGTTAGGCATTAGAAAAGATTTTCAAGTACAAATCGAAGCACTCTAAATCAAAATGTTCTCATCTGGAAACAAGTCTGTAATACCTCATAAAATTTTGTGAGAAATATACTTTCTGAAATGAACAAAAGAATTTTGCGAAGAAATTTGATAAACAAACCAAGATATTATTGTGTTTTTAAAATCTCATTTTCTAGAAACATTAAGAAAAAGGAACAATTTTATTCTGCAAATAAGGATTCTATTTTGTAAATAGTATCAAACCAATAGAGATTTACTGATTGACTGCTTATTTGTTGCAGTTCTTTTTTTTTTTTTCCTTATTGGGTAATCTCTATCAAGATAATAGCATATCTTTAGACATGGTGCTAAAGTATAATTCAATCATTTTAAGCAATGGACATAAGCAAATGGACTTTAAGTTAGAATAAAATATAGTCATTATCAAGTTATCTGACATGATTCCTCACCATCTAATTTTGGAGTCCTTCTCTCAAGACGCTTTCATTTCCATACTTGTTGCCAATGAGTGTATTGGAGGAGAAAAAAAAAATAAACTTAATGTTCAAAGAAAAAAAAGTCATGTTTCTTATTTTCAGCATTTGCAAAAGTAAAGTGACTAAATTTTCTTTAGGGTCCCCAAGCCTACTGGGTCAAATAGTTTACTTTGGCCCACATCCTTCTAATTGGATTGGAACTCCCTCTGAACTCCCTTTCCTTCCTCGGTGATTCCCTGGAGAGGACACTCCACACTCTGGGACTTGCTTTGTTTTTCCAGGTTGCCTTGAAGCCAACTGTGCAAAAGCAAAGGAACTTCTGATGGCAGGCCTGGGCTTCCTTATGATAGTCACATCAGGATTTTACTCAGAATCTTACAAAAACTGCAGGAAATTTTTAGATAATTCTTTGGATCTTGCCTCACACTAATCCTCTAACCCTTGAAGGGGAATTTTGTAAAAATTGCCATAGGGTGCAAGTGCTCAGTCAACCATGGTTCAAGTCCTAGACCGGGTGGCTAAACTCACGGCGGGCATGTGTGCGTGCATGCCCAAGATCCCGAGAGGAGAATGGAGGAGAATGGAGAAGAAGGTATTGCAGCATGGCCATCCCCCCTGGGGGTTAATTTCTCACTTTCTGTCTCTCTGTCTCTGTCTTTCTGGCAAGCACATGCAAAAACCTCTCAGGAAAAAAAAAAAAAAAGCTTCCAACAGATTTAAGGGTTGGTAGCTACAAGTAAAAACTACCTAATGATCAAGCATTGTGTGTATATTTATCAGTGTTTATTAGCGTTTTTTCATCGTAGACATCAGAATCTAACTTAGTTATTAAAATCCTCGTTTATTTTATTTCTAGTCTTAGTAATTAAGATTTCAGAGGTCTTAGAACCAGCACTTAGCATAATGGCTATGTTGCTGGACTCCCACGTAGTCGACCATGGTTCGTGTCTCAGACCCAGTGACTTAAAACTCACGCTGGGCGCATGTGCGTGCGTGCCCAAGATCCAGAGAGGAGAATGGAGTAGAAGGGATTGCAGCGTGGCCATCCCTTTCTCGCTTTCTGTCTCTCTGTCTCTCTCTGTCTGGCAAGTGCACGCACTCTATAGCAAAAACCTCTCCAAAAAAAAAAAAAAAAGATTTCAGAGGTCTTACTTTCACACTGTATTGGATATCTTCTCATGATATCCTGCATGAAACAGAAACTACAAACCAAATGCTGGTAGCAGCTGTCTGTCGTCATGTCACCCATTCCCTTTGTATTTATCTCTGCATCCTATGTTATTTTAAAATAGTGACCGGTTGTCAGATGCCAAGGATGCTCTGGTTTATGATAACTTCAGATTTTACTACAGATTTTGGTTGGTATAACTATAGGTTGGTAATATCATTTATATCTTTTCCATTTTGTATTTTTTGTTGATAAGACAACTCATTTCTTCTTCTCCAATGAAGCTACCATGTTTTATATCTTTGTTCTCCTCTTACATTCATACTCACTGCTGTGCCCTGCCTTACTCTCCTTTCCCTCCCTCCTTCCGTTCCTGAATATGTATTGGTCACTAGTTTGGTTTTCCTTCTGTGTATGTTCACAAGTTTTCCACATCAACCCATTATCGTTCATTATCATCAGATTTTACTTTATATTCCCTAAACTACCACAGACGTTACATGCCAAGATGAATTATTAAGCCCTACATATAAATATTCACAAGTCTGCTTTTTAGTCTTCCTCCAAGCACGTTGCTCAGCATCAACAGACAGTAGATGATAGTTCTCTGCTGAGGCATTGACCTTTCGGATGGTCAGTGACAAAGTGTTCGGTGAACTTTGTTCATCACTGTTTATTTGCACTGTGAATTCTAGTTCAATCATGAGAAATGTTTATTTTCCCACTCTTGAGTGTATATGGTCGTGCTAAAATACTTCATTCCTGTTTTTTTTTTATAAAACCTGAGTTGTGAATAAAAACCAAAATGAAGAAAGAAAGAAAAAAGAGGGGGGAAATTGCACAGTTATTATTATATGGCTTTTGAAAAAGTTAAAACGAACAGATGAAAAAAAAAATGTGTGGGACTAGCAGATGGCATAATGGTTACATCATTGGACTCCCAAGTAGTCAACTGCAGTTCGAGTCCTGGACCTGGAAGCTTAAAACTCATGCCGGTATGTGTGTGTTTGCATTGCCTAAGATTCCAAGAGGAGAATGGAGGAGAAGTTACTGTGGTGTGACCATCTCCCATACGGGGATGATTTCTTGTTTTCTAACTCTCTGTCTCTCCAGTGAAGACATATGCCCTGTAGCAAAAATCTCTCTTACAAAAATTTAAAATAAGGTAAAAAAAATAAGTGTGAATAAGAGCCAACTCAATTTTATGAACTAAAATTGAGAGTCCACAAATGATTGATTTTGGGGAAATAGATTTACAAAAGCCAGGGGGGATTGGGCTAAATGCCGAGGCAGAAGACAAGAGGGATGCCCAGAAAGTTTTGCCGACTTTCTCCCTTACTACCACAGGCAGTAGGGTCTCATGTCATCATAAAGTGTGAGGCTGGGTTTCGGATGCCTAAATTCTAATTATTACAGAGACTGAAGGGCAGAAAACCTTCATGACGGCATCATCTCCACGATTACCTGAGAATCACGTGAAAGTCCAGTTAGGTGTATGGTGTTCGGGAAGGATAATAGCAAAGCACTGGGGAGGCTATCAGAGCTACGCCATGGGAGTGGTCAAGTTTTACTCAGTTCGTCCACCTTTCCACACAGACACAATCATTCTCTTGCTTTAAACCACAATCATCTGAGAAAACCTGATGTCTCAGAAACCACACATTCTTCTTCCATTTGACGGAAGCTTTCTCTCTATTTTAGTTTTCCAATTTAAAATAATAACTCTAATGTAAAGGATTTGACAAAGATGCTTCAATTATAAATGACTTTGTAGGTTCCATGATATCTGAGAGAAAGTTTTGAAAGTACTTAGCAGGGAGGTTGGGACATTTGAGAGGGATTTGGTAATATGATTTTTATTTTTTTTGGAGAGGTTTTTGCTATAGGGCGTGTGTGCTCGTCAGACAGACAGAGAGAGACAGAGAGACAGAAAGCGAGAAATCACCCCCCAGGGGGGATGGCCACGCTGCAATCCCTTCTCCTCCATTCTCCTCTTGGGATTTTGGGCACGCATGCACACACGTCCGGCCTGAGTTTTAAGCCACCAGGTCCGGGACTCAAACCGTGGTTGACTACGTGGGAGTCCAGTGATATAGCCATTACGCTAACTGCTGGTCCCAATACTGATGATATTAATTTTTACAACACAGACCCAGTGTGCCCATAGCTTGGCTATGTTCTAACTCTGTTTCTGGCTCCTATCATTTTAAATAATCCAGCAATTACATTTTGGGGAAAATGTTGGGTGACTTAAGCATTTCTCTAAAATATTCTATACTAGCGTGTGTTTGCATGTGTGTGTGGGGGGGGGGTGTGGTTGAGTCTGCTAAAACCCAAACCAAAAAAATATACAAACAAAGCAAAACTCAACAAAACCCCAGTGTGCTGCCATGTCTTGGTGAACAACAGGGAATATTTTCTCTGAATAAAAAAAGTAGACAATTTTCCTTTCAGCCAGGGAATTTTATCTTTTCTAACATCCACAATTGCTGATCTGGGATCTTGAAGCAATTACTGAGCATTTACAAATATACATAGTTAGCCCGGATTTCCTTCCTTCATTTTAAAGATGTATTTGCAACTTTTCTAGGACTTTTTCCCCTGGATTCCCACAAGCACTAGAGACTCCTCTGTCAAAATTTTACACTCAAACTGATTCTCCTGCTTTATTTTCTCTTAGTTAGGTTACTTTTAACCACCCGAGCCTGAGCACTTAGCATCTTTGATTCTTCTATATTTTCTGTTGTTTAATGTGTATTTGTGTGTGTGAGAAGAGGAGGTGACAGAGTCAGGATTTTTTGGGTTTTATTTTTGCTTTTTTAATTTGCCAGAGGGCATGTGGTCTCGCCAGAGAGACAGAGAGAGGAAAGTGAAAAGGCACCACCCATGGAGAAAGATCACGCTATAATCCCTTTTCCTCCATTTCTCCTTTCAGAATTTTGGACATGTGTATAGACATGCCCAGTGTGTTTTTTAAGTCATCAGGTCTCAGACTTGAAATGCACAGTTGGCCATGTAGAATCCAGCTTCTTAACCACCAGGCCATAGGTTGGTTGGCCCAAGTCAGGTAGTTTTGACACGATCTTACCATGTCACAATCCTCCTGTCCCAGTCTCCTCATTAGCTGGGACCACAGGTATGTGCTCCTGGACCAGGCCTCCCAGGAAGCCTCAGTCACCACTCAGGGCACCATCTTGCTTGCGCCACCATGGTTGGGCTGATTCACACTTCTCTGTCATGCTCCACATCCAGTTGACCACCAAGTCCTGTGATGGCAACTTTGCTGCCTCTAAAAATGGTTCGTCACTTTCCTTAGTCTTTATTTTTGTGTTCATGTGTTTAATTATAGACAAGTATTTTTTGAGAGAATTTTATGTGCCAGATGTTGTAAAGGCACTGGGAATACAGGATGAAGAAGACAAAGTCTGGATCCAGTCACCTGAATAAAAACATACTTGTAATATTTATTCCTTCCATACAGTCTACATTGTTATTATGGAGATCACTCTAAAATATGGTTACATTATTCTCTGGCTTGAAATGGACTCTTCATCACCTATAAAATAGAATTCAGTCTTGGGAATTACGCAGATGGCATAATGGTTACATCACTGGACTCCCACGTAGTCGACTGTCATGGTTTGAGTCCCAGACCTGGTGTCTTAAAACTCATACCAGTCACATGTGCATAGTCCCAAAATCCTGAGAGGAGAATGGAGGAGAAGGGTTTGCAGCATGGCCATCCCCCTGGGGGGTTAATTTCTTACTTTCTGTCTCTCTTTCTATCTCTGTCTCTCCTGTGAGCGCACACACCCTATTGAAAAAAATCTCTCTCTCAAAAAAAAAATCAGTCTGATACAGTCAGTTAGTGGTTAAAATAGCTGATTCCCACTTGGATGATAATACAGTTCGAATCCCAGAACTTACAGTGTGAAAAACCCACCAAGCCCCTGTGTGTGCGTGCCCAAAATCCTAAAAGGAGAGACAAATAGAGGAGGAGGGATTGAGGCCTGACCACTTGCCATGGTGGGTGCTTTCTCACTTTCCCTCTCACTATCTCTCTGTTTCTTTCTGGGGCAGACACACACTCTCTGGCATATTAAAAAAAAATCAATCTCTCTATAAAACTCTATTAGATCAGTTTCTGCCTACAGATATTTTCTTGCCTTTTCTCACTTCCCTCTCCTCCTTTCTCATATTTTATGTTTTAACAACACTAAAATAGCTTTATGCTTCCTATACAACTATGTCTTTGTTCAATGCTGTCCATATGCCTAGAATAACTTTTCTTTAAACCTTTATTTAAAACCCTAGCTATGCTGCCTTGGATCTCTAGGACCAGAGAGAATAAAATGAGTGAAAATGAATTTCTGCCTTACCCTTTATTTTATTTTATGTTATATTTTTGTATTTTTGGAGAGATTTTTGCTATAGGATATGTGAACTCGCCAGAAGACAGAGAGACAGAGAGACAGAAAGTGAGAAATCACTCCCCAGGGGGCATGGCCATGCTGCAGTCCCTTCTCCTCAATTCTCTTCTCGAGATCTTGGGCACGTATGCACACTCGCCCAGCATGAATTCAAGCCACCGGGTCCCAGACTCGAACTGTGGTCGACTACATGGGAGTCCAGTGACATAGCCATTATGCCATCTGCTGGTCCCACTCTTTATTTTAAATTGAGTACTTTCAATATTTCACTACCAACCATAACTTGGGACTGGCTAATTTTTCTTTTCTAAGTTCATATATTTCTTCTGAGAGAGAGAAAAGCACTCCCTTCTGGGTCTTTAGGCTGTAATTCCAGCCTCTATTCTCAGCCAGCCAGATCATAGGCACACGTGCAAACTTCTGGCGTGTACAGAGTGATCTCAGGACATGAACCAAGGACCTTCCCCGTGTGTGTCCAGTCACGTCACTGAAGCACATGCCTTAGTCATGGGGTGACTACCCTTTTAATTGTTCTTTTGTAAAAATTAAACATAATGTATACATGCTGATTTTAAATTCCATGTTTTATCTAAATATACTGAACATTTTTTTCTCTTTAAAAAGTATGATGAATTTTATTTATTATTTTACATGATAAACCATCTTTATATTCTTAGGATGAACCTAATTGTGTGGTGGTATATTACCTTTTGCATCAAAGATTGGATTTATTTGCTAATATTGAATTTAGGATATTTGTGTCCTTGTCAATTATTGAGGTGGTTTTATTCCTTTTCCATTCTATAGTTGTCTAGTTTGGTATCAAGATGATATCAACCTTAGAAAATGACTAAGAGAGAGTTCTCTATACATAGTTCCCCGACTCATCATGGTTTGACTTTCAATTTGTCATCTCTAGTAATACATGTTCAGTAAAACAAAAACAAAAACAAAAAACTATTTCAAGTATCCCTGCAGTCTTTTTTTTTCACTTTAAGTACAGTATTCAGTAAATTATATGAGCTTTTCAATGCTTTATTTTAAAATAGGTTTCGAATTAGATGATTTTGCCCAACTCGAGACTAATGAAAATGTTCCAAGCACGTTTAAAGTAGGCTGAGCTAAGCTATGATGTTTCATAGGATAGGTGTATCAGATGCATTTTTGACTTACAATATTTTCAACTTATGATAGGTTTATTGGGACCTAACTTTATTATAAACTGAGAAGCATTTGCATTTCAGTTAATGGGATCAAGAGTTAAGATGATCTATTCCCTCCATCTTTGGTAGGACTCCTGGTGAATCTGTATAGACTTAGTGTTTTCTTTTTTGTTAGAGGTTTTTAACTACTGATTCCATTTTTTAACTTCTTCTGGAGTAAAAATACTAATTTTTAGAAATATTGTCCTTTCATCTAAGCTTTGAAATCAATAAGCAAATAGTTTTCGTGTAATTATTTTTTCTACTTTATCTATAATTATGCCCATCCCTTTTCCCCACTGTTACTTATTTGAGTCTTCTATTTTGTTTTCCTTGAAAGATCTTGCCTTGCCTAAAATGTTCCTGATTAAAATTTCCAGTGAATCAACTGCAGGTCATAGGAATTTTCCATAATTAATAATTGTCTCCTTTTCTTGTTACTTCTTCCTTTCTCCTTTGACATATGTTCTTTAAATTAAATTTATTCTAGTTTCTCTTTACTTTTTTACATTATATATCATTATATAGTATGCTTTCAAAAATCGTTTACACTAACTATGGAACCAATTTTACCACATATTTAAGAGGTCTGAAGTATAATATTATAAGAAACACCCACATTACTGCCATTCAATTCAAGAAAGAGGACTATTATCATTACCATGTGAATCTCATTTTTTTCCCTCCCCATGCAAACACTTTCTTCCCACTCAGAAATTAAGTTTCTAGATTCCGTACTCCTTTTTTATCTTTATGTGAATAAAGTCATAGAATGTATCCTCTGTCAAGGAGGTGACACTTCTTTTTGAAAATTTTTTTTTTGCTATAGGGTGCATGTGCTCACTGGAGAGAGAGAGAAAGAGAGAAAGAGAGAGAGAGAGAGCGAGAGAGAGAGAGAGAGAGAGAAAGTGAGAAATCACCTTCCCCCAGGGGGAATAGTCACACTGAATTTCTTCTTTTCTGTTCTCCTCTCAGGATTTTGGGCATGCACACAGATGGATCTGGCATATTTTTTTATTTTTGTTTTGTTTTGTTTTTGTTTTTGCCACCAGGATTAGGATTCGAACTTCAGAGTTGGCTATGTTGGAATCAGCTGCCTTAAACACCATACTGCTGGCTGGTAGTGTATCTTTAAAAAGTTTTTGTTTGTTCATGGTGGAGTAAGCATCTGCACACACACACACACACACACACACAGAAGAGAGAGAGAGAGAGAGATCTCTACAGGGTCTGGTCACACCACAATCCCCCCCCCTCCTCTAGTCCTCCAGCCATGGGATTGTGGGTATTTGTGTGACATGCCTGGCATGTTTCAGGCTCACTGGGCCGATGATTCAAACCATGATCACCATGTGAGATACATCTCTTTGCAGGCATTCCTACTGAGCCATGAGTCAGCCCTTATATTTTACAATGATCAGGATGGCTGCAGATAATTTACATCATGATGTATTTAACTGGCCAACTATTGATGCATGTGTTTTTTTCCTAAAACAGCGATGCTATGAGCATCTGCCTGCCTCTTGCACACTTGGGCAAGCTTCTGTAGACCCCCTCAGAGCCTTCAGTTCATTCATAGTTGTAGCTGAGTCATAAGGGATGCACATTTCACAGCTGATTAGATAATGCTAAATCGGTTTCCAGTTTCTTTCATCAATTTACCTCTCTTCCAGCGGTGTTCAGGTTGTTCCTCATTCTCACTAATACCTGATCTTGTTAACCTTAATTACTGTCAACCTCTTATGTAGGAAAATACTTTTTAGTTTTGTTTTAATTTTCATTTCTCTAATAACTCCTGAGATAAAGATGTTTTTACATATCTATGGGAATTATTTTTTCTTTTCTATGAAATGGCATTTCAAATCTTTTATTCATTCTTTAAATCAATTTCTTACTGATTTGTACTGGTGTCATGTATCAAGGAGTCTTCCAAAAGTTCATGAAAAATGCATATCATGAAAAAAATCCATGGGTTTAACTTATTTTGCACTAAAATAAACTCTTACTTTGATTTTATTTCTACTGACTTTGAAGTGCCTTCGTATATGCTGATAAAAAAATCTTTAAGTTACATGTTTTGCAAATAGATGATCTTAGTTCATAGCTTCTTTTTACCCTCTTTATGGTATCTTTTAAATAACATAAATTCTTAATTTTTTAATTATTTATTTTTAATTGCCAAATGGTGCACATGCTACTTGGAGAGAGAGAGAGAGAGAGAGAGAGAGAGAGAGGGAGAAGGCAACTTCTGTGGGGAATGGTTACAATGCAATCCTTTCACCTCTGTTTTTGCTTCCTTTTGTGACTTTGGGCACAAATGTACACATCCCCTGCATGCTTTCTAAGCTGCAAGGTCTGGGATTCAAACCACACATTTGGTTATGTGAGATCTAGCCACCTAGACCACTAGGCCATGCTCTGGCCCATACATTCTTACTTTTATACAATAAATTTTATCTATCTTTTGTGGCTTGCGTTTTGCATCCTCATTTGGAGGTCATGCAGATATAACTCAAATCCACTAAATATAATTTTACTCTTCGCACTTATGTTTCCTGTTTTATCAGATAGTTTCTTTAAATGTCTCATTTTCCTGCTTTCTTTCACATGAATAAGCATCATTCATTTATCAGGTTTCTCATGATCTAATATCTTTGGTTTCTATGGCCCCAGTTTCTGCGTTTGTCTCTCTCGTGTGCCTTGTTTCCATGTTTCATTGTTGTCTGTGGCCCTGAGCTGCTCATGCTTGGATGGTTTGTAGTGATAGTTGTTGAAACCTGGGATAAAGATGCTTGTTAGGATTGGCCAGTTTGTAGATTATATTAAACTCTTGGGAATGTTTTTCCTTTTGTTTTGTTTACTCAGTACCAAAGTTACTTTCTTTGCTGTCTGCTGTAGGTAGAGGTTTATTCTGGATAATTAACACTTGTGTTGAGAATGTAGCCCTTCTCAACCCAGCTGTGTGTGGGAACAGTCTCCTGTTACACCTCCACTTTGTGTGACAATGGGCCATCGTGTCTTCATCTCAAAAGCAGAGATGATACACTAATGTTTAGGTTTTTTTTTTGTTTGTTTGTTTTCTGCTAGTAAATACCAAGAGATAGAGAGAGAGGAAGAGGAGAAAGCTCCTGCTATGGGAAAGGATGACACTGCAATCCCTTCTCCTCCACGTTGCCCTCCGTTCCTGTTTTGGGGCACGTACGTGAACACGCTGGAGTGTTTCTCAAGACACCTGGTCCAGGGCTGAAACTGCATGGCCGGCCATGTGGGATCCTGTTGCTTTAACCACCAGGCCACAGAGCCAGCCCAAGATGATATTCATAATGCTGAACTCATTTGGTTTGGTGAGAATTATAAAAGTTAATACATGTAATGTATTAGTTAATACATGTAAAATAGTTAATACATTAGTTAATAATGTAAAAGTTAGTACATGTAATGTAGTGCCTCATATTAGAAAACACTATGTGGCTGGTATTATTTCTCTTATTCTTTTTATTAGTAGGTATGCCCTGGTTTGTGTTGTTTGCTGCCCCCTGTGTGGCTTGAGTATGCTTGGGGCAGCCAAAGCCCTCAGGACGGATATGAACTAGCCTGACTTTTCTCGATAGGTCTGTACCGATCATCACTTATTAAAATTAGAAAATTAAATATTTTTTTTCTATAGTGTGCATGCATTCCCCAGACACACACACACACATGCACACACACACACAGAGGGAGCATGAGAAAGCGCTCTCCAGGGGGACGGCCATGCCACAAGTCTTTCTCCTCCATCCTCTTCTTGGGTTTCTGGGTAGGCACACACACATACCCAGAGTACTCCTCAAGCCAACAGGTCTGGTACTTGAACCACATAGTTGGCCATGTGGGATCTAGTTGCCAAAATCACCACACCACCCTAAAATTGGATGTTGATTTTAAGGAAAAAAATTATGTCTATTTATCAATCAGTTATTATTTTCTGTGTGTCCAGCCTCATTTCTGTTGTTTTCAATAAGAATGTTAGTCGTGCCATGTAACTGTAAACATATTTCTGTTCACATTTTTATCTTTTAATTCCTTTCCTCCTCCTTTCTTTGACTTCTTATTTTTTTCTTGAAAATACCAACTTCCAGTGTTTTATCTTGACTAATATAAATGTTAAAATTTATAAATTTCTGACTATATATCACTGTGTTTTGAAAAATTAGTTTCCACTACTGTTCACTAATATTTTAATTTCTGTTACAATTTATTCTTGACTCCTCTGTTACTTATATTTTAAGATCCTGAACTGTATTATTTATTTACTATATTTTAGTTATTTATTCCTGTCTTAACAGCATTGTTTGGAGAAGGTGGTCTGCGTTTTCGATTCTTTTATATTCGTTGATCCTTGATATCTTTTTTCATTTCTTTATTTTTAACTTTTCATTGTCTTCATAACTTTGCATTTAAACGTTTATAGTCTGTGTTTTGTATACCTAAGTGTATGTAAACAACCAATCATTTCCTTAGTGAGTTTTCTCTATTAACATTCTTTTAATTATATAGTTGTATGAATGATTTCTGCTATCTTGGTGGGTGTCTTCTGTTTAAGTTTTTTTTTTTTTCTATGTTTCTTTCCTTCTATTCTGCCTTCTATGGGACCTTTATTTCTTTTTCCATTTTAATGGTGACACTTAAAATTTAACCTAAAAACTTAAAATCTCAAGTTAGTATGACTACTTTCCTTTTGAGGAAAAAAAGAAAAAGAAAAAGAAAAGAAAACTGTTTTCGAAATCCTGGACTTTAAGTACTTCTTTCCTGTCATATAGATTACAATATATATATATATATATATACTTTTAAGAAACCTACCTAAAATATATTGACATAGATGTATAATATGCACTTTTTTGGGAGTAGTTGTTTTTTTTAATTTGGTTTTTCATTCATAGTGTATCATGCTGGTGTGTACGTGGGAGAGAAAATGGCACTGTCCATGGGGTCTTATCATTCCACGATTGTCTTCCTCTAGTCCTCGAGCCCCTTCAACCTTAGGTACTGTATGCATGCTCAGTGCATTTCAGACTGACCGGTCCAGTTCCAGGGCTATGAATGAGAAGCACCGTGTGGATCCGGCTCCTCCCGAGTAGTGCATTGCCACTGCACCACAAAGCCAGTCCTCCACTCTGGTCTGAATCCTTCAATCAGAGCTTATCATTTCATTGCTCAGTACTTGCTTAGCTTTCTCCCCCGATTTGTCACTTTTTTTTTTTTTTTGGCGCGTGTGCTCACCAGACAGACAGAGACATAGAGACAGAAAGCGAGAAATCACCCCCCAGGGGGGATGGTCACGCCGCAATCCCTTCTCCTCCATTCTCCTCTCGGGATCTTGGGCACGCACGCACATGCGCCCGGCGTGAGTTTGAAGCCACCGGGTCCAGGACGCAAACCGCGGTCAACTATGTGGGAGTCCAGCGACATAGCCATTACACTAACTGCTGGTTCCCCTGATTTGTCAGTTCTTTATCGAAGCTTGATTCATGTGATTCTTGAGACTCTGGACGTATGCTGAGGGACACAAGCTCCCTTTTCATCTCTGTGTAGATAACTTCTTCTCTCTTCTTATATTATTATTTACCAAAACTATAGTTCTGGAAGGGTCACAACTTTTGGGGGCAGTTGGTATTCTCTGCATCACTTGGTATTAAGGTTTCATTCACTCTCTAAGCCTTTTATTGCTGAGATCAGCCTCTCTTGCCAGATATTCTCAGACTCTGTTCTCATTCAAGAGTTTACTTTCCTCCTTTACAACAGGCCCTGGGGGATTTCCTTTCTTTCTTTCTTTTTTTTTTTTTCTTCCCTCTCTACAGCAACCATTCCTAAGGAATTTGTTTATCCTTTATAGAATTCTTAGGTGTTTTCCTGTTTGAGGGCTTTCTGATTATTTAGTCTAACATAATGTCATAAACAAAAGTTTATAAAGTGTATTTTTTTTTTTTCTGTTGCGACTGTAGTTTGTGCCTCTAGGCTGGTGGTGATTTGAGATGCAGAAGTAGATGGCAAGTGTGTGTAAACCTAGGCTTTTGATTTGCTGTTTAGTCAAAGGAGTTTATAGCAGCAGGTAACTTTACTATTATAACAAAATTATCATTGAAGAAAATACTACACCATTTCACTATATCCATTAAAGTGTTTTTTTTTTTTTTAGTTTATTTTTTTCTTTCATAAGCAAGAGGGACAGCAATCCATGA
>NW_006159794.1:412614-430359 GCF_000334495.1 Tupaia belangeri chinensis
AGGGACAGCAATCCATGACCCCCCCCCCCCCCCCAGACTCAGTCAGAGATCACGGGCACACACATGCCCAGTGTACTCAGGAAGGTCACCAGACACAAATCTGGAACTGTCCCATGTCAGTCTTGCAGAGTGTCATGCTTTATTACTGTACCATATCATTGAAGAAAGCTGCCAGATCTGGGACTTGAACTGCGATCGAGCATGAGGGATTCCAGCGCCCTTAACCACTATGCCACCTGCCAGTCCCACATTGAAGGCTTTTTGTTGTTGTTGTTTGTTTGTTTGTTTTTTTTTAATGTGAAATGTGCAATAATATATTTCAGAGACCAGCAGTTGGTGTAATGGCTATGTTGCTAAACTCCCACGTAGTTGACCACAGTTTGAGTTGTGGACCTGGTGGCTTACGGGTGCGTGTACGTGTGTGCCCAAGATCCCGAGAGGAGAATGGAGGAGAAGGGATTGCAGCATGGCCATCCCTCGGGGGGTGATTTCTCGTTTTCTGTCTCTCTGTCTCTCCCTGTCTTTCTGGCAAGTGCACGCGCCCTATAAAAACCTCCCCCCCCCACACACAAAAATATATATATATATATATAAATATATATTTCAAAGTTGCTTTTGTCTGTCTTTCCTATTGCTTATTCTGTGTATTTTGCCAAGACAAAGAAAAGTTTTTGGTGAATAATTGGTGCTAATTTTGCTGAAGGAATGCATGAATAAATACACATTGAATAAAAATATAAACTCACATACACTGTAGTAAGGAACAATAAAATAAGAAGATGAAGTTCTTTGTTTTGCTTTCTATCTCAATACTGAAGTGGGAAATTGAACGAATCATTCTAAATCACTCCTGTTGTAGCTCTAACAAAATAATACATAGAACATTATATCCAATGTGAATCAGCCTGAGTATCTCAAATCTCAGAATTACATTTACTTTATTAACTCATTTTTAAACTTCAGATCTACACAGTAATTTTCACTAACTTAGCCCTGACTGAAAAAGTGAACTGGAAATAACTCTTCGGAGTTGGACTGATTCACTTCTTAACTCACACCCTTGAATGGAATATTATATTTAAAATCATTGATAATATATCAAAACTTGCCTTGGATGTTTGTTGAGTTTAATCAAATAAGTAAGTGTGAGAGAATAATAGTTCTAATTATAACTAAAGAGGGACCTATGTTTTTTTAAATGAATTCTTTTATTTAACTTTATTTATTTATTTAATTTGTTTATTTCAGTTTGACCAGAGAGGGACAGAGAGAAGAAAGTGAGAAAGCAAGCCACTAGGTCCATGTCTCAAACCGTGGTCAACTATGTGGGCATCCAGCGCCTTTATCCACCATGACACCTACTAGCCCCAAGAGAGACCTATGTTATCAAAATATCAGAGAAATGGTACTAAAGTTAAAACTGAAAAAGCAGCATTCTGTGTACATTTAACTGTAATTTTTGCTTCTAATGCTTGATACTAAAAATGAAAATATTTCAGAAAATCAAATGTAGTTTGTTTCTGCAACAATGTTCATTTCAGCAATTTATTATTACTTATTATGAACTATATTTAAAGAAAATAATGAAAGTTATTAATACTTAAAGTGGAACAAGAGACAAACATAGTAATAAGATATACCAAATGTGACTAAAAAATGTACTTTAAATAAAAATCCCAATGGAAAATATCTTTCAGTCTCTAAGCCTTCTCTCTAATTAGAACTCACTTCATAGTAACTAATGTGGACAGTTCTTATTGATTACTGTAATGAAATATAACCTAAAAAATGTTTTAAATCATTTGCTTGTTTATTAAGAGCCATCAGGAATTTTAGTACTCAAGGGACTGGCAGGTGGCATGGTGATTGAGGTGCTGGGTTCCCACATGTTCAAGAACAGTTTGAATCCCAGACTTGGCAGTTTGAGATCACACTGGGCATTTGTGCGTGTGTGCCAGGATCGCTAGAGGAGAATGGAGGAGAAAGGATTGTGACATGGCTTTATCCCCTAGGGGATGATTTATCGTTTTCTGTCTCTTTGGTGAGCGCATGCACCCTAAAGCAACAATCTCTCTCAAAAAATGTACTCACATTAAGAACTTCAGCCTAGAACTTGACTTTCTACAAAACTCTCACCTGTATTGTAGTATTTTTCCACCTGAGTCCTCATTAAAACCATCTGGTCAACCTGTCCACTGTCTCACCTTGGTCCAATGTAGTCAACTTTTATCCAAAACTCACACTGGTGTGTGTGTGTGTGTGTGTGTGTGTGTGTGTGTGTGTGTGTGTGTCCAGGATCCCAGGAGGAGAATAAAGGAGAAGGGATTGTGGTGTGGCCATCCCCCTGGGGAATGATTTCTCACTTTCTCTCTCACTGTCTCTGTCTCTCTCTCTGGCAAGCACACGCACCCTAAGGCAAGAACTTGTTAAGAAAAAATGCTGTTGCTAACACACATGGAATTGGCAAGAAGTTTTTTGTTTGTTTGTTTTTGTTTTTGCTATAGGGCACATGTGTTTACTGGAGAAATAGACAGACAGAGACAGAGAGAAGAAAAAACAGGGAATCACCCCTTATGGGGGATGGCCACACCAAAATTCATTCTCTTCTATTTTTTTCTGTGGATTTGGTACATGCCCACATATGCACCCAACATGAATTTCAAGGCACCAGATCTTGTACTCAAACTGTAGTCAGCCATGTAGGAGTCCAGCACCTTAATAACCATTCCAGCTGCTGGCCCCAAGAATTGTTTTGTACAATAAATATCTGAAAAAATAGAAGTAAAACATTTAACTTAAGTCAGGTGTGTCTTCTCCCACTGTGTTACCTCTGAGCATCCTGCCCTAGGGCAGTGGGAGCGAGCAGGTCAAGTACGTAGACTGAGTAAAGGGGAGGGGGTGTGCCCTTGTTCACATTTGCAGTGGGAGGTTGGGAAGCAGGCATCATTGGGGCAGCATAACCTGGTATTTTTTAACTAGCTATTCATGATCAACATAGTTTATTAATTGTTTTCATCCAGTTACCAAGAGAAAGTGGTGATGTATAGGTTTTTCAAACTGAGGTAGTCTGTGGACCATAAGTGGATTTGTTAGGATTGCTAGAGGTGTAGGAGTGTTTCCTCTTATTTATGGGGAGAGCAAATTTTTTTAATTGAAAAATAGAAAGGCACAAGAAGACACCTTAAATAAAGTACTGTCAGGCTTTGGATAGATGAGAGAGATGAAGGGAAAGGCTGTGATATAGTGAAAATTTTAGGCTTAAGAAGAAATTAATATTAAAGATAAAATATGCAGGGAAAGACTAAGTTCTTCTAAAAATAAAATTGAGAGGGGAAGTTGCTCAGCACATAACATTTTGTTCTTTCTCTTTGAAAGTATACTGCTCACATTATTGGGTTGTCCTGGCTACGAACATTCAAGTTCTGGGAAATGATAGGCATGTTTGTTCATTGTCTTTGCTCTACAGAATGTGTCTTAACATTTTTTCCCTGAGAAAATCCCCATTCTATTATAATATTTATGATGGACCTGAGATGTAGACTTATGAGAACATCTATGTTTTTCCATTTTCCCCTGAGGCTCATGTGATGAAAAGAGCATAAAGAATAGATTCCTTCTGTAAATAAGGACCAGTGAGGCAATTTCTTGATAGTAACTCAACACACATTTCACCAAGAGTAAATTTTCCAATCTAGTACAATCGTGGCCATTAATGTTCATGGTTAGCTTTCATCTTAATGAGAATGAAAAGATATGGATTATGATCATATATATTAGTCTATAATTCTATTGCCATTGAATAATCAAAAATAGTTTGTTACTTTGTTAAGGAGCTTGATCTCTTTAAGCATAAGTTTTAATTAAACTCCATCTAGGAAATTTCTTACTTACTAGAAAAGTCTATTTTCATCTTACCATGTATTACCCTCTAGTGGCTACTTCTTAGTATTGCAGGCATAGCCTAAAATTTAGGAGGCTTACTTCACTAATTGTATTGTTTCTAGTGATGGGGAAAGTTACAGTCTTTTGTTGAGAGCCCTATTTTTTCCTATTGGTACTTGTATGAGTTAGTGTTAATAGTAACTTAATGATAGCACTGAGAATATTTATCTCAAGTGAAATAATTAATAAAGTTTTAAAATTAATTCATGTAGCCTTATTGGAAAAAAAAGTGGGGCTCTATTTTTAATGATGATAGATAAGTAGATACATATTAGAATTTTTATGAATAAGGACATGTATTTACTACTATTTTATGCTAAAATGGAAAGTTGTTTAAGAAGTCAGAAAATTTTCATTTTTTTAGAAAGCACAGTGTTAGATACCCAGATGACAAAGGCCAGTTCTCCATTCATAAGGAGCTCACAGTCTAGAGATGAGCCAGAGAAAAGAATAACATGTAATGTGCTACAGTATGACCATAGAGGAAATATTTGCTTTGCTTGGGACTGTGAGGAAGACATTCCAGGGAAGTGGTGTTTAAACTGCATTCTAAAAACTGTAAAACCCACCTATAACCTACTAGCCCCCATTTCCACATGTCCCACCTTTTAGACCAGACCAATGGAAAAACTCTTCACTAAATTCCAAGCTTTGTCTCTCGCTCTCAAAACCAAATAAATGGAACCCCCATATGTGAGCCTCCTGAGAAAGGCATACTTACCTTTTTCTGGATCAGTCACACATATTCATGTTGAGAAATAAACCACATTATTATAAATAAATAAATCACATTTAAAGTCTGAGTTTTTCAGGTGGTTAAGTAAGTCTAGAACATTCCATGCAAAAATGTAAGAGTGTAGGGTGTTCTGCAATAATGACAAGTAGCTTATGTCTAGATCATACAGTAGAAGAAGAGGCAATGTAGTCATAAGTAAGGCAGAATAGGAGTTTGGATAATTTTTGTTTTTCATGAAAGCAATGAGTAAAGTAATAATGCTTATGGACAATAGGGTGTTGACAGTGGCAGCAGTAAAGGAAACTTAAGTATGATGTTTGGCTTGAGCAAATGCATGAGTGGTGATTTTCTGATGAAAATAAGAGAACATGTGAGCAGGAGCTGCTTTGGATCAGGCAGTAAAGTGGTTTCTCTTTTCTGTTCTATATTTTTGTTTTGGTTTTGTTTCTTTTGAGAGAGATTTTTGCTATAGGGTGCATGTGCTGTCCAGAGAGATAGAGAGACAGAAGGCAAGAAATCAACCCCCATGGGGGATGGCCACAGTGAAATCCTTCTCCATTCTCCTCTTGGGGTCTTGAGCACATACACGTACATGCCCGGAGTGAGTTTAAATTGCCAGGTCCAGGACTTGAACCATAGTCGACTATATGGGATCCAGCAATCTAACCATTTTGCCATCTGCTGGTCCCCTTGATTTTGTTTTAATTGCCAAATGGTATGTGTGCTCAATAGAGACAGAGAGAGAGCACTCTTCCTACTCCCTCTCCCTTTATGGAGATGTGGTCATGAAGCAATTCCTTCTCTATTTCTCCATCCTGTTGGGATTTGGGGCACACATACATGCATTACCGGTATATAGTTTTTAAAGTTCTGGAGCCAGTATTCAAACCTTAGTTAGCCCTGTGGGATTCAATTTCCTTAATCAGTAGGCTATGGGACTGCTCCAGTGTGATTGTTTTTGGATCAAAGATGACAACAGTTTTTTCCTCATCTGCCCAGCAGAAAGAATGTACTCTGAAAGCAAGGCCTCTTCCAGGAGCTTGTCTTCAAGTAAGTATCTTCACTTGACTGGTGTGAGAATAAAGAAAAGTAATATTTGAAAAGCCACAAAGTCATATGAGAAAGAAAAGACATGTCTCTGAGTTTCAATAAGTTCTGCTACAAGGATTCAATGGTTTCCTACTTAAGGGAGTTACAGATATTACTATTTTACTTTGAGCAAAGTTTTTATTTAAAGTTCACAGTGTAAGATTATTGTAGATGCTTATTCGCTGAAGAGTAAGTTTTCAAGCACTCTTCCCTGAGATCCTGTATCACTTTATGAAAATTCTTAATATAGAATTAACCATACTGTATTAGTTATTTATATTGAAAATATGGACTGAGTTTTATAAATCTCTCTTTTCTTAGTACCTAATAATGTACACTCACTGTAATTAGAACGTATTAGGGCTTAATTTTTTTCCATTAATTAAGGTACCCATTTAGTAATTGGTGTACTAATTATAAATTATTTAATTAATCCTTTAAAAAGATATATTTACTTCCCAACTTTCTGTTTAAAAATTTTTAAAACAATTATTTCCAGTTAATCAACATAGATTTTTATAGTTTTTAAGGCTGGCATTCAGTGTACAATAATTAAATCGATGGTATACCCATATTTGTCTTCTTCAACTTGAACTTTGAATTATTTTGTACACGTTTGTTAATAGTTCTACTATTTTTAAAAAATGTGTATTAAGTTGTCCGTATTTTTTACTCTGCTGTGATCTATCACTTTGTACCTCCTTTCCCTAATTTGTATTCATTCCCGTGTCCAATATAAATTTTCTCATGAATTCCTCACAAAAAGTTCCACAAGCAGCTCTTGGTATCTATGCTTTCAAGTCACTGTTTCTATACTTTCGAGTCCTTCAGTTTCTGTCATAGATGGTGTATTAGGTACGTGTTATAATGAGACATAAGGTATTTGTCTTTCATGGTCTGGCTTATTTCACTTAGCATTATATCTTCTAGGATCATCCATTTTGGGTCACATGACAAGTTTTGTGTTCTTTATGGATGAACAGCAGTCCATTTTTATATATGTACCATATTTTCCCAATCCATTCATTGGTTATTGGATACTTATGTTCATCCCATGACTTAGCTATTGTGAATAATGCTGCAATAAATGTGGACGTACAAATGTTTCTCCAACTGCACAATTTCCTGTACTTTGGGTATATACCTAATAGTGTGATTGCTGTGTCATATGGTAATTCTATTTTTAGATTTTTTGGAGGAGCCTATATAGTGTTTTCCACAGTGGCTGTATTAATTTACACTCCTACCAGCAGCTCACAGTGTTCCTAATTTTAAAAATATTGATTTCTCAATGGAATAAAATAGCAAATATATTATGAGCACTTTCAAACTATTTGGGTGGAACTTTCAAACGTGACTTCTACACATTACTGGGTTACTCTGTCACATTATGCTATTTCTTTCATAACACTGTTCAGGATCTTTAATTATTTTGATTACACTTCACCAGAGAAAGGAATCCACTTGTCTAATTTACACCTAATCCTCAGTATACAGGATCTTACCTGGCTCAAGTGAAATAATTAATAGAGTTTTAAAATTAAACCATACAGCCCTATTAGATAGAAAGGAGGGTTCTACTTTTAATGATAGATAAGTAGATACATACTTAAATTATTATGAATAAAGACATCTATTTACTACAAATAACAAAAGCAGTAATAATTTGGAATCTCATGGTTGTCAGACACAGCACTAGATCTTTTTTATTTTTGGAGAGGTTTTTCACTATAGGGCGCGTGCGCTCGCCGGACAGACAGAGAGACAGAAAGCGAGAAATCACCCCCCAGAGGGGATGGTCACGCCACAATCCCTTCTCCTCCATTCTCCTCTCGGGATCTTGGGCACGCACACACACGCACCTGGCATGAGTTTTAAGCTACCGGGTCCGGGACACGAACCACGGTTGACTATGTGGGAGTCCAGCGACATAGACATTACGCTAACTGCTGGTCCCAGTACTAGATCTTTTATGTCCATCTAATTCTTGTAATTACCCAAAAGGTTTCTAAAGTTAGCATTATCTTATACATGAAAATCCTGAGGTTCAGGGTGGCTTCTTAACTTGCTCAATATCATACACTTGAGTCAGAACTGAAGTCAAGTCTGTAAAAGAACAAACCTGTGGTCTTTCTATTAAATTACAAATGATATACAAACCACAAGTAAGAAAATGTGTTAGATAATATACATGCCAATTATGAAAATAAGGAAAAATATGACATCTTCTTCCTCTACATCCCCATTATTGTTCCAAAAACATGGTAAAGAATTATTCTCTTGAGATACAAAGGGGATGATAAAATGAAATGTTTTCCATGGAAATTAACCTTCTGTTTTCTATGTGTACACAGAGGAATAAATGTCATTTTGCCAGAATTAGCCCAAAGATTTACATTTTACTTCATACCTCAAATAATGACATCTCCCTGTAGGCCAGGTTGTATGAGTTTTTCCAGTGAGCATAACAAAAAGAAAACAAAATCTAAGATCAAAATTACCTTTCTGAGGAATTCATGTCATAAAAATACTTCTTTTCTATAAATCCTGTGGAACTATCCATAGGGTTTTTCATAAATGACTAAAATTACCTTACATTTCACATAGAATAATAAAATCATTAATAGCTAGAAGCTTGTTTTTAAAAAGATGAGGTATAAGAGGAGCCTTTTTTGATGTATCCAGAGTACATTATTAAGCTATTCTAAAGAAATCAAAGTCCAAGGGAATAAAAAAATATATCAATGAAATAAAGTGGAAAATTCAAAAGTAGACTCAAGCAAAAATGAGAACTCAAATATGAAAATATAGAAGGCACAGGCACAAACAATGGGGCAATAGTGACTGATCTATGATAAGAGTATGTAAAATTGTGGCCATGTTTCATATCATGACTGAAAACATCTTCCAAATAGATTCGTATTTATATGTAAAAATTAAACGATGAATATCTTAGAAAAAAATCTAGAGGGCTACATATGCATTTCAAAGTTAGGGTTATTTTTTTTCAACCAAGACTAGAAATTCAGAAGGTCTTAAAGTTATATGGAAATGGTTGACAAGAGTTTTTCTTAATACATGAAAAATAAAATTTTAAATTCAGCCAATAAAGTATGAATGGAAAAGTTTCCAAAATAAATGATAGCCAAAAGATTAATATTTTAAAAAGTGACTTTATGAATTCTCAAGAAAAATATACAAACCAATAGACAGAGTGTCATAAAATACAGAAGCAGTTCACAGAATGGTTCAATCAACCAAACATTAAAAAGGTTAATTCCACTACTAGCTTAGGAAATGAAAATTAAGCTAATAAAAAGGTATCCTTGAATGTTTCTTAGACAGAAAACATTTAGAATCTCAAATACCCATTGCTAAGTGATCTTCGGCAAAGGGTACAAGACAATGCAGTAAAGAAAAGAAAGTCTTTTCAGTAAATGGTGCTACCAGAACTGGATATCCACCTGCAGAAAAATGAAGATAGACCCTTATCTCACCATTAACATGAATCAACTCAAAATAGCTCAAAGATTTAAATATAAAGCTTCAAACTATAAAATTACTAATAGTAAACATAGTGGAAATGTGAAGATATTAGAATAGAGAGATTTTTCTTAAATAAGACACCTAAAGCACAGGCAATAATCCCCGAAATAAACAAGTAGGATTACACCAAGCTAAAAAACTTCCTCACAACAAGGGAAACCATAATTAGAGCAAAAAGACAACCCTCAGAAGGGGAGAAAATATTTGCTAATTATTCCTCAGACAAGGCATTAATACCCAGGCTATTTAGGGAACTCAAACAGCTTGCCCATAAAAAAATAAATAATCCAATTTAAGAATGGGCAAATGAACTGAATAGACAATGCTCTAAAGATAACTTACAAATGGCCTAACAGCATATAAAAAAATGTTCAAAGTCTCTTGTCCTAAAGGAAATGCAAATTAAAACCAGAGTGAGATAACATTTAGCCCCAGTTAGAATGGCTAGAATCAAAAAAAAAAAAAAAAAAAAAAAAAAAAAGAAAGAAAGAATGACAAGTGCTGGCAAGGCTGTGGTGAAATAGAACCCACTTACACTGTTGTGGGAATGTAAATTAGTAGCCTCTATGGAAAACAGTATGGAGGTTCCTCAAAACCCTACAAATAAAGCTATTGTATGACCCAATAATCCTTCTCCTTGGTATTTATCCGAAGGACAGGAAAACACTTAAGTAGAAGCACTTGTACATCCATGTTTATTGCAGCATTATTCACAATTGCTAAAACATGGAACTAGGGCCAGCAGGTGGCATAATGGTTAAGGCACTGGGCTCCCACATAGCTAACTATAGTTCAGGTCCTGGGCCTGGCAACTTGCTTTCTCATTTCTTCTCTTTCCTCTCTCTTTCTGTCTCTCTCTCTCTGATGGGCATACAAGTCCTATAGTAAGTTAAAAGAAACTATAAAGATAAATAAAATGAAATAAATATTTTTTAAAATAAAATAAAACATGGAATCAATCTAAGTGCCCAAAATTGATGACTGAGTTGAAAACTATGGCACATATGTATTATGGAATATTACTCAGTTAAAAGAAACAATGAGATCCTATTTGATTTAAAGTTGATGAATATTGAAGACTTAGTGTTGAGTGAAGTGAGCCAGACTTTGAAAGATACACACTGTACATCCCAACTTAATTTGTGCCAAATATCTGCACTCTATGACAGAAATTGAGAGATCTGAAGATATAACAGTAGAGAGGATAAGTGTAAATACCAGAGACTGTAAGAGAGGAGAGAGGGTGGTAGAGAGTGGATAGTAGAGGATAAGTGTGAGGCGCAAAGAGAAGAAACATAAAAAGACAAAAAATATGTAAAGTCCTCTGTTGAAAAAAAATGCATATGCTGTACATCATGATGGGGACTTTATGTAAAATGTGAAATTAATCTGAAAAAAATACTCATTGCTCATAATAATGCTAAAAATGGATCAAACTGTGAAAATTTCCAATTTTGAGAGAAAACAAATTTGGCTAGATTTATTACAATGAAAAATGCACTTACCCCTTTTACAAAGAAGATGGTTACTTTAGCATTGCTAATAGTGGTAAAATCTGGGAAAGTAAGTAAATTCTCAGAGCAAAGCAAAAAAGCAGAAAATTCTATATAGGAATGAGAACAAATATACTTTAGAAGTTCATGGTAAACGTATATTATGAAAAAACTGCATGGATTTAAAATCTTTTTGCATTAAAACAAACTCATGCTTTATCTCATTTTATATGAATTTTGTGAAATCTTTCCATATACATATATCAATGCCTGTGTGAAGATATCTGTATTTGTACATGAATAGACACAAATATGCAAATAAGAATATATACATATACATATGTTTATATGAACATAGACAACTAGTAAAACCAAAAAGGAACATACACATGATATTAACATGCATTATCTAAGACAATAAACGTCATGCTTGAAGAAAGGAAAACATGAAGAAGGGAGAGAGAAAAAGAACAATATATTTAATCTTTTTTAACTAACAATATTTAGAAAAACCTCAATTTATTTGATGTGATCCAATCTAGGTAAAATTATATATGTAAAAAAAGTAATTTGTATACCTCTGAGTTCACAGAACAAAACAGAGTCCCCTCCTATTTCTGTACATAGAAATTTCCTAGATATTCTTTGTAACTGGAGACTGTGAACTATGTTGAACCACTCTGTCCACCCAAATCTCTCTTCTGATTCACGATATTCTTATACATTTTAAAGAATTTTCCTTACTAGTTAGCAGAAAAATGGGTGCACCAACTTTTAGCCAGCATTGAGAACATGATGGGAAATTTATTTGGCAGTAGCATGTTGAATAGATATTTGACTATTAACTACCATCAGCATAAAAATTTGAGGTAATTTTAATGTATGATGTTCTATATCCTTGGTTCTTGGAAAAAATCATGAAGGCAGTCTTCTGACATCAAGCCAGGATTTTCATTCCTAATTGTCTTACCTAGAGAGAACATTTACACACTTATCAAAATTTCTTCCTAGAGGAAAAGGGGGGGGGTGAGCCATTCTATCTGATTAAGTAAAAATGTTTAAACAAAATCTTCATACAGTGCTATTTCTGATTGATAATATGCATAGATTCTATTTCAAGGTCAAATGGATGGATCACTTTTTTACAAAAGACAAGCGAACATCTTTGCCTAATTCTTTAGTCATTCTGGTCTTAGCTCTCCATGCCGTGTTATTTGTACATGCCGTTCATAGAAAACCTCTTTAGGTTTAATCCTTCATTTGGTGCACATTTGTTAATACTTCACACATGCTTTTTTCCCATTTACTTAAGTAATTTTTTAAAGAGAGATTTTTTTTTTTAGAGGTTTTTCACTATAGGATGCATGCACTCGCCAGACAGACAGAGACAGAGAGACAGAAAGCAAGAAATCACCCCCTGGGGGGATGCCCACGCCGTGATCCCTTCTCCTCCATTCTCCTCTTGGGATCCTGGGCACACACGCACACGCACCCAGTGTGAGTTTTAAGCCACCAGGTCCGGGACGTGAACCGCGGTCGACTACGTGGGAGTCCAGCGACATAGCCATTACACTAACTGCTGGTCCCCAAGAGAGATTTTTGATATAAGGTACATGGGCTCACTGGAGAGACAGAGAGAGAGAGAGACAAAGTGAGAAATCACCCCCTGGGGGATGGTCATTCTCCTTCATTCTCCTCTTGGGATTTCCGGCATGCACACACATGCGTCCAGCATGTTTTAAGCTTTCAGGTCCAGGACTTGAACTGTGTTTGACTACTTGGAAGCCCATCTACTTGTCCCACTTATTTAATTTTTCAATGCACAGAAAATTAGAAAAAGTCACCTGGTCTGGTGTCTAGGACCTTATATTCCCCTGTGCTGCATGCAGTTTCTTCATGTGTGACATGGTGACACAATTGTGCCCATATAATGGATTGGTTATGAATATTCCAGGAAATAATGCTGTGAATTGCTTAGGTAGTGCCAGACACATAGCAAACACTCAATAACTGTTGACTATTATGGTTAGTGGTACACACACTCCAGCAGGCAACATCTGACCAAATAAAATCTCACGCCAAGGCAGAGGTCAGAATATCTACTGAAAAGAAACATGAAAAATGTAAGAAAAATATTTAGTGGAGGGCACAGAATGCCTACAAAACTTATAGCCCCTGAGAGTACATAACTGAATTATAACTGAGTGCAATAACACATTGTGACAACCCAAGATGACACATACACAAAACAATTTCATTTAGTGTATTTGGTGTACTAAGGAAATTGGGAAGTGCATGATGCCATACAAAGTGATTCCTTGCAAAATAATTGCAGTTAAGCAAAACTGTGTTGGTGCTGAAAGCTATTATAAAAAAACTGTAAAAGATTCATTATTTGAGGGTGTTAGCTTGGTTGTTTACAGTTTTTATGTATGTATTTTGTATAATCCTTCATAGGAGGTTTCTTCAAATATATGAAATGTAAAATATTTTTATTGTGACACGTTAAAATGAAAAATCTAAACTGTTCCGAGTATTATAAAGCACAGTAACTATAATTAACAATGGTTTACTGTGTATCTCAGAGTAACTGAAAAAAGAGAATTTGGAATGTTCTTAATGCAAAGTAATGTCAAATATGAGATGCTAGGTATGTTAATTACCCTGCCTTAATCATTGCACATTGTATTTTTTAACTGAAAAAATAATAATATACCCCACAAATATGCACAATTATTATACCAATAAAATATAAGTTAGAACTTATATTTTATAAGTACTGAGCTTTTAGTTTATAAGTTTCTATCACATATATTACCATACTTAATCTTCATCAAATCTAGTGACAGAGGCCAGCAGGTAGTGTAGTGATTGGGGCACAAGACTCCCACGTGGCCAATAACGATTAGAGACTCAGATCTGGTGGCTTGAAACTCATGCTGAGTGAGTGTGTGTGTGTGTGTGTGTGTGTGTGTGTGCGCCCAGAATTGCAGAAGGAAAATGGAGGAGAAAATGAAATTGCGGCATGGCCAACCCTCTGGAGGGTGATTTGTCACTGTCTTTTTCTGTCCCTCTCTGGGAAGTGCACATGGCAAAAACCTTAAAAAAAAAAAAAATTCTGTGACATAGGCATTAATATGATCAATTTAATACTGAGAACACAGACTCTTGGGAAGATTAAATCTGTATTAGTTTTCTATTATAAATCAATTATAAACTACCACAAATTTAGAGGCTTAAAATAACCCCAATCTATCTTACAGTTCTGTTGGTCGGAAGTTGGTCGTGTTGTGGTATGGCCATACTCTTGGGGGAGGGTGGTTTCTCACTTTCACTCTCTCTGTCTCTCTGTCTCTCTTCAGCAGCACACATGCCCTATAGCACAAAAGCAAACAAAATACATCATACTAATGGTTGTACAACTCAGTGAAAATACTAAAATTCAACTTAAATAATTTAATTTTATAACATATGAAAATATAGCAATGAAGCTATAAAAATCTAGTAGTGGATACTGGGATAACAATTAATTTTTGAACATCTAATTTGTGAAAAGCCCAGTTATTTATGAAATATCTCTGACCACATTTCTTTATCTGTACAGAGCAGTAACGTTCTCCTGAAAAATGTTCCTTTATATCCATGTCATAAAAATTGTCATATCAATTACTTCCCTTACTCCTTATCTGGATGAGTCATCCTAAGGTCTGGTTCATACTCTTCCATCTATAATGAGACTGTGATCCAAGATGGATCCATCAGTCTTCTGCCCAAAGAGATATTTGATTGGACCAGGAGGGTAAGATCTCTTTTGTCTCTGGGTAGATTACAATAACAAAAAAGTCCCCCTGCAAAAGTCAGTGACTACTTTTTCCTCCATGGTTCCCTTCCCCTTCTAGCTATCTGTAGCAGGAAAGAGAGCCAATTAAACAAGAGACAATTGGAAGGAAGAGCCTGATATCTTCCACATTCCAATATCTGTTGAGCCAGGTCCACACCCATTTCTTCTGTTGCTTTAATAGCCTTTAAGCTGGTTGCAGTTGGCTCTCATACTAGCAACAAAAGCTCTGTCCTCAGCTATGTTAGAAATTACTTAGGAAGAAAAAATATACCAGTTTGTAAAGTTAAATAGGAATCTAAGCCTGAACATAAAATGCGAAAACAGTAAGTGACTAATTTCTGAATGAGCAATACAGATACCGAGTTTCACACATTCATACGAGAAGGAGAACTGTGGCTTGTGTGGCTTGTGTGACCTGCAACACACTTCAGAGGGTAAAGTTCAACACTGGAGTTTGACTGCAAAGTGTAGATGCTTAAAATTTTTCTTTTAGTGTCATCCATGCCGTCTTGTTTAAATGAATTTAATTTGAAAAGAAATCCAAAGAAAGAACATAGATCATTCCCATAGCCTATGGTTGAGAGAGCTAGATCCCACAAGTCCTACTGCAGTTTGAATCCCAGCCCCAATGACTTGAAAAACATACTGGTCACATGCCCATGCATGGCCAAAATCCTGACAGAATGAAGAAACGGGAGAGGCAACCATGCCCCATTGGGAGGGTACTTTCTTCCCCTCTCTCTCTCTTTCTCTCTTTCTGGTAAGCACATGTGCCCTCTGGCAATTTAAAAGAAAAAAAGATTCTTTGGAGGCAGTTCAAACATGTTCTTGAACAGGAAAAGGGAAGAGAAACAAACTTCAACTGGAATTATAGCAAAAAATATTTTGTTCAGATGGTAATATCGATGGACTTGTAACAGATTTTTATTATTGGAATCATGTCCCTTTCACCTTCTTCTCTAGGGTATGTAATAAAAATGATAAATTCTGACTTTTGGCAAAATTGGTGAAATGTTTAAGCCAGTGGAAGATTAATGGGATATTATCAGAATCCAATGAGAACTGGATTCTGGTCAGTGTTGCAGAAGCATTCTATTTTGGGGAGTATTTTTTTTCTTTTCAATAATCAGCCCAAATTCCGGTAACCCTTAAAAATCTATGTAATGTTCAGTCATTTTTGTGTGGCCTTGAACTCTAATCTTGACTCATGAAACTCTGTTGCTTAACATGGGCAGAACAAAATGCCTCTACAATCTGCCTGGTTTTCCATAATTCATTTGTTTCTTCTGAATTCCCTTTTAAATACATATCCGTGAGGAAATAATTTTTGTAAATTATGAAATCCCATGGGTAAAATCATAATGTTCAACAATGATCTTAAGTAGTCCTTAAGAGCTTTTCATCAAGGCCTTTTTTCCTCATAAAGAAAGATGAAAAAAATAAAATCAAGTTTCTAATATTGGAAATTATCTTCATCCAGCTTCCCCAAAGGAAATGCCATCAAAAATACAGTTGTTTGGTTTACTCTGAATAATTAACATGTAACTGAGCAAAATAATGTTTTAGAAAGTTAGAACAGAAATAAATCTCTCTGGCATTGCATAATCCAATATACCTCTTCAAGAGATGAGGTAGAGGTTAAGGTGACTGGATTCCATATGGCCAGTTGCGTGGTGAGTCCCGGCCCAGTGACCTGAAAAATCATACCAGGTGCATGAGCGTGCCCAAAATCTGATAGGAGAGTAGATGAGAAGGAGTTGTGACATGGTCATCTCTTCCTGGGGGTGATTTCTCACTTTCCTTCACTCACTTTGTCTTTCTCTCTCTCCCAGTGTCTCTCCAGTCAGTGTACACACCCAATAGCAAAAACTAAAAACACAACGAAAAATAAAACAAAACAACAGTGCTAATTCTGAGATTCCGTGAAACTGAGAAATTTGCCAAGTCAGAGACTAAGGTAATTCTAGAACAAATAACTTTCAATTCTTGGGATGAGGATTTTTAATTGACATCATGTTCTTTGCCTCAAAAAATTATATAAATATTGTTTGAGTCAAAGTATTTCAGAGATCTGTGTTTTCATGTTAAGCTTGCTTTCGCTAGTAGAAACATCTACTATTGGTCAGAAGTTAAAAGTATCTGGCCCCATTCCCTCATCTAGATCAAATAGGGTGAGAGTTCATGATCCCCAATAGATAGGGCCAATGCCCCTGTCCAGCATGAGCAATTACAGAAGATGGACAATCACCTTCAACTCACCAAACTGGTTTATGGGATCATGGCTCTCAGAAGGCAGGAGGAAATCTAGAAAATGGAAGTGCGTAAGGGGGACTGGAATGTCTACCTATGTGGCTAGATAGAAAAAACAATCAAGGCAGAAAATTCCTCACCCAAGGTAATGTAGGCAGGAGATATCCAGTGGGGGATGTCTAGCTAGTTAAGCCACGTTTGATATAGTTGAAGAGATGAATCTGTGGGTCCAACAACATTTGATATAGTCAACGAGATAAGAATAATAAGTGGGCCCAGACAATGATCAACCAACACAATGTAGATTTAAAAATTATAAACCTTGGGACAGCAGATGGTATAATGGTTATGTTGCTGTACTCCCAGGTAGCCAACTGTAGTACGAATCCCAGACCCAGCAGCTTAAAACTCATACTGGAGATGTGTGCGTGCATGCCCAAGATCCCAAGAGGAGAATAGAGGAGAAGGAATTGCAGCATGGCCATCCCCCTGGGGGATGATTTCTCACTTTCTGTTGCTCTTCGTCTCTCTAGCAAGGTATAATGGTTATGTTGCTGTACTCCCAGGTAGCCAACTGTAGTACGAATCCCAGACCCAGCAGCTTAAAACTCATACTGGAGATGTGTGCGTGCATGCCCAAGATCCCAAGAGGAGAATAGAGGAGAAGGAATTGCAGCATGGCCATCCCCCTGGGGGATGATTTCTCACTTTCTGTCGCTCTTCGTCTCTCCAGCAAGGGCATATGTCCTATAACAAAAATCTCTCTTAAAAAAAAAAGTATAAAACTCACAAAATGTAACTGCCAGAGTCCTTCAGCCTCTCTCTCTCTCTCTCTCTCTCTCTCTCTT
>NW_006159794.1:430417-452750 GCF_000334495.1 Tupaia belangeri chinensis
ATTTTTACTTAATAAACTACCCTTTCCTTTCACACACACACACACACACACACACACACACATTTAAAAGTATATCATGTGTTTTTATTTCTATTTCGGTATCTTCCAAATGTTGACATGCAAGAATAATAATGCTTTACAATACATGATTTGCAAAAATCTTGAATGAAAAACCCTTATAAACTACTGTAAAATTCTGGAGTGGAGGGGAATTTCTTATAACAGATGAAGTCTAGAAGTCACAACACAAAATATAAAAAATTTAGATGATATAAAGAATGTATGGGTAAAGATCAAAGTCAAAAATTAAATAATTAATTTGAAATTTGTTTTTAATCTTCTCCTATGATTGGCCAGATATGAACTACAGCCTGGCCATGATGTTGGGTCTCATGGACTTCCTATTAGTGGGAAAGGAGCTAAATTCCCGAAGGTGGTCCAGCCCAGCCACTGGCAGACTCAGAGTTCATTTACCTCATGTTTATGCACACATATACATTTGCCTCTAAATCCATATACATCATGATGACATACAGATCACGTTTCCTGATTGTCGTGAAGTGGTAAGCATTGGAAGCACTGATCTATATAATGTACAAGTAACTTTTGTGTGCTATCACACACATACACACACACACACACACACACACACACACACACGCATAGCCCAATAGAAAACTGAGAAAATTATATGAAAGGGGACAATCCACAGAATTATGTATACAAATTAGCAAGACAAAAAGTCTCCCTAGTTCTCTAGTAATCACAGAGGTAATGATTTAAGCTGTAGATTTTATATAACAGATTTTCTGGGGGAGATTTTTACTTTGTAATAATTCTAAGATCAATCTTACACCTGAATGCAAGTTATTGACTACCATTCCCCATAGTCAGTTTTCATCCTACTTTCTTGTTATTCTCGAGCATTTTTATTACAGTTCTCACTCTCTTTTGGCTCTCACTCACACATTACCCTGTAGGTAGGTGGCATGTGCTTAACATACTACTCTATTGTTTCCTAGCATTTTTTCCTTTAGAAAGGGAGATAATTTCGATGATGAGTAGATTTTTTTCTTTTCCTTTAAGGGCTACTTTTCCTTTCTGGAATGATGCAAATTTTATTGAATTTGGTTTTAAAGTTAAAAATACAAACAGACATGAGAAATTAGATCTGACACTTAAAGATTTTTTTTTTTTTAATCTGAGACTGTAATTCCGTGTTCAGTGTAGGGATATTTTTTTTTCTTCTTTGATCATTGCTTCTCCTTGATCTTGATTACATTTGTGCCTATATTAAATAGATTTTTCATTTACATGTTCTTAATCCCAGATGAATGAACAATTACTTTGATCTGGATGTGTATTTCCAACAGAAATTCCCTGAAATTTCTGGTATGGATAAGCCCTCTTTTGCTTGCTGCTAGAATTTGTATGAATTTTTTCTAGATACTTTTGTTTGTCATTGCAGTGGGAAATTAAGTGGTAAGCATGTGCATTCAAACTACATTCTGAATAAGAAGTATCTTAATAAAATCTAAAAGTATTATAAAACATACCATTCTTCCCCCAATATTACAAGATCTTGTGGCTACTTTTAGCCAGTGAGGAATTATTCTCTCCCTAAGGCATTTCCAGGTGATAGAAGATGGAGGGAAAAATATCTTCTTTCATAAATAGGGAACTGAGGAGTGTCTGGATTATTTTAAGCTTAAGTATTTTATCAATGGTAGGGAGTATCTACATGTGAACTAGAGAGAGAGTGGTGGTAATGGTGCCCTCCACTGAGACTCGTCCTGGTGCCATCTCCTTCCTCCAGCCCTCCAGTCCATCAGGATCTTGGGCACACATGTGTTCACTGGTGTGTTTCAGGTACCCTGGGCTAAGGACTTGAACTCTGGGTTGGACATATGGCTTCTAGTATCACAGCTCAGTACACTACTGGCTGTGCAAAGGCTTGGTCTGAGAACTGAAGATTTTAATCCAACTCCAGGGCTTTCTGACAGTCACACGTATTGCAGGCTGTGTTACCGGCATGATCATCCTAACCCATCTGCTCCTCCTGATTTTAATGTCTCATTGATGTACTATGGTGTCACACTAAGAATATGGCGCGGTGGAATAGCTCTGACAGGTCCTGGCTCTTTAAGCAAGCATCAAATTCCCAGTTTCTTCATCTGTAAAATCTGCCTTCAACAATTATATAACTGAGACCAGCGGTTAGCATAATGACCATGTAACTGGACTCCATGTACTCGATCTTGGTTTGAGTCCCGGACCCGGCAGCTTAAACTCTCGTTGGGTGCGTGTGAGTGTGTGCCCAAGATCCCAAGAGGAGAATGGAGCAGAAGGGATTGCAGCATGGCCATCCCCCCCACCCCCCCGGGGGGTGATTTCTCACTTTCTGTCTCTCTGTCTCTCTCTGTCTTTCTGGTGAGTGCACGCACCCTATAGCAAAAAATAAAAAAAAATCCTCTTGAAAAAAAACAAAAAACAATTATATAGCTGAAAGGACTATGAGAATTATGTGGCAGCAACACATTTGTTTGCTTGGTAAATATTTGTAGAAAGCATATTTGTTAAGAACTTTTCTAGGCACAGGGATATTAAGATGAAAAAAACTATCTTATTAGACTGCAGTGTCTCCAGTCTTAGAAAAGGATAGGAGAGATGATTCAAAATTAAATGTACAATATAATGCCAAGTATTGATACTTTGTTTTAAGAGAGATTTTTGCTGTAGGGCACTTCTATGTGCCAGAGAGACAGAAAGTGAGAAATCACCCCCACCCCCAGAGGGAAGGTCACGCTGCAATCCCTTCTCCTCCATTCTCCTCTCAGGATCTTGGGCACGCACGCACAAGCGCCTGGCGTGAGTTTCAAGCCACCAGGTCCAGGACCTGAACTGTGGTTGACTACATGGGAGTTCAGCAACATAATCATTGTGCCATAGGGCAGGGTCTGGGAGAAGCCAACAAAGGACAAGAGAGAAAGCTTGGGAGCAGGGATGGAGTGAATGAGTCATCACAGGTAATAAGGTATCAGTCTGAACAGGATTTTTAATAAATAATTCTATCATTATCATCAAGTCTATATGAATCAGCAACAAAGATGCCATATGTTCAGCTATGTACAAAATGGATAAAAAGTGGAAAAATTTCCCCTAAATTCTGCCGGAAAAATGAGTAGGTATTCAAAATAGTGATGAAAGAGTCTTCAGATGGACCTTCTAAAAACTGATAAGAAAACAGAAAGCCTAGTGGAAAGATGAGGAAAAAGCACAAAGAGGAAGAACTCATGGCTAATAAATATATAAGAATATACTCAATTCTATCATTTAATCACAGAAATAGAAATTAAAACTACAGGAAGATAATACATTATATCCCCCTGTTTGACAGAAATTGAAAAGTTTGATACTAACAGATATTGGCAGGAATAGGGAGAAATCAAAACTGCTGGTGGAAGTCTATACTGGTGAAAATATACTGGAAAACAATTTGCATTACATAGTTAATTCAAAACTGCTGCTTCCCCATAATCTAGAAACTCTACTAGCTGTGTACTCTGGAGCAGTTGTTCTCAAAGTTGGTTTCTGAACCTGCAGCATCCCTTGGAAACCTATTAGACATACCACATATTAAACCCTCTCCCTACCTACTTAATTAGAAATACTGAGCTCAAGGTCCATGAACCTTGTTTAATAAGCTGAACTGGTGATTTTGATAGAGCTAAACTGTGTGGACCACGATTCTAGAGAAATATTCACACATGTATACCAGGAGACATGCCAAGTGTCTGCAGTACCTTTGTTTACAATAGCAAAATATGAAAACAAACCATGTAGCTATTAAAAATAGAAGCTATAAAGAAATGTACACATGGAATATTCCATCACAGTGAAATGAATAAACTCAAGCTAGCCATAGCACACAGAAAGTTCAGATATGTAATAAGCAAAAAACAAGTCAGAAAATTTACCAGGGAAAATGTAATTATGCATATTACTAAAAACTAAAGGATATTGAGGCCAGCAGGTGGCATAGTGGTTAAGACACTAGAGTCCCACATGGCTGACTGTGGTTCGAGTCCTGGACCTAGCAGATTACTTTCCCACTCCCTCTGTCTGTTTGTCTGTCTCTGGTGAGTAAACATGCCATATAGCAAATTAAAAATAAGTAAATAGATAAAATGAAATAATTCTAAAAGAAACCTAAAAATATTTTATTTAAGAAAATAAATATATGTGGCATATGTGGCAAAATGTTATGGAAGAAGTAAGAGAATGATCAACTGAAAATTCAGGGCAGTAGTTTCATATGAGGAAGCAGAAAATTGCACACACCAGGAAATAGTCTTAGAAACGATTGTAGGGCTGCCTCCATAGCACAGTGGTTAAGGGGGTTGGATCCCACATGACTGATGATGGTTCAAATTGTGGCTCTGGTAGCCTGAAAAACAAGCTGGCACATGTGTGTGTAACCAAGAGCTGGACAGGATGAGAGATGGAGAAAAAGGGACTGTGATGTGAGCACGGTGTACTCGCTCTTTCTCTTTTTGGTGCATTCACATGCCCTCCGACCAAAAATAAAAAAAGTAAAATTTTGTTTTCTATACTGAGTAAGATATGGGTATTTATTGTGGTATTGTGCTCTATGCTCTACACATATTTCATCAGTATTTGTTTTTATTTGCTCAATAATTTATAACAAGAACAAATACAATATTATTAATAGAAAAAAAGCAAATAAACAAAAAAGGACCACAGAGGAAAATGGAGGGTCTGTTTCCCCGAGGTGACTCACACTGTCAGGAAGCATATAAAAGTTCAAAAGTTAAGCAATATTCCTGTTTGTATCTCTTTTTTCCCTCCCCACCTTTCTTTTTCCTCCATGCATAGGTTCAGATATGAAAACTTTTATACTTATTTTAAGTGCAAAGCCAAGTTTATTTTTTAAAAAGGAATCAGACAGAAAAATGTGCAAATAACTAAGAAAAATGACTGGAAAGGCATAAAATAAATCTTAAAATTCCTGAACGTTCAAGTACTTCAATTCGATTAAAAATGGTAAGCTCCACTGAGTGGCTGAAAGTTACACCAGCATATTTCCTGCGTTTTAATGAGAAAAGAGAAAAAATTGTAATCCCTGCAAGAAGGGCAAGCGACAGAGGATAGTCTGTGCCCAACATGCTCTGTACTTGGGTTACATGACAGAAATATTGCCTCCTTGTCATAGACTCTGAACTGCTGCGTCTACAGGAAATAGGATTAAAATGCATGCTGGCCATCCTCACTGCACATGTCAACTCATTTCGATTCAAGATGGCTAATTATAACAATAAAAGATGATTCTGTATCTAAGCAGAGGAAATTTCTTTTCTTCCATAATTACATTTAGTCACTTAAAGATGGCAAGTTTCAATTACAAAAGGAAGAGTTAACCATTTCTGTCTCATTTGGAAGCATGCTATCATTTGAGTAGTATTTTATTTTGGCCACAACAGAAATGAAGACAGGGGCTCATGCACTAAATAGAGACAAGTGAATTCTCTGTGTAGTATTTCAAAGAGTACTTTTGAGATGTAAGTTATTGTGCTAACTGCATAATGTGTTGTTTTGCCACAGAATAAGATAGTTCTCTTCCCTACAGGATGCCAGTTAGGGACGATAGAAACTTTACATTGCTTTGAATTTGTGTTGAAAGTGTATTTTTAAAAAATAATAGGTAGGTATAACCCAAATGAAAAAAAGAACTTACAAATAAGCATATAAATAATAACATTTCAATTTCAACAGTACTGAGTAGAATGGTTGCTCCTGATATAATTTCTGTTGGCTTTGCAGTTGGAAACACAGATCATGAGTTAGTTGTTTTTCAGTTTAAAATTTTAAAGAGTTTATTTAAACAACTGAAACACATAGAGAGTGTAAGGATCTGGACTGTTTCGAATGTCTAATGGAGAGAAGTCAGTGAACTTTCAAGCAAACTTTATGAAGGGCATTGAACCTGTGCTCTGTAGAAGCCTGTTATCAAATGATTAGGCTTTTTCTCAGAGTGAGTTCTAAAGTCAAGCAAGGAATATCACTGACCTCTATTTCAAAATTAGTAAATATTAAAAAATAATTTTGATAAGATGATTGAAAATTATACTCTCTTGGTAATTACATAAACATGTGTGTTAGTCCATTTGTTCTGCTATAATAGAATATCTGAGACTGGGTAATTTTTAATGAGCCGAAATGTATTGGGTTACAGTTCTGGAGACTGGGAACTCCAGCATCAAAGCACCTACATCTGGAGCAAAAGATTGTTGCTACATCATCACGTAGTAGAAAGCCAGAGGATAAAAGAGAAGAAAACAGAGAATGCCAAACTCACATCCTTTCAGGTGCACTAATCCAACCTAGCAGTTCTTACAAGCCCTACCTCTCAATTCTGCTTCAGTAATGATTAAATGTCAACTGAATTTTGGAGGGACATTCAAACCATGGTGACTGGTATAAAACTTACCAAAAATCAATTTGATAATAGAAAAAAAGAACCAAGAATATTTGTGCTCTTTGACTTATGTGTTACATCTCTCAAAATCTATTTTAAGAAAAAAATATAAGCATTAAAAATATAAATATTAAAAACAAATTAAAATTTTAAAAATAAAATGCTAAAGCAAACTATTTCATATCCAACTTGTGATGATATATGAAGTTATATAAATGAAGCTAATTAAAAATAATATACTAACATATAATCTAAGTTACAAAAAAGACCACAAAAAAGATTGAAAATGCAATCAATTATGCAATCAATTCCACAAATGCCCTTAAAATAACAATAAAAAGGGAGAAAATAATCAAGTAAAATTGGCTTAGTAATAACTATACCAAGTTGATAAAAGTAGGTATGATTAGTTTTTTTTTAATTTTCCTTTATTTTTTAATTGTTCATGATTTATATATGTTACTTTTATGCTGAAACAACTCTATTGAACTCTATTTTAGGAAGAAAAATACAAATCAACCTCATGCTGGAGTGGTCTAAATACCTATCAAACTTTGTTATATTAAGTTTGAGTTTAAAGTAATCAACCACTGGGTATATTCAAGAGGCAATATTTATTTAGTGTGCTTGGAGGATTGGTTTATCTCTATTGAATGCTGAACCACTTTCCCCTGACAGACAGTTAATATGTATTTTCCATAAATGCAGAAATGGTAGATGGTGGTCCTGTATATAAACCATTTAATGATCTCAGGATACACCAGAAACTTACAACCCCATAATGTGAGAATTTGTCCTTCCACTCAATAATGACTAAGGTTTTAAGCTATTGTATTTTATGAAGTGTCTATTTGCTTTCATGTTCACAAAACGTTCTGTGAGAGGTTTCAGATATTAGATTTCTCTTACGTCTATGAATGGCAACTCAAATCAAAGTTAAGAAATAGTTCTTTTGTGTTCCAAATGACACAATATCATTGTTGGTGAACATGGTGATCTGCTTGTATTTGTCATTCTTGAAAGCTATGGTTTCTTTGTTCTTGTTTGAATGTTTCCTGTGTTTGCAATTAGTGTCACCAGGTTGATAGATTGTCTTTATTCTAACCTTTTTGATGGTGAAGAGGGAAAAAAATAATCGTCTATGGATGAAGAAGAAGAAAATATCTCAGCAAGTACATTGCAGTAAAAAATAAAAGGAACACTTTTAATACATGTAATTTGGAGATATTTCTTCTTAACTTGGGAGCGAAAGAGAGGGCAAGTAATATGAAGTTTACATAATAGCTCAAGTGTCAATGCATTAGAAGATGAAGGACCAGCAAGATGCATTTGAACCAAATTTGATTCAACTCTGGAATGAGCTAAATAAATATTGTTTTCAATGAACAAATTGTTTTGTGGGATAACAATGTTATGACACCACAATAGCAAATATTAATAAAAATTTAACTGAGGTTAAAATTAAGATGAAATTTAAAATCATGAGAACATATCAAATAATCAATGGTAAAACAGATGGAACAAGAATTATAGGGAATTATATTCCCTATAAAATGAAGAGAAATCAGTTTGACATTATAGATTGGAAAGCAACTGAAAGTTGAAGAGGATCTTTTCTAAGGTTATTTGAGAAAAAGCAGTTAACATCAGGAAAAAGCCTCTGTAGGTTTTGATTTGCTGTGTTTAAATCTAAGCCTACAAAAAATATATTGAGGTACTATTTTTCCTGTCTTCTCTTTCTCATCATACATCAACATTTTAGTTTCTAAGCACTGTTTCACCCAAATATGCTCCTAAAATGCAATTTTTATATAACCTGCTGTTAGATGGGTTGACCTACAGGTGGTCTTTAAAAGGCCTCTCAACTCTTCTGCATTGACCACCTATCATTTCCTAGTTTGTATTGGCATTTAGTTGAAAGTGTACCAAATTATTTTAGAGAAATCTTTCTTTAAAAGTGGACATAGTTGGGAGCCAAATTATTTTAGAGAAATCTTTCTTTAAAAACGGACATAGTTGGGACCAGCAGTTGGCATAATGGCGATGTCTCTGAACTCCCATGTAGTCAACCACGGTTCGAGTCCAAGACCCAGTGCCTAAAACTCATGGCAGGCACGTGTGCATGTGTGCCCAAGATCCCAAGAGGATAATGGAGGAGAAGGGATTGTGGCCATCTCACTGGGGGGAAGTTTCTCCCTTTCCCTTTCACTGTCTCCCTTCGTTTCTCTGTAGTGAGCACATGTGCCCACAAAATGAAATAAAAAAACTAAAGAAACAAAAACCTTAAGAAAATACCTATGTGCATTTTAAGGCTATACACTTTCCTCTAAGTACCACTTTGGTTACATTTCACATATTTTGATTTAGTATCTTTTTCCTTTCTGTTATCTGTCAGAGGTGCTTGCACTTGTGAAAGAGAGACCGTGGGACAGAGAAAGTGAGAAAAGCAGAAAGCACCCTGCCACCAGTGCAATGTGGTTTACCTATAGGCAGAGGATATACTTTGTATAATTTCAATGTCTTGAAATTTGTTGACACTTCACTATCCAGAAAATTATTTCTTTCAATGAATGTTTCATATTTACTTAAAAAGAATGTGTATTCACCAGTGTGCTAATTATATAGTTCTACTGACTTTCTACTCTCTGTCACTATTCTGAAACATTATTTTCAAGTGAAATAAGATAATTTAATCTTTTCCCCAATATGATTGATGATTTTTTTTATTACTGATGGTTTTGACTAAGCATTGACAAGAGTTGAAGTCTCTATTTATAATTTTACTTACTTAATGACTGTATACTAGATTTTGGTTCTGTAGAGTCTAACTTCACACAAATTTCTGGTACTTGGCATGTTAGGCCACGTTTCCATATCAAGTTTGCTTCTCATTCTGTACCTTTAGGTCATGTTGTCTGATGAGCGGATACAGTGGGCAGTGTTAAGAATTTATGAAGACATGTATCAATAAGTTGGCCAGTAAAAACTTAAATATGAAAATGATGAGAACTATATAAATGCAACTCACTAAATACAAACTAAATCTATTCCTAACTCAACTTTTATTATATAGACCTCCCCAAATACTCATGACTATCACTTGAAGTGAAGAAAAATTGAAGATTGGAAACAGAGGGGAGAGAGAGCAGTTTTCTGGGCAGGATGTTTTATTTTTGTAAAATTTTACAGGTGCAATTGGCCCTCCATAGCCACAGGTTCTGTATCCACGGTTTCAACTGTGGATCATGTACTATGTTAGACTTTCAATGGTTGCACCTGTACTGGACATGTACAGATCTTTTTTTCTTGTCTTTAATCCCTAAACAATACTATTTCCTAGGTAGTTGTCAGTATAACAACTATTGGGTCATCAGAAAAATCATGATGTATTTTTCTATGCAAAAATGTGTCATGACTTTTCCAATGACCCAATATTTACCTATATAGCATTGACACTTTATTAGGGATCGTATGTAATGTAAAATGATTTAAAGTATACAGCAAGATGTGTGTATATTACATGCAAATACTATGCCACTTTATATAAGGGACTTGAGCATTCAAAGATTTTGAGATCTGCAGGGGTCCTGAAACGAATCCCCCCAGATATCAAGGGGCGACTATACATATAACCATTAAACACGTTGAGGTGTCCATGTACATATGTGTCGATTTCTTAGTTTTTGATTCTTGTCCACTGGTTTATTATTAGTTTTTCTTTACACTAATTAGATTATATATAACACTCAATATAGTTTACTCATATTTCATTTAAAATTTTTGAGTATTTCATAAACAAGATTGGCATATCACTTTTCCTTTCCTTATTGTAATTTTTGGGACATTGGTGTCAAGATTATTATGCTAGCTTCATAAAATTATATCATGCATTTTTATATCCTTTACAAGCATTTTTCTAAAATTGGAATTAATTTTTCTCTGAATGTTCATTGGCCCTCACAATGAATCCATCTGGCTCTAGGGTAACCATTTTGCAAAAATTCTTATTATGAATTAAACATTTATCCTACTAATCATTTTCTAGTTCTTGGGTCAGTTCTAATAAATTTAATTTACAAGAATACACCTTTTTTAAACCTTTTAAAAATTACCATAAAATCATTCATGAAATCCTTCTATTATTTATTTGTTTATTTTCTCTCTTTCTTTTGCTCTGTTTCTCTTTCTTACACTCTCTCTGTCTTCCTATTTCTCTCTCCTTTTTCCCCCTAGATTAAATTCTTAGTCTTTTCAAAATATTACTTTTTTAAAATTCTTCTGTTGTACAACTATTTTCTGTTTACTTTGCACATCTTTTTACAACTTTTAAAGTGGATGTTTAACCCAAGCATTTCACTCTTTCTTTTTCCCCTCAATGTATACACTAAATGAATATATTTTTAAAAGAGTTATTTTATTCAATTTCATTCATTGTCATTGTGTTATTTTATTTATTTATTTATTTTGAAATTGACCAGAGAGAGACAGTGAGAGAGAAAGAAAGTGAGAAAGCAAGCTTCAAGATCTGGGACTCGAACCATAGTCAGCCATGTGGGAGACCAGTCACCTTAGCCATCATGCCACCTGCTGGCTCCATGAATACATTTTTATTTATGCAATTTTTAGCTGCTTCCCACAAGTTTAGTATGTACTGTTTTTGTTACCATTTAGATAAATATATCTAATTTTCAGTTTAATTTATTTTTGAGCTCATGATAAATTTAGATTTACCTTTTAAATTTCAAAAATATACAGTTTTAAATTATTCCATTGTTACTGGTTTCTGGTGAGAGAATATACTGACAATAAGTTTAAACTGCAGATCTTCTATGAGATTTTATTTACTTACATGTATATAATCATTTTTTTACAAATGCTACAGGTAGGGCTTAAAAGAATATGTATTTTACAGGTGTTAGATACAGTGCTTTATATATTTACAGAAGGTAAAATCTACTAATTGTATTTTTCAAATATTTATCATTTCTAATTTTTCTATCTTGATCTGTCAATTACTAAAAGAAGTATGAAAAATTCTTTAGTATAACTCTGGAAGAATTATTTTTCTTTATTACTCTGTATTTTTGTTTGTTTTATATATTTTCAGTCATGCAATTAGGTATGCAAATTTGTGGTCATCATATTTTTCCATTAAATCATATCATTATAATTTGACCCTCTTTGTAAATAAAACTACCACTGGGACCAGCAGTTGTTGTAATGGCCATGTTGCTGGACTCCCATGTAGTCGACCGTGGTTCAAGTTCCATACCTGGTGGCTTAAACTCACGCTGGGCACGTGTGTGTGCATGCCCAAGATCCAGAGAGGAGAATGGATTGCGGTGTGGCCATCCCCCCAGGGGATGATTTCTCACTTTCTGTCTCTCTGTCTTTCTGTCTCTCTGTCTCTCTCTGTTTTTCTGGTGAGTGCACATGCCCTATACCAAAAACCTCTCCAAAAAAACAAACAAAAACTACCTCAAAGACTCTTTTATTTGCTTAGTATTTGCATAGTCTATACTAGTTTGAACCATATATAATTATTGATATTTGACCATGTTTTTGGAAAAAAATTCTAATTTTTTATGGTTCAAAACAATGTAAATTATGCAATACTGTTAAAAAGAAATAGCATTTTAAGTAATTCTTACCTAAGGGAGAAAGCTAATAGTATTTGTCATTTCTTATATTTTTAACTTTTTTTTTTCATGCTTACTGTGGAAATGTGTATATTGTAAGGAACTTACATTTGAATTTCTCCCTTGGCTAACAGTCTTTTTTTATTGAAATATTATTCATTTATATCTAACGCAATTATTTGGGTTAAATCCCACCATCTTGTGCTTTTTATTTATCACTTCTCTACCACGTTTTTCTTCTTTCTTCTTAAATTTTCCCTCAACTACTTTAGATGATCTCTCTCCTTCTCTCTCTCTCAACACACACACACACACACACACACACACACACACATACACACACACCACTGGATACCCAAGAAAATACAACATGCAACCTTAACTTACTAAAGATTAGTGTTAGACATTATTTTTATCCTTCTGGGAGAACATATATGAACCTTAGGATACTCTAACACTGTAACATTGGTGTATGTGCTGTTCTTACTGTGTAACTAAATAACAGCTTTTAAAAATACTTCATAAGGTATTACTAATCATTAGACTTATCGACGTATTTGCCTGTTTCTTTGTCTTTCATGCCCTTTTGCATCTCAGATCATCTATCTTGAACTTTCTTTTCTGCCTGATTAATATCCTATAGGATTCCCTTTAATGCAGGACTATTAGTGGCAAACTTTCTCCAATTTTTTTAATTAAAAAATTTTTTTTCATTTTATTTCAAATTCTGACTTCGTTATTGAAGAATATTTTTGTTGAATATACAACTTGAGGTTGGTATTTATTTTCTTCCATCTCATTAGTTATTCTTCTAGCAATGCTAGAATTGAGATGTGTGGTTTAAAAAATACATACCAGCATCTTCAGAAAGTCCATGGAAAATGTGTATGCATGATTTGGAATTTTTTTTCAGAGTTCAGGACTTTAAATTGTCTTAAATTAATTGACATTAATTTGTCCTAATGGCACCAAAGGAAAAATCATTATAAAATATTCTTCTTTCCCTTTACAATTTCCTAATGCCAAAACAAATAAAACTATTTGTAGGAGAAAAATGGTTTTATATATGGGATAAAACAACATAAAATCAAAACTTACAGATAAGGATTAGCTCAATTGTCCATCTCCATAGGGTCAGACATAGGGGTAAATATATATATATATATAAACCAGAAATGGAAAAATGTTGACGATAACATGCATATTAAGCCACTATGCTGTGTATTCTGTATGGGAAACCTCATTTTGTATGCTGTGACGATGGTTAGGGGATGAATGTAAATTAATTAATTTAAAAAAATGTTTCAGGAGAAAAAAAAAAAAACAAGAAAAGTTATTTGAATACCCAGTCAAAACCAGCAGGAGCATCGCCCTTGGAGTGTTATTTCTATGGCTTTCTGAGTAGACCACGGGATTGCACACCATCCTGGAATGTCCTCAGAAGATTCTGTCAGTGATGTGAAAACCCCAGAGCCCTTTCTTTCAAATGGAAGAGGGAAAGACAGAGGGACATTGAAATTATTCAAACGTCATTTTCTTTCTTGTGGCTTATGGTCTCCTCCTCCTTTGCCTCCTCGGAAGCCACCTCACCCTCCAGAAATTTTTTACATCTAAGTAAACTTGTACTTTAATTCCATTTTCTGTAAGCTCTTTGAAGTTCCCTCCTATATTCTGTTAGAGGTCTGTTGCACTTACTAAATTTGTGATTTGTAGTCTGCGGTAGGCAGAATTCTAAAAATGACCTCTGTTCCTCCCTCCACCACTCGGCCTTTACTTCCTAATCCCTGGAACCTGGGAATAATATGATACTATTCCTCTGAGTATTATGCTAATGCGTATATGACTTTAAGATAGAAAGATTATCTGGGTGGCCCTAACCACATCATATGAACCATTAAAAACAAAAAACATTTTCCATCTGGAATTAAAAGAGGATGTCAGAGAAATTGGAAGTGTTAAGAGCTCAAAAACCAGAGCTTGCTTTAAAGATAGAGAAGGCCAGTGAGAATGAGGATAGAGCCCAGGAGCTGAGGTCAGCCTCCATTAACAACCAGCAAGAAAAGGATCCTCAGACCTCAATTAAAAGTAAAAAAAAATCGTAATTCAAACTGCATATCTTCTATAGTCTCAATTTTGTGAAAATTGAAATGTATACAAAAAGAACTAAAATAATGTACACTAATGATTTAATTTGGGGCCAAGAGGTGGCATGGTAGGTATGGCACTGGACTCCCACATGGCCAACTGCAGTTCAAGTTCTGGACCTAGCAGCTTACAGCTCATGACAGGTGCATGCGCATACATACTCAAGGTCTCAGAGGAAAATGGAGAAGGGATTGTGGTGTGGCTATCCTCCTGGAGGGTGGTTTCTCACTTTCTCTCCCTTTCTCTCTGTGTCTCCAGCAAGCACAGGCATCCTATAGCAAAAATCTCCCAAAAACAGCAACAACAATTTAATTGTATATCTGTGTTCTGATATTATAGGTGAATATTTTTTTTTCTGAGTTTTTTTTTTTTTTTGAGAGGTTTTTTTGCTATAGGGCGCGTGCGCTCGCCAGACAGAGAGAAACATAGAGACAGAAAGCGAGAAATCACCCCCCGGGGGGGTGGTCACGCCGCAATCCCTTCTCCTCCATTCTCCTCTCGGGATCTTGGGCACGTACGCACACGCGCCCGGCGTGAGTTTTAAGCCACCGGGTCCGGGACGCGAACCACGGTCGACTACGTGGGAGTCCAGCGACATAGCCATTACGCTAACTGCTGGTTCCCTTTTCTGAGTTTTTAAAGTTTTGGACAATAAAGAATAAATTATTTAGAATAAGTTATTTAATAATTTCACTGACTGAAATTAAAAGTTGACTTGAACTTCAATTAGTAGACAACTAAAATTGTTTTAGTCATGGTGAGAAAGAACTGAAATTGTTTCACCCAAAAAGTAAATTTATGTTTCTTTTGGCTTTACAATAATAAAAGGTATCATATATTGGTGTCTAAGTCAATATGTGTTATGTGACTCACATATACTATCTTATTTAGGCTTCACAGGCAAATTTATAAGGAAGCTAATGTTTTCTATTCTCATTTTTCATGTGAAAAGACTGAGGTTTGGCAAAGTTCTACAGCTAGTGGGAAAGGTGAGATATTCACCTAGATTTATTATAAATAGGTTATAAATTAAATAATGTCTTCTTGAAAAAATATGATAGATGGGCCAGCAAGAGGCATGGTAGTTAGGGTGTTGGATTCTTACATGGCCAACCATGATTCGAGTCCTAGACCTGGTAACTTGCTTTTTCACTTTCCCTCTCTCTTTCTCTCTCTCTGTTGAGCATACGTGCCCTATAGGAAATTAAACAATAATAATAATAAGCAAATTAAATAAATAGTTCTTTTAAAAAGAAATTAAAAATATGATAGTAGAAATTCTTTTTGAAATATAAGCATTGGAACCAGCAGGTGGCGTGGTGGTTAAGGCACTGGACATTCCCACGTGGCTGACCATGGTTTGAGTCCTTGACCTGGTGGCTTGCTTGGTTCTCACTTTCCCTCTTTCTCTCGCTCTCTGTGTATCTCTCTGGTCAAATTAAAATAAAACGGATGAATGAATAAAAGTAAATAAATAATTCTTAAAAAAAAGAAATATAAGCATTACTTCTGTAAAAATGTCCCTTTTATTTTACCTTTTATTCTCAGTTATCATTTTATTAACCAGTCATTTCAAATTGAATAATACAAAGATCTTTTTTTTTCAATACATAGTAGGCTCTCCAAAAGTACTGTGCAGTTCAATTTTCTTGAATAAAATAATTCAAGTTGTTTCTTGACACGAATATTTTGGATGTTTTCTTCCAAGATAGAAATAATATAAATCATATGTAATATAGCCAGTTTCAATGAGTATGTATGATTCAGAACATTTCTTTTTAAGAAGAATTAAGAGGAATGAATCATCAATAAATTAAATGTTTTTTTTTAATTTAGTTATGCATTAAATCACAATTTAAAGGTATGGTGAGTATTGTTTTATAAACCTTCCCTGTGCAACAGCACATAGATTTTTAAAACCTTCTGTTTGAAAAACAAAGCAAAACACACAAAACCAAGGAAAAATAGATCAATATCTAGTTTTATCTACATTTACATATTTGACTATTTTTTAGCCCATTTGAAATATGTACCTCTAGATATATGAATTGTTTTGTTGTGTTTTTTAAATACAAAAGGAGTAACACATGCTCTCAGAACCCTGAACTAATCCTTTTAGCATCTTACCATTATTGAACATCACAGTTAGACCTCTAGGTGCCCAATGGCTTTCTCTGGCTTCTGAAGATTCCTCTACTCACTTGAAAACCAGACCAGAAGTTCTGGAGGATTGTGGGAGGTTGCGCACCAGTGAATATCTCTGGTTTCTCAGAGAGCAAACAATTACACAATGACAAAGGCCATGATTGGCTCCCCTTCAAAACCTCACCTTCAAAACCATACTCTGATTGGCCACTTCCTATAGCAAATCAGTGAGCTTAGAATCCCTCAGATTTGCATATCTGGCACCTCATGATTGGTCCACAAAAGCAACCAATCATAACCCACCTTTTACAATCCTTCATTTAACCAATCACCGCCCACCAACATGTATATAACCAAGATCCCTGACCCACAATCGCCAGATGACCCTAAAGAGTTGTAACACTGTGTTGTGTCTCTGGATGACCCTTAAGAGCTGTGACACTGTGTCATCTCCGTGTTGTAGCACTGCACCGTTCGTCCTGTCTCTCACTCCTTCCCGCAAGGAAACCTGTTTGACTGTCCTCCGGGTCGGGACAGAGGATTAGTAGCCCCCAGAAACATTCCTTACTATAAGACTGATGTGAATTGTAGAAGCACCTCTGTTCTTTTGTTCTCTGATTAGGATCACTCAAAGATCTCCCCACTGGATCTTAGGTTTGTCTTGGTCGAATTTGTGCTGTTATGACCAAATACTAGAGAATGAGTAATTTATAATTAACAGAAATTTATTGTTTCACAGTTTTGGAGGATGACAGATCCGATATCAAGGTGCTGACATCTGACAAGACCTTTCTGTGATAACTATCGCAGAGGGAAGGGTGAGGAGAAGTAAAAAGAAAGTAAGGGGGTAAGTCCATTCCTGTGATAATAAATCTACTTTGTGATAATAACATCCATCCATTCATAAAGGTAGAGGCCTCCTGGCCTGAATATCTCTTCAATGTCTTATCTCCAAATACCATCACAATGGAAATTAAATTTCAGCATGAGTTTTGTAGGGGACACACATTCAAACCATAGAGTTCTCCAGTGGAATTAAAATCCTGTGGACCCCTTAGTAGTAACTGACTTTATAAAAATTATTGGATTTTTTTCTCTTTCTCTAGTTCTCTTATCCTTCCTCGGGCTTCCTGGGGTCCACTCCAACATAATTACCTGCATTAGAATCTTTGTTACAGAATCTGCTATGGCAAAATCTAGACTAAGACTTTTGTTATAGAAGGGGTTCAAGTAATGGATACTCAGAATGGAAATTTGGAATTAAATACTTGCCAGCCAAATGGCAAAAAGGGAACCATTGTTGATGGTAAAGCAGTGGTGATAAATCCTGTTAGGACAAAACAGCACAACTGCATTTTTTTTTAAAGATATTTTGTCATAGGACATGTGTACTTACCAGAGAGGAGGAAAGTGAGAAATCACCTGCCCCCAAGGGAGAATAACCCTTCTCCTCCATTTTCCTCATGGGATTTTGTGGGTGTACACATGTGGCTAGCATGTTTTTAGGCCACGTGATCCAGGACATTTACTGTGGAATTGGCCATGTGGCATCCAGCACTTAAACCACTACTCCACCTGCTGGTACTACAACTATTAATTTCAGTTATTATAATGATTAAATTTCTCAACTGAAATGAATTAATATGAGAAAGGAGATATGTACATTGGCTTGTGCATTTAGGTCACATGAGGCAATGCAATTAAGGACTGTGGAGCTGATTATGTGCCTTCAATGTCTTGAAGGAAGAAAATGACAAGTCCTGGTCAGTCAGGGAATGTCATCCCCTGCAGCTGAAGAACAGATTGTGCTGAAGATTCATAACTGTGCCAGTGCTGAAAATACAAAGGAAGAAGAATTCACAGTCCCACCAGTTTCTATGAAAGTCAGAGAGCATGTAAGTAGGGCAGGAGCCTGTGACCCGAGATGTCATTGGTGAGTGAGCTTTGGTGCATCCAAATGAAAGACTTTAGCTGCTAAAGAAACTCCTCTTGCTAGAAGTGAACAACTTTCCTTTGCTTGAAGACTACACACAGGCCATAACCGAGATGGATACACTGCAAGGGATGCAGTGAACAACCTATGAGTCATAGGAACCACATTAGTAAACTTGAAGTGTATCCTTTGGTCTCAATCAAGTCCCCAGATTTCAACATGTCTGGTTAGTGTATTGATAGATCTAGAACTATTGCTTGGCTAAGCAGCTCCCAGATTCCTGACCCAAAGCAAATGTGAGCTAACAAATGTTTGTTATTCTAAGCTAAGTTTGAGCTACATATAGTAGATAATTAGTAGAGTGGGTGAGTGAAATGCTTTCAATTAAAAAAAAAAATCATGATTCATTGTCCAATCTCCATCCCACCAGTCCCAGATTCTGACTCAAAGTTTATCATTTGAAGAGACCAGTTCTCCTTAAGTTCATAGCAAGATACCTGAATTGTTCTATAAAGTTACATACTTATGGATATATATCAGAACAACCTCACATAGGATAAAGGGAAATACCTAAATGTTTAAAAAGCTGTAGGACAGAGGGTCTGGGTTGACATCAGCAGACCCAAAAAATGCCATTGTAGAGTCTTTGTAAGAGTAAAGAAGTGTGAAGGCCAAGTAAAGATCCACGTCTGTCTCATAGTACACTACGCATGAGTCTGTGGCCTCTTGCCATGGTCATTTTCTGATTACCTGAGTGCTTAATTAAAATGGACATTTCTGAATTAAAATGAGTTTCTGAAAAGAAACCTCACCTGTGGAATAAGACCATAATTATTGGAAAGCCCAACTGGACGCTCCTGAAAGAATCCTGCCCCCCAGTTAAGATAGTATATCACAAGTCATTCTGGGTGCATGCTGATGGGATAGCAGAGATTAGTGCCAGCCTTAGTGACCTCAAGAATGCAGAGATGGTCAAAAAAAAAAAAAAAAAGAAAAGAAAAAAGAAAAAAAAGGGAACCAGCAGTTAGCATAATGGCTATGTCTCTGGACTCCCACGTAGTCGACCGCGGTTCACGTCCTGGACCTGGTGGTTTAGAACTCACACCGGGCGCGTGTGCATGCGTGCCCAAGATCCCGAGAGGAGAATGGAGGAGAAGGGATTGTGGCGTGACCATCCCCCTTGGGGGGTGATTTCTCGCTTTCTGTCTCTATCTCTCTCTGTCTGTCTGGTGAGCGCACGCGCCCTATAGCGATAAAAACCTCCCCCCCCCAAAAAAAAAAGAATGCAGAGATGGTGATCTTTATCTCTGTGACAAGCCATGGTAGTTCCTGGAAAGAAAAAAAAAAAAAGAAAAGGAAAGATATAGGCAGCTGATGGCAGATGATAGTGAACTATTGTAAACTTAACCTCATGGTAGCCCCAGTTGTAGCTGCTCTATAAAGTGGAGTTCTTTATAAGACAGATCAGCAAAGACTCTGCCACTGGCTATGGATTTATTGATCCTGTAAATGCATGCTTTCAAACCCCATGATCAGCTCCTTTCAGAATCAGTTCACATTCCCTGGGAATGGACAACGTTACATAGTCATAATCTTGCTTAAGGCTGTGTTAATTTTCCTGTTTTCTATCACAATAGTTTGAAGGGATTTATCAGGACATTTCACCAGATATCATATAGTTCCGATGTATTGATAAGATTATATTAAACAGTTATGGTGACCAAGAATTTGTAAGTCATCTGGTTGTGTGTCAAAAGATGGGGGGAAAGCCTGGTAAGTACTCCTAAGCATGCTATTTTGAGTAGTTTTAGGAATCAGGTGATTTTGGTCCACCCGAGACATGTTCTCCAAAGTAAAATACAAAGTATTAACCTTTGCACTTTGGATTACTAAGAAAGAGACATAGTATGTGGTAGGCCTACAAATTTGGAAAGAGCACATACCACTTCGGTTATTGCTCCATTCTTTTTACCAAGTGACCCAGAAGATTGCTGGATTCAAGTGACATCCAAAGCAAGAGAAGTTTTCACAGCAGGTTTAGTTTGCCTGAATGTTTGGATCATATAACCTGACAGATACCATAGAACATAAGATTGCTATAAGGGGGGGTCTTCAAAAAGTTCATGGAAAATACATCTTACAAAAGCAAAATAAAAATAAATTATGCATGGATTTTGTAATTTCTTGCACCAAAATAAATTCATACTTCGATTCCATTCATCTACAGACCATGAAGTCCCCTCATATATGAAGTTTCTCTAAGCCCCAGTATGGGTCACAGAACCTTTCTTTCAGACTTTTGACCACCAGTCAAGCCATTTATCACTACCAGGGGTTCATGTATATCCTTGATTCAGCCACTCACCCCTTTACTTGATGGCCAGGCGGTCTTCTGGAATCCATAATATATAAAGATGTTATATGGAATCTCTTCTCCATAAGAGAGTCAGAGCACTTGCTCCTCTAGTTATTGAACAAGGCTATGCCCGCTGTAGTAGAGAAATAGACACAGATTGAAAAATATCTTCTAGAATTCTGCTGTTCCCTGATCATAGAACATTAAGCTCCTGAGCATAGAATACCAAGTAACTAGGCAACCCGAGGTGCTCATTACAGAGTGAATATATTCCTATGCCCTAAGTCACAAGATGAGTCAGTAATAGGAGCAATCTCTTGTATGGAAATGTTATGTTTTCAATGGAGTCCAGAGAGGTCTCCATCCATAAAGGGCACAAGTAAAGGACCTAGTTGAGGATCAGTTTTCCGTGTCATATGTTTCTGTTGCACCAATACAACACTTACAACTATGACACTATTGGAGGATAATTGAGACCAGATGATAGAAGAGGGAAAATAATACACCCAAGCTTGATTCTTAAATGGGTTGACTATGTTGATGAAAGGCAAAAGTGGACTGTGAATATCCTCAAGCCCCACTGAAGAGCGGCCTTAGAAGAGAGTAGAAAATACATTGCTTCAAATGCACAGACCGTGGATCAGTGCATGTGGTGATCAACTTCATGCCAGAAGAGAAACTGAGTTAGGGACATTCATGTTATCAAGGGCTAGTGGTCTAAGTACTAGAAGAAGAAAAACTGAAAGACAGGTAACAATCTGGAAAAAAGCATGTGGATTAACCTATAGGGGAATGTCTCTGATCAGTTCCTATAACATATCAATGATGGAATAAAATAACTTGGGTGACACCCAAGCTCAGTCCTTAGCTATTCAAATGCAAGTAAAATGGACCTATGGGTAGAATAGCAAGACAAGTGATTGTGTGTGGGCTCAGTAGTGTCAGCCGCCTCTTACCAAGTCTAGCTACTCCATTACTGAAAGTTCAACCTGTCAGCAGCAGAGACTTACACTACACATTCAGTTTAGTCTCCTGTGAGGAGAAAAGTCATTTAGTCTCCAATGATAGCATTAGGCTTTTCTTAGCCTATGGTGAGCAGTCATCATACTGGGATTGATACTCTGAGTTAGGCTTGTCTTCTATGTGGGCTCACATCAATACTGAAACCTCACAGTGTATCTGGCTTATTATCACAGCATCACACATATCATCTCAGATCAAATTATCTTTAGAGCAAATTACGGGCAACAAAGTCATATATTCAAGAGATCCACTGATTCTATCATCTACTATATCACCTAAATATTGACAGCCAAGAATGCTGCATAGAAACAGTAGGAATTAGGAACCAGCAGTTAGCATAATAGCTTTGTCGCTGGACTCCCATGTAGTTGATCACGGTTCGCATCCCAGACCCAGTGGCTTAAACTCACACCGGGCGCATGTGTGTGCGTGCCCAAGATCCCGAGAGGAGAACAGAGGAGAAGGGATTGCGGTGTGGCCATTCCCCCTGGGGGGTGATTTCTCGCTTTCTGTCTCTCTGTCTCTCTGACTGTCTGGCAAGCACACGTGCCCTATAGTAAAAACCTCTCCAAAAAAAGAGAAAGAAACAGTGGTAA
>NW_006159794.1:453093-474170 GCF_000334495.1 Tupaia belangeri chinensis
TAGAAAAACATTTAAGTCTGGGAGCTAAAAGATGAAAGTTGGAATACCTTCTTTATCATTCTCCTTATGTCCCACTTGGTGAGTTTGTGCTAGGCTAAAGTTCTGTTTTCTAAGGGGAGGATGCATCTAGGGCTTCTGTAAGCCTAAAGTTATGACAACTGCCCAGTCATTTTAGGGTAGTCATGCAAGTAGACAAATAGGCAAATAAAAATCATATAATAATTACTATAATCATGTAAAAATAAGTGTACACCATGAGTATCATAAGGAGGTACTGTTGCTACACGCTATACAATGTGCATAGGGAGGAAGACGTCTATAATCTGGAGACATACTAGGTCACAGTTGGATCTTGGGGTTTTCATACTCACTGATAACTATGAGTGGACAATTAAAGCCACCATGACCTGACACAGGACACCTGCAATGCAGACCCCTTCATCTGGATTATACCAATGGACAAGCAATTTAGACTGGGAGAAGCAGAAGTGTTGTTTGAGAATGATGGGACATTGAAATGAGTAATAGAGGAGGGAGATAATGAATATCAGTTGTGGACTCAAAGTTCAACTACGATAGCTAGAACTGGAGCTTGTCCCATTAACCTAGTCTACTGTAAGTATTTCTCTCCTAAATTGAATCTAGTTATCATTTTGAAGATGCTTTACCATGATGGAGTCAACTTGGGGCACAGGTAGATGTGAACAAAAAGTTGACTAAAGCAGGTGCTCTTTATGCTTCTTTTGTATCCCCTGAAGTTCTTAAGGACAGTGTAAAAGAGCCTTGGGACTTCCAACTGTGTGAGGCTTTTCTCTTATACCAGAGCTTGAACTGCGTGGCATCCTGAAATGCTGGAAAATTAAAGTCCCCTGAGGGATCCTTCAACTAGGAGTAATGGGAGTTAGTGCACAAATATATTAGCTCCTTCTCCCCTCAAGCTGACTCTACACTCAATCTCTGGTGAGATCAAGCTCCAGTTACCTACAATGGTGAAGTGCCTGGACAGCACTTCCTTCGCTGGCTGTTATCAACTTCCTACCTCAGTTTTCTATGATTTGATGACATTTCTTTAGCTTACTTCCTTAGTATTTTTTCGTTTGAATTCTCAACTCACCGTGTTTCTGGGAAACCGAAACTAAAACAGCACCAAGAGTTTTGTGCTTTCCAAAAGACGAAATGGCATGGAGTGATCACGAAAACAATGGAAAGGCTAGTATTTGGTTCCTGAGGATAGCTGACGTCCTTTGAGTTGTGCGGGCAGGGATATTTGCTTCTAATTCCAGCAGTTAGAGATCCTTAGGCTTTTAATGAATAATACTTATTCTGAGCTTAATATGTTCTGGGAACTGTTCCAAGTGCTTTACATATATTAGTTCATTTCATCTTCAGCAACCCTGTGAGGTCATATGAAGTATCTCTGGGGTAAGATGAGGACACTGAAGCTCAGGGAGACTAAGTATACGGACTGAAAATTGAGAACACTGGAAGAGGCAAAGTTCTCTGAACTGTTTTGTTTTCCTTTAGTTTCTGTTTTATACCTCAGCGTCAAGCCAGTTGGTACCTTCTTTTGATGCTAAACCTACAATCACACTACTTCTCTTTTTTTAAACTCTTTTATATCTACCTCTTCTAATATACGAAGTCCAAGGGACCAAATGACTACGTTTATTAGACCTCTGTACAAAATAATAGTAAATAAGGGGTAAGGAAATGTCACTTGACTCTGTAACATCTGTTTTTAGATGGCATCTCAGATGCATTCTTACAGTTAAAGTGGCCGGGTAAATGATCAATGAAAAAGTGAAGTCGAGTATGTTTCATATGAAATGCATCCCCTATTAAATGAATTTGTCCTGCCCTTTTTCTGTTTTTGTATCCTCTGCAACCCCCACTCTCAGTTCTTAAGAACTGGTTCTATTCTTTTTAATTCATTAGATTTATATTATTGACTCAAGACAAATGTTTTGGGTATATATAAATAAATTCATATTCATATAGATTTAATATGTATTTACTATTACTCTGTTCCCCCAAAATATAGAATAGCTAGAATGTGTATATATTTAGTGAAAGAATAGAATTTGGAACTGTAAGCCAAAGTATTCTTAATATGATCTAGTTGGTTAAAACAGTAGATCTTTTAAAGGCATATATTTGAAGCAATTATGTTCAATGTAAACATGTAACTAGATTGTAACATGTTGTATTTTTAAATTTAAAACACTACCTTGAAATGTGAATTTGAAAAACAAACGAAAAAGATAAATGAATAAATAATGGCACTCCTGAAATCATTCCCTTTCTCACTGAAGACAATTTTAGGTATATTCATGTGAAAGCTACCAGAATCAAAATGGAGCCACGTGTGTCAAACTTTAACTAACTGGAACGAGGGAAGGCCATGACAAAAGGGTTCTCATGCCTGTATGCCTAGTAACAACCACTACCACAAAAGATTACAAAAACCACAATTTTTCACAAAGGCCACCACAAATTTACACATAGAAATATTTTTGTAAGGGCACTTGGCCAGACATTGCCTATCCAAACTTGGACTTATGCCACCCTTGCTGTTGATCCTTATAGACAAGGATAATTGTTCCAAGGAAAAACTTACAAACCTCCTCCTCATTTTTCCTTTAAAAGTCCTTGTCTTCCTACATCTCCCTGGATATGCCCACACATTTCCACATCGCAATGCCCATTCCCAAGTAAATATCATTTTCTTTTAGAGACTCTCTCTCTCTCTCTCTGTTATATAGGTTGATACATTAATTGAATTCCATATAATTATGGGAGTATACTTTTCCTTCTTGTAATCATGACACTTCTTTTTCTTTCCTTATTAGTCAAAAGGATGACATATTTCATATATTTGCTATTTGATGTATAGTGCCATGCAAATTTGTCAGCTATTTAAATATTTACTTCAGTGAGGTGTGATAGAATGAAGATGATTCATTGAGAAAGACACTATTTAGAAAAGAATATATTAAAAATTTAAAGTATTTAGCTGGATAACTACATCATTAGCTTTATATTCTTGCATATTCTTTCATATCCCTCTTGAAAAGAGTCAGCAGCTTGAGACATGCTCTAACAGCTTCTGACAAGGGAGCTTTCTGCAAGGATAAAAGCTTCGAAAATCGCTACAAACAAAGCATCTTGTTTTCCATTAAGTTACATTCAAATATCCATGTACTGTACCCTGTAATTAAGCCAAATATCAATTTTAATCACTGCATCCTTAGTACATAATTTCTGTAATGCAATTGCAGTAGTATAATATGGAAGAGCTAAAATGCCCTAGTTAAATGAAATTTTAACTGTTGGAAATTGAGACACGAAAAATCACCATACCTGCATTCAAGCAGTTAAGCTGAGAGATTTATATTTAGGAAAGGGAGGGACGAGAGATGACTTTAATCCACATATTTAACAAATATATTGTCAAGCCCATTTATGGAGTCCCTATTAGTTTCTGCCTATGGTTTTGAAGATACTGGCTGTGCCTAGATTTTAGAGAATATTTGAGAAAGTTCCTTAAAGACAGGACTTATTCTTTTGGTTAAAAACCTGATCCTAAAATTAAGTTTGAATGTTGTTATTTCAACAGATAGCAGAGGTTCATTTGGGGGGTGGGGAGGGAAGTATTTTCACTGCGCTAGCTTGCCAAGAGAGGAGTTTGTGCATAGAAAAGCTTTATTATTTAAACTACGACTTGCAGCTCTTCAATTAGAAGCAATTTCAAATGTCAGATTTAAAGTCTATACAGCATCTCGCATAAATGTAGCAATTGCCTTGTACATCACTTGGTAATAGCTTAATTCTCTTTAAGTCTAGAGGAAAATATTTTGAGTGGAAATAGAAATGGCAAAATAACTACTAGATGTCACCATGTTTTCTTTATGTTGACACATCAGCGTATTAGAAAAATAAGTCTGGTCATATCCTGGATGTTGCTAGGCTTAAAAACTCTTGCTTCAGCAAGGTGCCTAAACAATCACACTGGCATTGTTCCAGGGTAGGGAAATCATCTATGAGATTGTCATTATGTCGCTGATGTTCTAACCCCTGATAAAATATGTATAATTAAAAAAAGAGAGAGACAAAGTTTTGAAAATCCATGAATAATTCATCTGACCATTTAGCACAACACATTCAGCTGAAATAGCTCAGTGTTCTGTATACAAGAGTGTGCTAGAGTCACTCCTTTTTCTTTATGATGGAAGGGAAATAGTTTGCTGGGCACACCTTTCTCGTCAATGGTACAAATCCTTTCAGAATCCAACTTTGAAACTCCCATTTGGATTAGGTTCATGTTCATGGTTTTTGAATTATTGATGACTTGAAAGCCAAGGCATTACAATCTGTCATAGATGCATAATTTATCATGATATTTAAAAGCATGTGTATCTTAAAGGCTTCTGGAACTTTAATTCGATGTCTAATGACAACACATTTGGAGCTTTTTATGTTTTCAAAGTCTTGGCAAAAAGAGAGGGCTTTCGGTGCTCTGGCCTCATGTGACAGTTCAGTATCTTTTAATGTCCCCTTTCTCTCTTTGAATTCTTATACACTTTTTTTTTTTTTTTTGATTTGGTTCTTTTTTCTCCCTCAGAGTCCTTCACATCACTAATTCTTTCTTTGGTCTTTGTATATTTTTTAAGGCTCTGTTTCACAGGCCCCTCCATGGTGCCCACATGTTTTCTTTGTATCTCTCTTCTTTATGCTCTTCTTTTGTGCATTCTGCCTTTTTGGATTTCTGCTGCTTGAGAAAACCCTTTCAGCCATTTATTTCCTATTTATCGTCTTCTTCTTCTTCTTCTTTTTTTTTTTTTTTTGTAGCAAGACCCTAGCTAATTTATTACAGGTCTGAATTTTGTCTCAGATGGCCTGTAATATTTGCTGCACTGCAATGAAGAAAGGGGGTGGATAATGACAAACTTCCTTTAACTGCTGCTGTTAAGTGAGGCGATTTCAAAGCTGGGGATGATTCAAGCCTTCTTCTCCCCCAGAGGTCAAGTCAACCACCACCACAATGAGGCTGCCACCTTCCCACTTCCTTGCCCCTATTCCAGACAATGGCAACCCACACTCACTAGCAAACTGACAGAAATTCCAACTTGCAGAGGGTCAGAAAAGAAAAAGGGGCCATGGCTTGCTGGTGAGATGGAAGGAGATATGTAACCTCCTACAAAGCCTGAAGTGCAGACACATGCTTAATGGAAAACTGTTGGATAAAACACCCCATTTTCTACTTTTAAATGCCTTTCTGTTTTTGTCTTAATCGTTTTGAATCTGTCTTCTAAAGTGAAGCTTGTGTCGTCTCTCTTAGGATATAAATTTTTAGTTTCTTGTTCCCTGAATTATGTGAATTTATTATGAAGAATTATTGTTTTATATGCGTGATACAAATCAAAATCTGTATTTAACTTTCCCCACTGTTATCTAAGAATGTGGCTACTGGCTGGAATAAAAGATCCTCATAAAAGGTAGTATTCCCAGAGATATGTATGATGGCAAATTTAGGCCTTTCTACATTTTTTTTTAAAGATAGAATTAAATACATTTTTTGAGAGGACATCTTAAGGGATACATTTAGAAATCAAATGTATAATTTGATTGAACTTTTCAGCATATTCTGTGTAACCTGCCTATGAAAGGACTCTAGAGTTGATGAAGACAACTTGATATATCAACAGTTAGCCCCTATATTAAAATATCTAGAAATGGCTACTTCATTTCAGAAGACCTAACGTGACTCTTGGTGCATCAAAATTCATCTAATGTAGGTCTTTACCTCTTGTAACAAGGAAATTCTATGAGTAGGGTACTTCATTTCATTCCTCTACTAACTGGCTTCTGGGCTTTCAGTTTGTCTTTTTTATACCACCATATTTTGACTTACATTGCTCTAAGGTTGAGCCAGGGGATAGAACTTTCCCTCTGTATTAATTCAAAGGTCCTTTAAGATGCATGCCCATTTTTTAAATAATTTTTTATTTTATTTTATTCATTCATTTATTTTGAATTGACTAGATAGAGACAGAGAGAGAGGGAAAGCGAGAAAGCAAGCCACCAGGTCCTGGACTAGAACTGTGGTCGGCCATGTGGGAGTGTCCAGCACCTTAACCACCACACTACTTGCTGGTCCCCGCACATGGATTTTATTTTGTTATCTTTTAACAAAGTTTCCTGGGATGCTTCCCAATTCTCATAACAGATAAGGTTGAGCTCCCAACTCTTGTATTAAAGGTCTCAAATGTAAGTTTTCTATGAAGACTTTCTTGGTAAACATCTTACCAGTCAAAATTGTCAACTCATTGATTTTTTTTTTCTGTATCCTATACAGTTTTCATTTATAGCTCCTAGCACATGTTGGAACACTTGAGGCTATACTTGATACAAAATAGACATTCAATGTTCATAGACAACAGAATGACTGATTGGAAGTCTAATCATCTGCAGTTCCCTCCTCAGGTTGGTCTGTCAGGTTAATTCACACTCTTGTGCTTTTGCTTAGGTATGCTTTTGATTGTGCCCTAACTAGTTAAACAGTTAAAGTTAGAAGAAAACAAGGAGGAAAGGAATGAGAAATAGTCAACCTTTATCAAGAACCAGCTGAGCCAAGCACTATGCTTACTTAGTATGTTACTCTCATTAATTCACTTAAGTTCACATTTACCCTATTATTATCCCCATTTGATAACATATACTACAAAGGTTCTGAGAGATCAATTAACTTTCTCACAGTCATATAACTAGTGTGGAATTGGACTGTCTTTGTCTTTAAATGCTGATCTCAAGCTTACTACTATTCTGTCTTACTTACTAGTGAATACAAATTTATTTTTCAAAATCTTCATGGCTAGCCACTCCTCCACGAAGCATATCTTAGCATTAGGGCACAGCAGTATTTTCCCCTTTATACAGAGTTAAAGTTTTTTTACTTTACGTTTTATGCAACTACCTAGACTAGTGTTTCCCTTCTTCCTTGGAGGCAAGGATGATAACATCTTATCTCTAATATCTAGACAAGAACTTCCTGAGTAATAGTTGAATAAATGAATGAATGTCCTTACTCGCATTTATCATATGTTTTAAAGTTATTCGTTTTATACTCTACTTCCTGGCTTAATTTTTGATGATGTTAAAAATCATCTGCTGAATAAATGGAAGAATAAGTGGAGGTGTAGACAGACACAGTGACTCTCTGTGGAAGTTTTGCTCCCAAATATTACTTGTCAAGCTCTCCAAAATTTGTTCTTCTCTTGTCTCTCTGAATAATTACATTTCAAATACCAAGACTCAAGATATAGCATCTTCTCCTCAGGAAAAACTCTGCCTCCCCATATTTATATCCAGATGCTCCCGGTCTGGCAGAGGGATATGGTTCACTGCTGGAGCTCTCTAACCCTGGCCATACCTGGATGATGGCAGTTCCCGCATTGTCGGGCAAGTGTTTATTTAGGTCCAAGTATTCTAGAAGACCAGGAGACCAGTATTTTACTTAACTGTATGTCCTTAATGTACAACATATCTCTTAGCACACAGTCAATAGCAATTTGTTGAATGAATGGATTTTTCTGTATATTTATGAATTGGGGGTGGGGTGCTAGAAAATTAATTGAGGTAGCGAGAAATAAGAGCTGTTCTTTATTTTTTCCCAGTTTGTGGGACGTAGGGGTGGAGGAGATTGCACATACAAGTAAATGCCCTTTTGGAAATAGTCACTTAGTGTTGTGTTTAGATATTCAGTAAAAACCACTCTGGGCCAATGTTTGTAATAATGCAACCTTGGGCTCCCAAAGCTTTTAGCAACAATATCCTCAAATTCCAGCAGATGGTGGTGTCGTTATGAAAAACGGGCACCCTCACTTTTCACTTTTATGCAAGGTGCTTTCTTAGTCTCTCCTTTGAAAAATGAAAAAGAGGGAGACGCTTTAGGTAAGGAGTGGTCCATGGTCAAAGGATTATAAGGATTATTTCCTTTTCATAATGAATGAGATGCATGTGTGTGTAATTTATGCAAGTTATATAAAATAAAAAAGATAAATTTATACATTATAAATATAATTATGTATTAAGTATCAGTTACTATTGACTATACACATATACACATATATATGTATATATGTGTGTGTGTTTATGTGTGTATATATATATATATATATATATATACACACACTGTACTATAAATATATAGATATACTGTACTTGTTATTTAGGATTGGCAAAGGAGCAATGGTCCTCCCCCAAATCCACACCTATCATCACTACCATATACAGTTTTAAAGGACTCTATTTTTAAAACATAAATGAATATATCTTTCTGTGGTTATACATATTTGCCTGTATTACCTGAGACCCAATTCTGACAGAGGATATGAAAACATTTTCCTCCTTGTCTCAGTCTGTCATCACATTTCCTAGTCCTAAATTAAGATGTGTATTGTTTTCTGAGTGGGCCAGGGAAGGAGCACCAGTCAAAGGCTACAGAGCATTTCAAGAAAACTGCAGTATGTTTGCATACCATGCAAGTGAGCCAGCTCTTGGTTTAGATTTCTTAATGCTTCCTAAAGTTAAGCAGCTTCCTGTATAACTGTTGAATAATTTCCTGAAGTGGCACATTTTTCAGTTGTTGTAGAAAAGCAGCTAATTGATTTTTTTCTTCAAGCCTGTTGATTCTTCTTATGCTTGCTGCCAGTTAGTACAAAAATGCAGGGACCCAGAACTCATACATAAGCAAGATTCTAGGGATATGAACATTTTCATATGAGATTACAAAAAGAGAAAGTGTATTCAGACTACTTTTAGTACTACCTCTAAGAAAAAAAAATACACTAATTTTTAAAAGTCATGTTTTCTCTTTTTTAAGCATATTAATTATACACAGGTTGACTGAATATTAGACTTTCAGATATGTGACTTCTCACGTATTCTGGAGGCATATTTATATGTATATAGAAGCATTTGAATATGTTTGTAATCTACACATCTCTGAAATTAGCATTGAAATACGTGAGAAAACAAGATTAGCTGTATGTGCTCTTTTTTAAAGCACTTTATAATTTCGAAAAACAAGGCTTATTGTGAAAAAATGCTTGGATAATATTATGTAGAATCATTTTAATGCAGGTGAAATGGGGGATGATTTTGTTGTCAAAAACTTTCTTTGCTCTTTTAAGGTAGCTTTTAAATTTTATAACAATGGTAAAATAATTATTTTAATATAAAAGTTAATGTCAAAAAAATTTCAAAAACACATTATTAAAGATAGACTATGAAACCTAATTTATAATTATGAACTAAAATAAAATTTATTCTAGGTCATAACTGCTTTTAAAATATAAAGCATATGAATAACTTCGTTCCAAGTGAAAAATCATTCAGTAGATTCAAACTATAGTGCTTTCCAAAGGAATTTCCTTTTAATAGCTTGCAGATGTTGTTCTGTTCAATGCCAATGAAAAGCTGAATTCAGTTTTTAGACATAAAACTTTACATGAAATTCATCCCTTGAGTGGATTAAGTGTTTTCACTATCATGAAAAAGAACATTTGGAAAGGAGTAAAAACAGATATTTAAAAATTTTATTACTGAAAATGTTTGCTAAATATTTTAATGATATTCCTAAAGCAGTTCCTTAAATTGAAAGGCTAAGAAAATAATTTTCTTTCAGAGAGAGAGGGTGTTTTCAGGATACAGAAAAGAAAATATTTAATACTTCCAAATCCCATATTTGCCCTTTTCAATCAGCTTTATAAGACGTCAGATAAAACAGAAGGAAAAAACAGCATCTCTAAAAAAATCAGTATTGCTCTGAAAGGCATAAAATACCTGTGACCTGCCTCCTCCAATGTAAGTCAGTGGTACACAGTGATTGTCTAGCAACAGCTTCCTTATCAGCTGAGAATGTTTAATGAAGTAATGTGGGTGAGACTTGGGGATCATCTCATTTTGTTACAGGCACCTTAGGGACCACAGCGGCTGACACATCTTGTTCTCACTACCTTCTCAGGTCTACTTGCCGAGGCCCACAGGACCCAGTAGTGAGCCACGAGGTAACGGGTCTTAAGAGGCCACTGAGCAATGGGTTTAAACCTTGAAGAATGCATTTCGTGTCATGGAAAGGAGTTTGTTAAGAATAGACTCACAATTCTCTTAACTGTTAGAATCTGCTTTAGAAAATACAGTTGCCTCGGCTTCAAAAGACTTCTAAATTAGAACATGACAGGTGCCGCCTCCTTCCGGAGCCTTACCGTTGTACTCCTCCAATCTGTTCGTTGCTCTGAATTTTAGCTGATTTTTTTACATCCAGCATATCACTCACTCTCTGTTTCCTAAGCCTCTGCATGGAATGTTCCTTTTGCTTGAAATACTCTCCCCTCTCTCCCTTCCTATCTCTGGTCTCTTTAATCGCCTTAACCAGGACTCTGCAGGCAGACAAGGTGCCTGGGTATGTGCTTCTGCAGGACTTTGCCTTTTTCCACCCTAACAGTTCCAACCTCTTCTTTATCTGTTTATCATCCCTGCTAGATTGTCAGCTTCCCCAGGCCAAAAATCATTAGCTCACCACGCCATTTCAGTGCCCAGCAAATCTAGCAATTCTAGGCCCTCAAAATATGGTGATTGAATAAAGGATCCATTTTTTTAAAAAAAACTCTCCTCTTTTATTAAAAAATAACAAAAATTATTCCTTTTTCAAAAACTTCCTCAGGTTGCTATTGCTATTATAGAATTCTGACGAATCATTCAGAAGAAACAGAATCACATGTTAACCTTTCTTTCATCACCTAGCAAGTCATGTCCCCCCTTTAAAATCAGAGCATGCAGACGGAGTCATGAGGGTCTGCAAGAACTTTTTTCCTTTTGTAGGGTTGGTACACTCCTTATCCCACGTTTCCTCTTGGCATTTGAAGTGCTGTTTTCTTTAGAGTTAAGACATGATCTAAATAAAGTATTAGTTGCTAGACATCGGTCTAAAATTCAAAGAGGAAAAAAGAAAGACGTTGAGGGTGACATTAACAGGAATCTTCTACCCTGGAAGACTATTAACTCCCAACTCGTCACACCCACCCCACCTATGGGTTCAGTTCTGCTCTGGAATCTGGGTCTAATCCTAACTTCAGTATAGGGGAGATTCAATATTTCTTAGTATGTTCTTAGGGAGACTTAATATTGAATCTATTTGGCTCCAGTTTTGTTCTGACCTTTTGTTTCATTTCTAGAAAATGCTATTTCTGCCTTATTACAGTCAGTACCTCACTCCACACTTACACCTTATTTATGGACGCTGAATCCAGGGACACATCTCAGCAGATCCTCCCAAACAGGAGCTCACTCATTTGCAGCCAACCGAGTCACTCCTATTCATGTTCAAGCAATCATAAACACCTCCTGCTCTTGAGAAATGTGTACTCATACTCCCCATCCCTCTGGAAAACTCTGCCTTGGATACAAAACATGTCCCTGGGTAGCTCTTTCTCCTTTGTCACTTTTGCCAGATGCATTGTGGAATTCCTGCTTGTTTATTATTAACGTCAATTCCAGGAGATGTACGACCCTCGATCTAGAACATGAAGTACTCACATCTATCTTGCTTGTAACTCATACTTCATTTGCACATGGTCCAAGAGGAAAACTACAAGCAGTAGTTTTGGATTGTGAGTATTGGTGTTTCGTCCCTAAACTTTTCCCCCTAACGTGCAGACTTGATTCTATTTACAATGATTGATTGCTGCCTTTGTTAATTATTTCCACATAACATAATATCTTAGGAATACATTCATTCATACATTATGAGATGGAGCGTTTCATAACTTCACAAACAGAAGCAGCTTAGATGATAGAGTTACAAAAAAAGGGTATTACTTGTCAGTCATGACTACATCAAAGATCCACATAGAAGTATTATTATAATTGTCTGTAAGTGTCTGTATTCTGGGTCATATTCACTCTCTGTAAACCAGTTAACACGAAAAAGAAAAAAAAATAAGTTTAAAGTTTAACTTCCTTTCAGAAAAAAATGTAGTATACATGATGAAATTGTTTACTATAAGAAAAAGATTATTCTAGTTTATAAGAAAAACAAGGCTTTAAATAGTTTGTAAGTTAAGTATTTTAAAAAATTTCAACCCTCTTGGGCCTTTGTGACCTTCATAAAATACCCAATTATCAAAACAGAAATAAATTAGACATGTAAACCAAATTTTTCTCTTACAAATAAATAAACACTGGTGAAATCGTATTAAAAGAAATTCCACAGGATTTATGGGTAAACATTTTTGGCAACGCATTCTTCTTCACTAAGATGCAGATTTACATTCTTAAGTTTGCAAACGTTCACTGACTGGTTACCTAGACCTTAATGTTGCACTGGGCACTACGCAGTCAGTGGTTGAGCCTGGCTGTGAGGGAAAACACAGGTATTTCATCTGTAGCCAAATTATGCCTTTCTTTCTTTCTTTTTTTAGAGGTTTTCACTATAGGGCGCGTGCACTCGCCAGACAGAGAGAGACAGACAGAAAGCTAGAAATCACCCCCCAGAGGGGATGGTCATACCGCAATCCCCTCTCCTCTATTCCTCCTCTGGTCTTTCTTTAACTCTAAACCCCTTATAAAATGACAAGAGTTGAAAAATCTGGGTGAGGAACAACAGAAAACAGAAAAAAAATAGAGAAACATTTTTCATGAAGAACCATTCTACAGATTTTTTTTTTTTCCTTTCCTCTTTTTGTTCCCAATGTAATCAATTTATTGGAGGTCAACCTCAGGGGCTGAGATGAATCATCTAGTCCAAGGAAATTTCAAACAATTAGTATGTGCAATTGCAGGAGACATTTTCTCATGACAATGCCTACGAGTAAAAGGGAAGAACTGTTCTGCTGAATTATAACCTGAAAAAGTGGGAAAGTAGTGTCAATTACAAGTGTATTCATTTACTAGAAAATCTAAAACTGTATTGTGTTGTAGGTCAACCTCAGGTATAGATTAGATTTGGTTCATTCTTTGCTAAATGTTAATATTTTGTTGAAATACTCATTTATTTAACTCCTACTCTGTTTATCTCAATCTTTTATTTATTTTATTTTTTTGAGAGGTTTTTGCTATAGGGTGCGTGCGCTCGCCAGAAAGACAGAAAGAGACAGAGAGACAGAAAGTGAGAAATCAACCCCCAGAGGGGATGGCCATGCCACAATCCCTTCTTTTCCATTCTCCTCTCAGGATTTTGGGCATGCATGCACATGCGTCCAGCATGAGTTTAAGCCACCGGGTCTGGGACTTGAACCGTGGTGGACTACATGGGAGTCCAGTGACACAGACATTACACCAACTGCTGGTCCCCTTCCCAACTACTCTTAATTATATAGATTCAGTATCTTAAGGCCCATGAGGGTCAGGTTTACCCACCTCTGCAGGCCTGTTAGATTTTTAAGACTGATGTATATGAAAATTTATACACAAGCTGTAGCTAATATAATACACTTTGCATAATGTAAGCATGCTAAAACGATTATTGTAGTCAGCAATAGAAAGTAGGGGGTCAAAGCACTAGGATGAACATTTGTCAATTACAGCCAGATTGGAACCATATTTTATCAAAGATTATAAAATGAAAATTTGTTTTTTCTTTTTTGGGGGGAGAGGTTTTTGCTACAGGGCGCTTGCGCTTGCCAGAAAGACAGAGACAGACAGAGAGACAGAAAGCGAGAAATCACCCCCCAGGGAGGATGGCCACGCTGCAATCCTTTCTCCTCCATTCTCCCCTTGGGATCTTGGGCACGCACGCCCCCAACGTGAGTTTAAGCCACTGGGTCCGGGAATTGAACTATAGTCGACTACATGGGAGTCCAGCGACATAGCCACTACGCTAACTGCTGGTCCTGAATGAAATCTTGTTTATATGTCTATTATAAGCACTAGTATCTACACAGGTAAAAAGAGTTATTTCAATTTTTAATTATGAAATCCCAATTTTTTTCACTCCTTCTACATAATTCAGGCTGCATAGATGTTTTGTAAAATAATTTTCCTAAATATGTGGCTGTTTATAGATATATGTACATGTGCATGATATATCTCTGAAAGGCATAAAATACCTGTGACCTGCCTCCTCCAATGTAAGTCAGTGGTACACAGTGATTGTCTAGCAACAGCTTCCTTATCAGCTGAGAATGTTTAATGAAGTAATGTGGGTGAGACTTGGGGATCATCTCATTTTGTTACAGGCACCTTAGGGACCACAGCGGCTGACACATCTTGTTCTCACTACCTTCTCAGGTCTACTTGCCGAGGCCCACAGGACCCAGTAGTGAGCCACGAGGTAACGGGTCTTAAGAGGCCACTGAGCAATGGGTTTAAACCTTGAAGAATGCATTTCGTGTCATGGAAAGGAGTTTGTTAAGAATAGACTCACAATTCTCTTAACTGTTAGAATCTGCTTTAGAAAATACAGTTGCCTCGGCTTCAAAAGACTTCTAAATTAGAACATGACAGGTGCCGCCTCCTTCCGGAGCCTTACCGTTGTACTCCTCCAATCTGTTCGTTGCTCTGAATTTTAGCTGATTTTTTTACATCCAGCATATCACTCACTCTCTGTTTCCTAAGCCTCTGCATGGAATGTTCCTTTTGCTTGAAATACTCTCCCCTCTCTCCCTTCCTATCTCTGGTCTCTTTAATCGCCTTAACCAGGACTCTGCAGGCAGACAAGGTGCCTGGGTATGTGCTTCTGCAGGACTTTGCCTTTTTCCACCCTAACAGTTCCAACCTCTTCTTTATCTGTTTATCATCCCTGCTAGATTGTCCGCTTCCCCAGGCCAAGAATCATTAGCTCACCACGCCATTTCAGTGCCCAGCAAATCTAGCAATTCTAGGCCCTCAAAATATGGTGATTGAATAAAGGATCCATTTTTTTAAAAAAAACTCTCCTCTTTTATTAAAAAATAACAAAAATTATTCCTTTTTCAAAAACTTCCTCAGGTTGCTATTGCTATTATAGAATTCTGACGAATCATTCAGAAGAAACAGAATCACATGTTAACCTTTCTTTCATCACCTAGCAAGTCATGTCCCCCCTTTAAAATCAGAGCATGCAGACGGAGTCATGAGGGTCTGCAAGAACTTTTTTCCTTTTGTAGGGTTGGTACACTCCTTATCCCACGTTTCCTCTTGGCATTTGAAGTGCTGTTTTCTTTAGAGTTAAGACATGATCTAAATAAAGTATTAGTTGCTAGACATCGGTCTAAAATTCAAAGAGGAAAAAAGAAAGACGTTGAGGGTGACATTAACAGGAATCTTCTACCCTGGAAGACTATTAACTCCCAACTCGTCACACCCACCCCACCTATGGGTTCAGTTCTGCTCTGGAATCTGGGTCTAATCCTAACTTCAGTATAGGGGAGATTCAATATTTCTTAGTATGTTCTTAGGGAGACTTAATATTGAATCTATTTGGCTCCAGTTTTGTTCTGACCTTTTGTTTCATTTCTAGAAAATGCTATTTCTGCCTTATTACAGTCAGTACCTCACTCCACACTTACACCTTATTTATGGACGCTGAATCCAGGGACACATCTCAGCAGATCCTCCCAAACAGGAGCTCACTCATTTGCAGCCAACCGAGTCACTCCTATTCATGTTCAAGCAATCATAAACACCTCCTGCTCTTGAGAAATGTGTACTCATACTCCCCATCCCTCTGGAAAACTCTGCCTTGGATACAAAACATGTCCCTGGGTAGCTCTTTCTCCTTTGTCACTTTTGCCAGATGCATTGTGGAATTCCTGCTTGTTTATTATTAACGTCAATTCCAGGAGATGTACGACCCTCGATCTAGAACATGAAGTACTCACATCTATCTTGCTTGTAACTCATACTTCATTTGCACATGGTCCAAGAGGAAAACTACAAGCAGTAGTTTTGGATTGTGAGTATTGGTGTTTCGTCCCTAAACTTTTCCCCCTAACGTGCAGACTTGATTCTATTTACAATGATTGATTGCTGCCTTTGTTAATTATTTCCACATAACATAATATCTTAGGAATACATTCATTCATACATTATGAGATGGAGCGTTTCATAACTTCACAAACAGAAGCAGCTTAGATGATAGAGTTACAAAAAAAGGGTATTACTTGTCAGTCATGACTACATCAAAGATCCACATAGAAGTATTATTATAATTGTCTGTAAGTGTCTGTATTCTGGGTCATATTCACTCTCTGTAAACCAGTTAACACGAAAAAGAAAAAAAAATAAGTTTAAAGTTTAACTTCCTTTCAGAAAAAAATGTAGTATACATGATGAAATTGTTTACTATAAGAAAAAGATTATTCTAGTTTATAAGAAAAACAAGGCTTTAAATAGTTTGTAAGTTAAGTATTTTAAAAAATTTCAACCCTCTTGGGCCTTTGTGACCTTCATAAAATACCCAATTATCAAAACAGAAATAAATTAGACATGTAAACCAAATTTTTCTCTTACAAATAAATAAACACTGGTGAAATCGTATTAAAAGAAATTCCACAGGATTTATGGGTAAACATTTTTGGCAACGCATTCTTCTTCACTAAGATGCAGATTTACATTCTTAAGTTTGCAAACGTTCACTGACTGGTTACCTAGACCTTAATGTTGCACTGGGCACTACGCAGTCAGTGGTTGAGCCTGGCTGTGAGGGAAAACACAGGTATTTCATCTGTAGCCAAATTATGCCTTTCTTTCTTTCTTTTTTTAGAGGTTTTCACTATAGGGCGCGTGCACTCGCCAGACAGAGAGAGACAGACAGAAAGCTAGAAATCACCCCCCAGAGGGGATGGTCATACCGCAATCCCCTCTCCTCTATTCCTCCTCTGGTCTTTCTTTAACTCTAAACCCCTTATAAAATGACAAGAGTTGAAAAATCTGGGTGAGGAACAACAGAAAACAGAAAAAAAATAGAGAAACATTTTTCATGAAGAACCATTCTACAGATTTTTTTTTTTTTCCTTTCCTCTTTTTGTTCCCAATGTAATCAATTTATTGGAGGTCAACCTCAGGGGCTGAGATGAATCATCTAGTCCAAGGAAATTTCAAACAATTAGTATGTGCAATTGCAGGAGACATTTTCTCATGACAATGCCTACGAGTAAAAGGGAAGAACTGTTCTGCTGAAAAACAGAGAAAAAGTGGGAAAGTAGTGTCAATTACAAGTGTATTCATTTACTAGAAAATCTAAAACTGTATTGTGTTGTAGGTCAACCTCAGGTATAGATTAGATTTGGTTCATTCTTTGCTAAATGTTAATATTTTGTTGAAATACTCATTTATATAACTCCTACTCTGTTTATCTCAATCTTTTATTTATTTTATTTTTTTGAGAGGTTTTTGCTATAGGGTGCGTGCGCTCGCCAGAAAGACAGAAAGAGACAGAGAGACAGAAAGTGAGAAATCAACCCCCAGAGGGGATGGCCATGCCACAATCCCTTCTTTTCCATTCTCCTCTCAGGATTTTGGGCATGCATGCACATGCGTCCAGCATGAGTTTAAGCCACCGGGTCTGGGACTTGAACCGTGGTGGACTACATGGGAGTCCAGTGACACAGACATTACACCAACTGCTGGTCCCCTTCCCAACTACTCTTAATTATATAGATTCAGTATCTTAAGGCCCATGAGGGTCAGGTTTACCCACCTCTGCAGGCCTGTTAGATTTTTAAGACTGATGTATATGAAAATTTATACACAAGCTGTAGCTAATATAATACACTTTGCATAATGTAAGCATGCTAAAACGATTATTGTAGTCAGCAATAGAAAGTAGGGGGTCAAAGCACTAGGATGAACATTTGTCAATTACAGCCAGATTGGAACCATATTTTATCAAAGATTATAAAATGAAAATTTGTTTTTTCTTTTTTTGGGGGAGAGGTTTTTGCTACAGGGCGCTTGCGCTTGCCAGAAAGACAGAGACAGACAGAGAGACAGAAAGCGAGAAATCACCCCCCAGGGAGGATGGCCACGCTGCAATCCTTTCTCCTCCATTCTCCCCTTGGGATCTTGGGCACGCACGCCCCCAACGTGAGTTTAAGCCACTGGGTCCGGGAATTGAACTATAGTCGACTACATGGGAGTCCAGCGACATAGCCACTACGCTAACTGCTGGTCCTGAATGAAATCTTGTTTATATGTCTATTATAAGCACTAGTATCTACACAGGTAAAAAGAGTTATTTCAATTTTTAATTATGAAATCTCAATTTTTTTCACTCCTTCTACATAATTCAGGCTGCATAGATGTTTTGTAAAATAATTTTCCTAAATATGTGGCTGTTTATAGATATATGTACATGTGCATGATATATATATATATATACACATACATATATATATACATACATATTTATATATATACATATATATACATACATATATATATATATATATATATATATATATAAACTTAAAAAGATGCATAACTTTGGAAATAGAAAGATGCAAAGACAAGCTCTTAGTTGCTTTATTGTTTTCTGCTGTAAACTTTGGCCAGTGATTTTTGTGGTTTTTTAGGCACTAGTTAATTCAGTTACATGAATTGGTTATTTTCAGCCAACAGTTACTTCTTGGGCTCTGCCCTAGGAACTGAGTTAGGGGTGAGGATTAAGCATCTGGGTCTGAAGAAATTCAGACAATCCTTAGTGTCTAGTAGAACAAGAGACATTTCTTCATGATAATTGCATAAGATTGAGAATATAATATTTAATTATATTGCATGATCATATATAATGCTATAATTCTTGCTAAATTATAACCTTAAGAAGTGGAAAAGGTGCATTCACTGCAGATGAATCCTTTTACTAGGTAATCTAAAACTTTATCATTGTATCATAAGAAACAGCCCCTGTGTTATTTTGTATACCACTTAGGCTGGCTTCATTTTGAAACAAAAATGTTTACTGACAGAATGCTAAGATTTCTGCTTTTACACAATACCTAAATTCTGCCATGGACAAGTTTCTATTTGACTGTAAAGCCATATATACCAACAAATCAATCAATTGGGGGTAAAGACTTCAACTATTGACTTTCTCTGTAGTGGTTTTTACATTTTTTGTTATATTATGAGATTAAACCATAGCCTAGGAGAGAAGCCTATGGCTGTGGGCAAGAAGGATGAGAATTTAATGAGGTATAAAACATATACAAAATTGCAATGTCAATGATGATGTCCTTATAGCTTAAGAGGCCTGCATAACTGCTTTATAAATTGAGACATAAAAAGATACAGCATGTTGACATCGAGCTTGTAAATCAGGGATGCAAGGGCCTAAGATCTTTGCAACCAGAGCAAACAGTAGGTTTTCTCTTTAAAATAAAAAATGTAGAATTCCCCTTAGAGAGGAATTCTCAAAGTGAGTCTGGTCTTTACTTACATGTTGAAATGAAATAATACAGGTCTTAGAGACAGAATGATGGATATAAATTGTTTTCCCTTTGAAAGTTAGATGACAGAATAGAAAGCCTCTTCTTTCTCCTTATTACTAATCGCTGATGCAAAAAGAATGGAAAAGAGGAAATGGGGCTGGAATGGAAAGGCCGTCTGTTTCAAGTAAGGCGATAACTCACCAATCTACACTGTTCTTCAGTTTAGCTAAGGGATCGCTGAAGAAGAGCTCAGTCAACTTCATTTGTTTTACGGTGCTAAGACTCTTTGAAGCCATCATTCTAAATCATTTGTTAGTTCTAGGATTGGCAGGTGGTGTGGTGGTTACCGTATTAGATTCCTGCCTATGACCAAACATGGTTCGAGTCCCAGACCTGGTGGTTTGCTTTCTCACTTTCGTGTTCTCTCCCTGGTCAATTTTTAAATAATAATAATAAATAAAATTAAATAATCTTTTAAAATTAAAAAAAAAAATTTAGTGAGTTCTATGTAATGATACTAATCCTGCCTGGCATCCATAGATGTAAAGGTTGCTGCAGCACATACGGCAGCCTGATCTATGTCCCGACACCCCCCACCATATCAGCGCTACATGGTCAGAGTTGTTCTAGATTTTTTGCTTCTGAATGGAAAAAAAAAAAAAAAAGTCTATGATAGTATGAAGGAACCTAACTTAACAACATTGCATTTTATCAATATATTTAGGAGAAAGATGAAATACCAGTATAACATCGAGGCTTGGACATGGTTTTTTAGTTTTAGTTTCCATTTTTGTTTCGAGCCTGACCTAATAACTTAATGAACACTTAGGTTTGGATAAGTTATTGATTTTTCACTAACTTTAGTCTCTTTATCTTAAAGGAAGAAATAATAATAAAATGACAATAATAATAGCTTTCACAGAGCCGGCAGGTGGCATGGTGGTTAAGGGCGCTGGACTCTCACATGGTCGACCAGGGTTCGAGTTCCAGATCTGGTGGCCTGTTTTCTCATTTTCCTCCCTTCCCGCACACACACCTCTGCACTCTGTCCCTCTCTGGTCACAATTAAACATAAATAAAATAAATAATAAATAAAATTAAAGAAAATAATTCTTGAACAAAATAATAACTATCTCAAGATTGCTTTTTTGTTCCAAATAAAATCTGTTACAAAGTATCACTATAGAGTACAATTAAAGATTGGATAGGTCCGTCTTTTCCTTGAAAAATTTCGTAATTAATCAGAGATCTAGAGATGCTCCTGCTGTACTTTTCACATGGATTCAAAACATGTTTACAATCATTTTGAAGCTTTACTCTTTCATACAGATGAATGACAATCTAGAGAAAAACTTGCATGGAAGGTAAAATGTTAGTATCTAAGTTAGTAGAATTCCTCTCAGAATGTGTTTTCTAAGGGCCAGCAAGGGGCATAGTGGCTAAGGCAATGGAGTCCCCCCAGGGTAGACAGCAGTTCAACCTGGCGGTTTAAAACTCACACCAGGCATGTGTGCTTTTGTGCCCAAAATTTCCAGAGGAGAATGTAGGAAAAGGATTACAGTGTGGCCATGCCCCCCGCAGGGTGATTTTTCACTTTTCCTCTGTCTTTCTCTGTCTCTCTTTGGCAAATGCAAACGCCCTTTGGCAAAAAATAAACCAAACCAAACCAAA
>NW_006159794.1:475030-521350 GCF_000334495.1 Tupaia belangeri chinensis
TCGAGTTCCAGATCTGGTGGCCTGTTTTCTCATTTTCCTCCCTTCCCGCACACACACCTCTGCACTCTGTCCCTCTCTGGTCACAATTAAACATAAATAAAATAAATAATAAATAAAATTAAAGAAAATAATTCTTGAACAAAATAATAACTATCTCAAGATTGCTTTTTTGTTCCAAATAAAATCTGTTACAAAGTATCACTATAGAGTACAATTAAAGATTGGATAGGTCCGTCTTTTCCTTGAAAAATTTCGTAATTAATCAGAGATCTAGAGATGCTCCTGCTGTACTTTTCACATGGATTCAAAACATGTTTACAATCATTTTGAAGCTTTACTCTTTCATACAGATGAATGACAATCTAGAGAAAAACTTGCATGGAAGGTAAAATGTTAGTATCTAAGTTAGTAGAATTCCTCCCAGAATGTGTTTTCTAAGGGCCAGCAAGGGGCATAGTGGCTAAGGCAATGGAGTCCCCCCAGGGTAGACAGCAGTTCAACCTGGCGGTTTAAAACTCACACCAGGCATGTGTGCTTTTGTGCCCAAAATTTCCAGAGGAGAATGTAGGAAAAGGATTACAGTGTGGCCATGCCCCCCGCAGGGTGATTTTTCACTTTTCCTCTGTCTTTCTCTGTCTCTCTTTGGCAAATGCAAACGCCCTGTGGCAAAAAATAAACCAAACCAAACCAAAACAAAACAAACAAACAAACAAAAAAAAGTGTTTTCTGTTTAAACTTGGAGGCTATCTTTCCTTTTGTTAAAAGGAAACCACTTTCACATTTTCAGGATTTACAACTAAGTTAAGACTTAAAAACATTTGACTGTCAGTTCTATTAAATGTATTTACAACTAAGTTAAGACTTAAAAACATTTCACTGTAAAAGTTCTATTAAATGTCAGAATTAGGGACTGGAAGGTGGCATGGTGGTTAAGGCACTGGACTCCCACATGGCTGAGCACAGTTCATAGGCCTGGACCTGGCAGCTTGCTTTCTCTCTCTGTCTCTGTGTCTCATCAAATTGAATAATAATCATAAATAAATAAAATGAAATAAATAATTCTTTTTAAAAATGTCAGAATTAGAATATTTATCAGTGTTCATTTTGTGGAGAACATGTCAAGATTATTTGTCATCACTTGCACTAATAAGCGGAAATTTTACACTTTATTTTGATAGTTTTCTCAATGTTTTAGTACTTGAGAAAATAGATATTTTCTATATATACAAATAGAACTAAATAAAGTTTGGTTCAAAAATTCAAATATACGGTGTAGTCTTTTTCAATATTTTCTGATTTTTAAGCATCACCCGAAGTCATTTTGATTATTCATAGTCCTATGGCTCACTTCAGAACTATCAAATTGGAAGTTCTAAGAAATTTTAAAATAACATTCCAGGTGATTTTTTTTTTATCACACACGTGAAGAGCTAACTTTACAAAAGTGTCTCTCTAAATTAAACATGTCTTTTCTGTTTTTAATTAGTAAAAGACAACATAGACTTTCTCATAAAAAGGCTTATATTAAAATAACACCACAGAATTTGAATAGCAATAAAATTACATTTTATAAACAAAACTAAATTCAATTATCTTGATTTCTTTCATCATCTTCCACTATTCAAATTAGTAATATTTAAATTTGTAGTTTTCTCAGATCTATAAGGTGTTTTGACTCTCTCAAGGTCAAAAATAAGGAATGCAGATCATAACTAAGAAGACTTTTAAGTATAGATCTACTGTTGTTGGCTTAATTTGTGAAAGGATTTTAAATATTGATTTTTTTTTCTTTAACAAATGGTTTAAACTATCTGCATGTTTGTGCCTGCCAAGCTATTGTGTGAAATTTTACCAGCTGGGAATTATCCCCTCATTCTCTGGTGTGATTAACACTTCCAGCTGGAGCATAATTAAAATGTCAATCAGTTCTGAAACAGAGCAAAACTGTTTCTCATTTGATTCATCAGTTGGAAGGCTAAATGACGGAGCACATCAGGTGTCTAGCTCTTATCATAACAAGAGTTCACATCCCACCTCTCCCTGTTCTCTCCCACCTCCCCTCTTTTCCCTTCACACACATAAACACACACTGTGAAGGCTGACTTGGGTTCTCTCAAATTTGGTCCTTCACTATACCATTCATTTTTCAAAATTTGTTTTGTTGATTACCTTTAAGAAAGAAACAGGGGGTGGGGAATGAGGTTGGAAGTTTAAAGAAGTGTTTACTCTCTATACAGTTTGTGCATCACATCGTGTGTAATCTTGACGCAATGGAAACACACTCCATTTGCTATTGAAACTGATCTCTCAGTATGGACCGGAAATGCCTCATCGTCTCCCAGAAACAGGACCTAAAAGAACGATGAAGTGTCTAGGTCCATAAGGAAAAAAAAAGTCATGAAAAATAATATTCACAGGATGCTATTGATAACTGATATTCTTGAGTATTCTAGAGTCTCCAATCTTGCACCAACATAGTGGTTAGAACATTCGGAGTGGAAGCTGAAATGTAAACCCACATATCTCTAGCTAAACCTCTACTTCTTAGCTATCCTTTTATACATCTTGATGTTGGCGTCTACAACAGCCATGTGGATCTTACATTTTCATATTCAAGGGGCTTTTTCATAACTTAATTAAAATTCTAATAGGAGTTTTATTTCCCTCAGAGTTATTGTAAAGTTTCAAGTGACCTTAGAAATAAGTACTGGGACCAGCAGATGGAGTAATGGCTACATCGCTGGATTCCCATGTAGTCAACTGCAGTTTGAGTCCCGGACCTGGTGGCTTAAACTCACACCAGGCATGCATGCCCAAGATCCCCAGAGGAGATGGAAGAGAAGGGATTGTGGCGTGGCCATCCCCCCTGGGGGTTGATTTCGTGCTTTCTGTCTCTTTGTCTCTATCTTTCTGGCACGCGTGCATGTCCTATAACAAAAACCTCTAAAAAACAAAAGAAAGAAAGAAAGAAAAGAAAGAAAGAAAGAAAGAAAGAAAGAAAGAAAGCACCCAAACTATCTGTTACATCAAATATCTTTTTGAACTTTCTATTTGACTCATAGGGCGATTTTTTTTTTTCCAGATGAATTTGATACTCACTGTAGGTAACAATCCATAAGACTTTTGGGGTGGTTATTTTGGTGGCTTCTTTGATGACATTTAAGAAGAGGGTGGCAAAATGTGAATGAAAGGGCGTGGAGTTGGTAGATGCTAGAAAACGCTGGGTTTCTGACTAAGGGGCTCTCATTTGAACAATCCCTATCACCCAAGACTGCATTTATAGACATAACTCTTTACCTCTCTAACATAGCTATTTGTGGAATGTTGGATCATCACGAAGTTCTGATTCTTTTTACCGTTTTTCTTCACTCTCTTTAACACACTAAATTGCCTCGTTCCCAAAAAGTTAAGATAGCTGTTATTTTCATTCAGTTTATAGGCAACAGAATTATTTTACTGATTCCTGGAATCTTTGTTCCCAAAGAAAGGTAATCTTTTCCAGTGATGAATACATATTCATGAAGAGGCTGAGTTCTACTGGTCCCTTAAGATCCACACTTTAAAAGAGAATTTGGGGGACCATTGGCTAGCATAATGGCTGTATTGTTGGACTCCCATGTAGTCGACCGTGGTTCAAGTCTCGGACCTGGCGGCTTAAACACATGCTGGGTGCATGTGCGTGTGTGCCCAAGTTCTGGAGAGGAGAATGGAGGAGAAGGAATTGAAGTGTGGCCATCCCCATTGGGGGTGATTTCTTGCTTTCAGTCTTTCTGTCTGTCTCTGTCTTTCTGGCGAGCGCATGTGCCCTATAGCAAAAACGCTCCAAAAAAATAAATAAATAAATAAAAGAATTTGGGATCCAATAAGGGAGCTGGGTAATCTTTTCCAGTGATGAATACATATTCATGAAGAGGCTGAGTTCTACTGGTCCCTTAAGATCCACACTTTAAAAGAGAATTTGGGGGACCATTGGCTAGCATAATGGCTGTATTGTTGGACTCCCATGTAGTCGACCGTGGTTCAAGTCTCGGACCTGGCGGCTTAAACACATGCTGGGTGCATGTGCGTGTGTGCCCAAGTTCTGGAGAGGAGAATGGAGGAGAAGGAATTGAAGTGTGGCCATCCCCATTGGGGGTGATTTCTTGCTTTCAGTCTTTCTGTCTGTCTCTGTCTTTCTGGCGAGCGCATGTGCCCTATAGCAAAAACCGCTCCAAAAAAAAAAAAATAAATAAATAAAAGAATTTGGGATCCAATAAGGGAGCTGTTTGTGATTCAACCAACGAAATTGTCTTTTAAAAAGGATGATGAAATCCTCTGCAAGGACAAGGTATGCTCTTTGGGCCGTTAAAAACTGTAGTTATTCTTGTCATTTTACTCCGGATAGCAGATATCTTCATGTTGATGAATCTCAAATATAAGTCCCTTGGCTGTTTTTGAGGATGATGGAGCATTAAAAAGCAAACATGATGAAGGTACCAAAAAAGTGTCAATGTGATATCCGAATGAGTTAAAAACAAAAATCAGTCCACACCTTGATGCCGTGCGCATTTTCTGAGAACACAATAACTACAAATGGTGCCAGAGGGAAAAGAAAAAGGCTTCTGTTGACTTCAAATAGAGGCGGGATCTGACAAAAGGGGAAGCAAATGATACCTGGGTATGCCATTAACGGATGCCTTGTGTATCTGCAGCTGCACTCTATAAGCAGTTTGGAAATAGAAAGATTGCCAGCTTTTCCACTTTGGGACAAAAAACATTTGTGCTAAACAGCCGGTAAGTAAATGCAGTAAACATATTTTTACAGTGAATAGAATTGTTTTATATTTTGGGGACTGATTGTGAATTTCTACAGCTTCTTGATTAGCAAACATTTGGCAGTTCTCGAGTCTTTAGACATTAAAATGCCAAAACAGATTTTTATTCTCAGACTAAGAGCCTATATTTTTTTTCATCCCCCTAACAATTATCCTCAAAACATTTGAAAGCACTAAAATAAAATGTGTTCTGAAAACACATTCACAAACGCTTTACCTGTGTGACTTTAATAAGCATGTAAATGAAAAAGTGCTGGGTTACTGTCGAACTTCCTGAGGGCAGAGATGAGAACCCAGCACATGGGCAAGGGCTGTTTGAACTGTCGTGGACATTTCCTAAGGCCTTGCCTTGGGACAGCCAAGGGTCTGATTTCGTATACCAAGGCTGCTGAAAGCAGATGTTCGTGGAAAGTCTCTTGGGTGTCTCTCCTGGTGATAACATTTGTGCTAATTTTTTTTTTTTTTGCAATCAATATATTTTTAAGAGATTTAAAAGTTTTCAGTAATGACTTCTATCCATTTTAATTTATTTTTAAAATGAATTATTTATTTAATTTTATGTATTCATTCATTTATTTTAATTTGACCAGAGAGAGAAAGATAGAAATAGAGGGAAAGTGAGAAAACAAGCCACCAGGTCTGGGACTCAAACTGTGGCTAGCCACATGGGAGTGTTCAGTGACTTAACCACTACACCACCTCCTGGTCCCCTCCATTTTTAGTTTTAAGCATTATGTCCTGGCCCAGCCCCTGGTGGTACAGGACTAGTACAAACTGCAATGCTGGAGGGAAAGTGAGAAAACAAGCCACCAGGTCTGGGACTCAAACTGTGGCTAGCCACATGGGAGTGTTCAGTGACTTAACCACCACACTGCCTCCTAGTCCCCTCCATTTTTAGTTTTAAGCGTTATGTCCTGGCCCAGCCCCTGGTGGTACAGACTAGTGCAAACAGCAATGCTGGCAGGCAGATGGGAGATCAGGCCTCAGCTCCCAGGTCAACCTATGCACGATGACTGGGATTTGTGTTGTGATCCTGGCTGCCTGGAAAGGGCTCTGTGTCTCTCTCTACCTCATAAACTAAAAGAATAAACTTTTAGGGGAGAGGGCAGGCCACGGGGCAGCAGTAGCAGAGCAGATGCCACATGAGAAAAGTCTCGGGTTCATTTCAGTCCAGGGTCTCACTAGGCATACCAGGCCTGGAAAGTGCCCATAGTCCAAGATGACTAAGGTTGGGCCCAATTGCGTCGCAAAGACCCTGTGAGGAGTCTCTCCCTCCCTCTCTCTCTCTTCTTGTCTCTCTCTCATGGAAGACATAAATAAACTTAAAAAAAAAAAAGAATCATGTCTTTATAAAAGTTTGTGTTATTATATTGAAATTATCTCTCTTTAAAGGTTTTTTTATCAAATGATAATTTTGAATATCGTATACTTTAACCTTAACAGTATTTTTAAGGTTTTTGCCATTAGGCATGTGTATTTGCCAGAGAGAGACAGAGAGGGAAAGTGAGAAATCACACCTCAATCCCTTCTCCTTCAGTCTCCTCCTAGAATTTGGGGCACATATACAAACACCCAGTATGACTTTCAAGTTATCTGTCTGGGATTTGAACTGAGATCAGCCATGTGGAAGTCCAGCACCTTAACGACTACACCCTCTGCTGACCCCAGCAATTTTTTAAGATGAGGAAAATGCCTATATGTGTTTTGTGTCCATCCTTTGGTTATTTTTCATTATAATTAAATGAATTACATAGAAACTAATTTTTAAATCTATTACCTTTATATGAAACTTGAAAATTCAGAGAATACTAATAAGTAAAATAGTTGTTTTTTTTTGTACTGGCTCCCACTTTTGTTGTAATATTCTGTGCTTGTGTGTGTGTTTGTGTATACAACAGATACCATAGGTGTATACCACAGAGAGTTACTCGTTTTCTCATTATAACTAAACTTTTGAATTGTATAGAATGCTCATGTAATAATGTCTATTTCTTCTATAATAAATTACTACACATTTAGTGGCTTGAAACTGTACACCTATCTTACAGTCCTGCAGATAGCAGTCAGAATTGTGTTTCAATGAGCTCAAATCAAAGTGGATTGCATGTCTTCTGGAGGCTTTAACAGAGAATCCTTTTTCTTGCCTTTGCCTTTAGAGGCCACTTGCATGCCTTCCTTGGTTTCTCCCCAAACTCCCTTCATCTTCAGAGTTGGCGATCGCATCACGCTGACCTGTTTTCATCAGCACATCTCTTTGTCTGACTCTGAGCCTCCTCTCCCTCCGACAAAGACCCTCGTGCTTACCATGTTGGTCCCATCTGGATAATCCAGGATAACTTCCTCATCTCAAAATCCTTAATTTAACCACATTGATAAAGTCACTTTTTCTATGTAAGGGAACCTATTCAGAGTTTCAGGCAACAGTATGCGAAAATCCTCAGGGAGAAAGCATCATTCTAGTAGCTACAGGCCACTTAATAGTAAAAAAATGCTCTACTAATAAAGTTCTTACTACTCACTTCTTTCTTTAGCAACTCTTTCCATTATTTCTTATCCCTTCTAAACTCCCATACTTTTTTCCCCTCTAAAACCCCCCTCTTTTTTTTTTTTTTTTTTTTTTTTTTTGTAGAGAGCGATTTTTGCTATAGGACGCATGTGCTCACCAGAGAGACAGCAAGCAAGAAATCACACCCAGGGGAGATGGCCATGCCACAATCCCTCTCCTCCACTTTTCTCTCAAAATTTTGGGCATACACACACACACACACACACACACACACACATACGGGGTGAGTTTTACACCACCAAGTCTAGGACTCGAACCATGGTCAATTATGTTGGAGTCCAGTAATGTAACCATTACACCATCTGCAGGTTCCCTGAACACCAGTACTCTTATACATGCAGTTCACCTACTTGCTGAAGTAAGTGTCTTTGAGAACATGTAAGATTTATGGTGATGGAACTTGGCCATCCACCCCCAACATACTTGCTTTGTAAACTTTGAAACTTTCTTTACACCTCTCCCAAAGGTGAGATGGAAACATTACTTTTAACACAACCTATGTGTTTTGTTCCTAGTGCTGCTTCTGTTCACTGAATCTGAAGTACAACCTTCTCTTGGAGGCGCCCTTTTCATCAGATGAACTTCCAGTGGAAGCAAATTCTTTTCTACTTCTCCTACTTAGTTTGCAAGGGAGAAGCAGCCTGATTCTTACTTTTGGATGTCTCTTTCTATTATTTTACCATCACCATTAAACCCTTCCTCCTTTGAAGTTAATGATATCTAGTGGTTACTTTTCTCTCCCAATTCTTTTTATTTTTTGAAATGATGATAGCGTGCGGACCACGCTAAGGCGTAAGGGTTACATTGCTGAAATCTCATGTAGTTGACCACAGTTCAAGTCCTGGACCTTGTGGCTTAAAACTCACGTGAGGTGCATATGCATCATTCCTAAAATCCTGAGAGGAGATTGGAGGAGAAGGGATTGCAGCGTGGCCATTCTCCCTAGGGAGTGATATCTCGCTGTCTCTCTGTCTCTTTGTCTCTGTGCCTCCAGTGAGTACACGTGCCCTATAGCATATAGATGGTCATGTTATCTGCAAGTAAAGTTTTATTTTTTTATACCTTATCATATTGCATTAGCTTGTTCTTTCTTTGATGGATCACATCTTTGGTGTCATGTCTAAAAAGTCATCACCAAATTCAAAGTCACATAGGTTTTCTTCTAGGAGTTTTATGGTTTTGTGTTTTGTATTTTTGGTCTGTGATCCATTTTGAGTAAATTTTGGTGAAGGGTATAAAGTTTGTGTCTAAATTCATTTTTAATTTTACATGTGAATGTCCAGTTTTCCAACACTGTTGAAAAGACTGTCTTTTCATTTTTATTGTATTGCCTTTTACCTTTGTCAATAATCAGTTACCTATATTTATGTGCTTTTATTTCTGGGCTCTTTATTTCATTGATCTAGTAATTTTTTCTTTTGCCAGTATTGCACGTATTGATTACAATTGCTTTTTAGTAAGTTGTGTTTGTTTATTTAAGTTTGTTTATTTATTTAGGTACTCTTGTCGGTGTCTTGTCATCCAGTAATCAGTGGTTTTCTAGCCAACAATGACCATGAGCCCATTTATAGGCACACCTAATGTGTTCAGGATACCTTGGAATCTGAACCCAGGGCCTTGATATGACTGCTATATTATACAGTAGTACCCTATTGCTGCACCATAACTAGGCCAGTAATTCTTTGGGTATTAGGCCTCCAATTCGTTCTTGTTCTTCAATACTCTGTGTATCTTTCTGGGTCTTTTGTCTTTCTGTGAAAACTTTGAAGATTTTTGTTTTGTTTAATTTTGTTTTTTGATATCCACAAAATAACTTGCTAGGATTTTTATTGAGACTGCATTGACTCTATAACTCAAATTGAGAAGAATTGACATCTTAATAGTATTGTATTTTCCTAGGAATACATGGAATATCTCTCCATTTGCTTAGCTCTTCTTTTCTTTCATCAGAGTTTTGTAGTTTTGCTTATATCAATCTTGTACATATTTGATTTGATTTATATTGAAGTGTTTTGCTTTTAAGGTACTAATGTAAATGTTATCTTCAAGTTCTATTTGTTTTGTTTTCAATTAACACAACGATGACTGCTTTTTGTATATTTACCTTGTATCCTGCAATCATCAGTAATCGCCTAATTAGTTCCAGTAATTTTTTTTGTTGATTATTTTGGATTTTCTAAAGACAGTCATGTTATCTATAAACAGAGTTTAATTTCTTCCTTCCCAGTCTGTATACCTTATCATATTGCACTAGCTAGGACTTTCAGTATGATGTTGAAAAGCAGTGATAAGAGAGTCATCCTTGCCTTTTTTCCTGATTTCAGTGGGACAGCCTCTTGCTATCCACACTACGTATGATACTAGATTTATAGTCTTCATAGATATTCTTTATCAAGTCGAGGAAGTTTCCTCTTTTTATTAGCTTACTGAGAGTTTTTTTTTTTTTATCATGAATAGGTGTTGGCTTTTGACAAATTCTGCATTTATTGATTTGATCATGTGATTTTTCTGCTTGTTAATGTTAGCAAGGCAGTCTTGATGAAGGAAACTCTTGTGTTTTACATGTGTAGCTCAAGCTCTAAAACCTAGGCAGTGATTTCAGAATGCGTGTTTATTCTTTTGCCAGTGCAGCATGTCTTCGGGACACACTTTTTCACAAAATTTATGCTCCTAACTGACTAATCTTTCATTGTGTTTTTTTATACATTTCAGAGATAGTTGTGTGGTTGACATGGTAGTTAAAGTAGCAAGATTCCACTTAGCTGACCATGAAATTTGGTCCTGGACCCAGTGCTTGGGAAGGAAAAGTGCCAGCAGTGTGTGCACATAGGTCTGAAATCATGAAAGGAGAAATGGAAAAGAGACTGTGGTATGATTCCCTATCCCCCACCATGGGAGTGAGTGCTTTCTCATTTTCTCTCTTTTTCTTTCACTTTCTCTCCAGTGAGTGCATGTGCCCTCTAGTAAAATAAAACAAAAACAAAGTCTTCAAAGTCTAATGTTAAATATAAGTGCTGGAACATGAACTTCTGTGAACTGTTGAACATAATGCTCTTTCAAAAATTCTCTTGATCTAATTTATTTAATTTATGTTTTTAATGTTTCTTAATAGTTTAGTCCTTCACTAGCCCATACATCTCAGAATTAATACAGTTTGATTTTAGTATTTTACCATCAAAATCAAATTCAGTATACAAGAAATAGTGTATTCTGAACTCTGTTGTTGTTTTTAAACATTGCTTCCATTATCGTAACTTGACTTATTATTACAGTTGCAAGTAGAAAGGTCACTTTTTTATTTTATAAACTGTTTTTACTGACATAATAATTATGCATATTTACAGGGTACAATGTGATTTTTCAGTACAAGAATACAATGTGGGGCTGGACAGTGACTCAGTGGTAACAGTTTTGTGAGGCTATTTCACATATTAAATTGCGCACATGACTTGAACAGACTTCCTCATACAAACATCCAATAAGCATATGAGAAAAATGTCCAACATAACTAATCATCAGTGAAATACAAATTAAAACCATAACGAAATATCATCTCAATCCAGTAAAGTTGGCTATTATCAAAAGAGAAAAAGTAATAACAAATCAATGAGAATGTGGAAAAGGAGAATGTTTTAAACTATTGGTTGGAGTGTAAATTAGTCAGGCATTATAATAAGTCAGTATGTTAGTTCTTAAAAATCTCAAAGTGGAACTGCTAGGCATATAGCCAAAGGAAGCAAAAACAGTATGTTGTAGAGAAGGGAATGTTCTGGGTTTCTGTGTAGAGACTGCCGTGAACTCCTAAGGTGAGCATGTGCTCATGATCTGGTCTAGCTAATGCTGAAAATTAGTGATGGCATGAAGACCTCATCAAGGGACCTCTATCTCTTTCTGTCTCTCTTGCTCATTGAAGAAATAAATAAACATAAATGAAAACACAATGTATAATGATTAATTCAGGATAATTATCATATTCATCTTCTCAAATATTTGTCATTACTTTGCGTTGGAAATATTCAAATTCCTCTTTTTTAAACTAATCTGAGGTGCACAGGAAAGTGTTAACTATAGTTAACCTACTGTACGATATAATGTTAGAAACCATTCTTCTTATCTATGTGTAATTTTTTATTTGTTAATCAATATCTCCTTATCTCCCCACTCTTACCCTTCCCAGACTCTAGAAATCACTATTCTACTTTCTATTTCTATGAGTCATGTTTTTTTGTTTGTTTTCATAGACGAGTGAGAACATGTGATTTTTTTTTTCCTGTACTTGGTTTATTTTACTTAACATAGTGTCCTTCAGGCTCACCCACTCTGTCTCAGGTTAGAGAATTTCAATCTTTTTAATAAATGAATATTATTATTTATATAAATTTTCTCACTTTTCACACATTCATTTGTCTGTTGATGAATACTTAGGCTTATTCCATATCTTAGCTATTGCGAATAGTGCTGCAATAAACATCAGGGTGCAGATATCTCTACAACATACTGTTTTCGCTTCCTTTGGCTATATGCCTAGCAGTTCCGAGATTTTTAAGAACTAACATACTAACTTATTATAATGGTTGACTAATTTACACTCCAACCAATAGTTTAAAAAGTTCTCCTTTTCCACATTCTCATTGATTTGTTATTAATTATTCTTTCTCTTTTGATAATAGCCAGTTTTACTGGATTGAGATGATATTTCATTATGGTTTTAATTTGTATTTCACTGATGATTAGTTATGTTGGACATTTTTCTTATATGCTTATTGGATGTTTGTGTGAGGAAGTCTGTTCAAATCATGTGCCCAATTTAAAAATTGATTTGTTTCTTTTTACTGAGTTGTTTGAATTCTTTGGACATTCTGATTATTAATCCCTTGTTGGATGTATGGTTTGCAAATATATTCTCCCATTCTCTAGGCTATCTCTTCACTCGGTTGTTTTCTTTGCTGTGTAGACCTTTACAGTTTGCTATGATTTCTTTTGTCTATTTGTTGTTGTCATCTGTGCTTTTGAGGTTTTATTAGAAGACTTCACCCATACCAATATTGTGAAACATTTCTCCTATGTTTTCTTCTAGTCTTCTCTTAGTTTGAAGACTTATGCTTAAGTTTTTAATCCTATTAAGTTGGTTTTTATGTATAGTAAGATATTGTGGTCTAATTTCATTCGTCTGTATGTGTATATCCAGGGTTTCTGGTATCATTTATTGAAGAGACTGTCTTTTCTCCAAAGGATGTTCTAGACACATTTGTTGAAAATCAGTTGGATATCTATGTCTGTTTATTTCTGAGTTTTTTATTATGTTTCATTGGTATCTGTGTCTATCTTTTGCAAGTACCAAGTTGATTTGGTTACTATAGCTTTGTAGTGCATTTTGGATTCAGTAGAGAGAGGCCTCTCCTTTTCTTGTTTTGTTTTGTTCAGCATTGCTTTGTCTACTTGGAGCCTTTTGTGGTTCCATACAAATCATTGACTTTTTTTTACTATTTCTGAAGAATGCCATTGATATTTTCTTAGGCACTGGATTGAATTCATAGATCAGTTTTGATAGTATAAGCATTTTAACCATATTGATTCTTCTAATTCACACATATGAGATGTCAGTATGTTTATTTGTATTTTCTTCAATTTCTTTCATCAGCATTTTGTAATTGCTATTATACAGCTCCTTACTTCCTTGGGTAAATTTACCCCTATCATTTTTTAATAGCTATTATAAATGAACTTGCTTTTATTTTTCAGCCATTTTGTTATTAGTGCATAAAAATGCTACTGAGTTTTGCATGCTGATTTTGTATCCTGCAACTTTACCAAATTTGTCAGTTCTAAAACTTTCTGTTTTTGTCTTTGGCCAAAGCTTTAGGTTTTTCCATAACTCCTATCATTTGTGAACAGACAATTTGACTTCTTCCTTTTCAATTTGGATGAACTTTCTTTCTCTTGCCTAGTTGCTCTCTCTAGAACTTTCAATTCTGTGTTGAATAGGAGCATTGGAAAGTGGACATCTTTTACTTGTTCTAGCTCTTGGAGAACATTCCTTAACTTTTCCCCATTCAGTATGCTGTTATTTGTGGATTTTCTTATATGGCCTTTATTGTGTTGAGTATGTGCCTTTTAAGCATAATTTATTAAGACTTTTTGTCAGGGCCAGCAGATGGCATGGCAGTTATGGTCCTAGACTCTTACGTGGCCAACTATAGTTTGAGTCTTGGACTTGGTGGTCTGCTTTCCCTCTCTGATTTTCTTTGTCTCTTTCTAGTGAATGAATGTGCCCTATAGCAATTTAAAAATATTGATAAATATTTTTAAAAATCTTAAATTTTTTTAAAAAGCGTTTTTGTCATAAAGGGATATTGAGTTTGTCAAGTGCTTTTTCTCCTGAAACTATTGATATGGCCATTTTTTTTGTCCTTCATGTTGTTATATTTATTTATTCACATATGTTGAACCATCTTTGCATTCCTGGCATAAATACCATTCAATTGCATATATAATCTTTTTGATGTGCTGGAGCAGTTGGTTTTCTTGAATTTCACAACTGATTGTTTCAACTATTATCATCAGGGATGTTTGTCTACAGTTTTCTTTTATATGTAATACTGGGTAGTACTGGCCTCATAAAATGAGTTTAGGAGGGTCCTTTCCACTTCAATATTTTGAGATAGTTTGGGGATAATAGGTATTGGTTTTTATTTAAACATTTTGAAGAATTCAGCAATTATGTCATCTGATTCTAGGCTTTTTGTTTTAATTGGGAAAATTTTTATTATTGATCTAATCCTGTTAGTCTTTATTGGTCTATCTAGGTTTTCTGTTTCTTTCTGATTCAGGATTGGTACATTGTATGCATCCAGGAATTTGTTAATTTCATCTAGATTTCTCATTTATTTTGACATATAGTTGTTTATAATAGCCTGTAATAAAACTTTACATTTCCATGGTAACAGTTTTAATGTCTTTTTTTTGATTCTCATTTTATTTATTTGAATATTCTCTATTTTTTTAGTCTAGCTAAAAGCTTGTCAGTTTTGCTTATGGTTTGCCAATTTTGCTTATTTTTTTAACAGACTTTTTTTTGGTTTCAATTTTGTTAATTTCTGCTCTGATAAGAACCATTTTTAAAAAATTCATTCTATGCTATAAATATCTCTCTTACTACTGCTTTTGCTGTATCTTGTAGAATTTAGTTTTGTTTACAGAAATTCAAATTTTTTTCTTTTTAATTTCTTCATTGACCTCATAGTTGTTGAGGAACACTTTTTTCTCCATGTATTTGTAGGGTTTCTGCTGTTCCCCTTGTTAATGAGTTCCAGTTTCATTCTATTGTTAGAAAAAATACTTGATATAATTTTCGTTTTTCTAAATTTTTTGAGATTTGTTTTGTCACCTAACTTGTGATCTGTCCTGAGGAATGGTTCATGCTAAAAAGATGAATGTGATACTTTTAGTGAATGGATGAGACGTTATGTAAATGTCTGTTAGATTCATGTGGTCTATGGCACATTTTAAGTTTGATATTTCTTTGTTGATTTTCTACCTAGATAATCTGTCCAATGCTGAGAGTAGAGTGTTGAAGTCTGCAACTGTTATTATATTAGAGTTTATCTCTCTCTCTCGTTCTAGTAATATACTGGGCTGTCAGAAAAGTTATGATGCATTTTTTCTATGCAAAAATGAGTCATGACTTTTCTTACAACCCAATATTTGGGTGCTCCCATGTTGGGTGCATAAATATTTATAATTGCTGTATCTTCTTGCTGAGTTGATCCCTTTATCATTATATAATAAGCTCTCTTTAGGGGCTGGAAGGTGGCACAGCACTTTAGGTGCTGGACTCACTCCCACATGGCTGACTGCAGTTCAAGTCCTGGACCTGGTGGCTTGATTTCTTGCTTTCCCTTTCTCTCTCTGTCACTCTGTGGTAAAATAAAAAATAAACAATAATAACGAATAAAATTAAGTAAATAAATTAATAAATCTTTTAAAAATAATAAAAAAGCCCTCTTTGCTTCTTTTTACAATTTTTGACTTAAAGTCTATTTTATCTGATGTAAGAAACAGGAATTCAATTCTTATATAGAATAATAGGATACTCAATAGATTAAAATAGATGTGGAGATGTGGTGGCCATTGGTCTTTAGAGAAGCAAAGTATTTGTTGGGAGTAATAAGGTTCCTCATCAATTGATTTTCAGTTCATCAAAAATAAGATTATTGGGACCAGCAGTTAGCATAATGGCTATGTCACTGGACTCCCACGTAGTCGACCGTGGTTTGCGTTCCGGACCGGGTGGCTTAAAACTCATGCTGGGTGTGTGTGTGTGCGTGCCTAAGATCCTGAGAGGAGAATGGAGGAGAAGGGATTGCAGCGTGGCCATCCCCACTGGGGTGTAATTTCTCACTTTCTGTCTCTCTATCTCTTTCTGTCTGTCTGATGAGTGCATGCGCCCTATAGCAAAAACCCCTTAAAAAAAAAAAAAGATTATTGTGCGTCGGCTTGACTTCATTATGTGAGCCATTCAAAATAAGGTCTAAGCCTTTTCTGAAAGAAGACACTAGAAACAACAGGCCCTCCTTTGTTGGTTTGGAAAAAGGCAGTCTGCCATTAATACTTCAGTTGGAAGGAAATCCATCTACCAATAATCTGAGGAATCTTAACAGTGGGTTCTTCCCTAGTCAAACTTCCAGCTGACAATGTGGTCCAGTCATCACTTTGATTTCAGCCCTGTGAAACCTTAAACAGCTTACCCAGTGAACCCATGCCTACCCTTCTGATGTATAAACACTGAGACAATAAATGTGTGCTGTTCTAAGCCAAGTTTGTGTACAGTTTGGTATACAGCAAGAGAAAACTAACGTCCTTCTTTTTCTTCGATTTCCACATCTATGCTTTTTAACCGAATTTTGTCTCTTTCATTTATATAATATTTTCTACTTCCACCTTTTGCCATCTTATTGCTACCACTTTGGTTCAGAATTTTATTTATTCTCCTTTTTATCATTGAAATGGGTCTTTTAAATGGTATTCTGTCCTTTCCAGTTCACTGGAAATCACTAGAAGCAGTGATTGTTTAGCCTCTCTATCTTTAAAGGACAGATAGAAGAAAATCATTGTGGTCTTAAAATAAGGATGCTTGGGGTCAGCCTCTGGCAGGTGGTTAAGGGCACTGGACTACCACATGGCCAACCGAGGTTCATGTCCTGGACCTGGCAGCTTTCTCTCTCTCTCTCTCCCCTTCTCTCTGGTCAAATTAAAAATAAATAAAGTTATATAAAAAATAATTCTTAAAAAAATAAAATAAGGATGCTGTGTTGGTGGCCTTAGAAAAATAGTTTAGTTAGATATTAATATCCAGGGAAAGTCTACTGAGAGTAGAAATTTGAACGTAAGTTAAGAAGCTGAGATACCCCTGTGTTGAAAAGGCTGTCCAGGTGGAATTGAACCAGCTGTGTGGTTGCGGTTCTGAGCTAGAGGCTCGAGAAACATGACAGGACGGACGTATGTGTACATGCCCAAAATCCTGAAGGGAGAGAAAATGGAAGAACTAGGCCCTGTAGGGATTGCTTTTCTTTCTCACTTTTCTCTCTTACTCTCTCCCTGTCTCTCTCCAACATGTACATGCACTCTCTGGAAAATTTTTTAAAAGTGTGAAATATTCTATTTATTTTAAATAACAATTTCATTAGTTGAGAATGAATTAGGAATTTTAACGTTAAGAACTAAGTACAAATGAAATAACCCACTTATGTTGCTTCCTATGATTTTCTTCCTTTAAACATAGTAAAAGTGCCCCTTACTCTTGGGAGAAGAAATTTCAAACTATGCATTTTATATAACTCATTACAACTAACAAGTTATGTATTTTGTAATCTATCCCTCCAAAATTTTATATTGCAAAGTTTAAAAAAAAAACCCAAAAAACAAAAAACATGATTTTCAAGCTTGGTAATGAAAGGTGATTCACTTAAGCGCTTACAGAGGCTACTTTCCACAAGGAAAAAAACAAATGCTAGTGTTAATCAAACCAGCATGGAAGTTAATTAGAACCCCAAGAACAAGCGGATGAGCTTAGCACCTTGGACAGATGAGTATCCTGTTTCTAAAGATGACCTCAAAAGGTTGCATAACAATCAAGCCCTGCCCAAGTCAAAAGTAACTAATTAACTTTTCATTTTTTCCTTAGTAATTTAGGCTTGCTCTTTAAAAAATATTTCTAGGCTGACAGCCCCCCATTAATTGCTGCATATTGGTTGTTCAGATGAGGGTAATGACCCTTTACTTGATTGCATATACTCATCATTTAATTTATTTTTTATGTGTGCTTTAAAAACAACTCTCAAACATGAAGCAACTTTAGTTAATAGCCTCATTAAATTTGAATGTAGATACAGAATTTTAGAGATTAGAGAACTTTCTAACGCTAGATACAAATATTTATCTTCCTTGCAAGTAAGGCAGAGATGGCTCTTACCTGAGTCCAAGATATTATTGGGGTGACCGTCTGGTCACCTCCCGTCTGTGAAGACTTGTAGTAGAAGTGACTGGGAAGAGGCTTGTGCCTGGCTTAGGCTTTCTTCTCAATAATTCCATTGATGTTTTTGATTCTGTGCTTACCATTTTTAGGTGAGAGATCTGCCTAGTCATTGGTTACCCAGATCCAGCACTAATAAAAGAGAGATCACCTCAGATGTTCCTGGGGACAGGTTTTGTCTTATAATTATATTAATGCTGTGCTATGTTTATTTATTTATTTATTTTTTACCATTAGTCAGTTGATTGAGGTCTCACAGTTCTGTTAACTGACGTGGACAAATTTAACTGTCTTTTTCTCTCTTTTTTTTTTTCTTTCTTTTTTTTTGAAGAGGTTTTCGCTATAGGGCGCGTGCGCTCACCAGACAGACAGAGAGAGACAGAGAGATAGAAGGCAAGAAATCACTTCCCGAGGAGGGATGGTCACGCTGCAATCCCTTCTCCTCCATTCTCCTCTCGGGATCTTGGGCATGCACGCACACGCGCCCAGAGTGAGTTTTAAGCCAGTGGGTCCAGGACGCAACCCGCGGTCAGCTACATGGGAGTCCAGCAACATAGCCATTACGCTAACTGCTGGTTCCCTCTTTTTCTCTCATATTTATAGAGCCCGGACAAGTGGCCTCACGTTCTTCTGTGGATTTCCACTCATGCTCCTAAGTCACTTGTATACTCCTTTGGCTTCATCGAGAACCCCTCCTTCCTGACTCTAAAGCAAAATTTATACCAAGACTGACACTTCAGATGAGAATTGCTCCACAGAGAGACATCTAATTTGTAAACGCAATTTCAAGTACTTAACATTTGTCATATTAATTCATTCACTCCTAAAGAATGAATCAATACTAATGAAAAAAGGTATCTATTGAGTAGGAATCCTGTGCAAACTATTGGGGATGCAGAAATAATAAATAAGACTCTGACCTTGAAAGGCTGGTAAAGAAAACTGATATGGAAAAATAAATAAAAGAATTAGGGTTCTTGTCCCTATAGAAATAGATCATAGGCTGAAGAGTCCTGGTACTGGTCCTGTGAAGCAGGAAGACAGCACAGATGTGGCAGGAGGGTGCATGTAGGTAGTGGACCCTTGTCTGGGATATGGGTAAAGGCAGTGAGTACTGGCTCCAGGCCTCCTGGTCGGACTGGCATCTTCCCCTCTTTTAGCTGGCCAGACTTCAGGTATTTTCCATGAGGGACTAGAGAAGCCCCAAGGAACTGTGTTCTTTTTTCCCACTTGTGCAAATCCTTTGCATGGTTTCTTTATGAGCTTTAGCGGAGTAGACCGAATGCAAACAAAGTCAAGGTCAAGTCAACCCACTTGCCAGTGTTTGGATCCTGATCAGATTTTGCAGTCTATCTTACTAATCCTTCCATGACAACCCCATGTTTGAAGCAGTAGTTAAACCAACAAGAAGTATGGGTCTAAAGAACAAATGTTAAGACAGGGAAAATGCTGGGCAGAGTTGGTTCTCTATTGGTCTGAAGCGCCAGAGCCGGCAGGACCAAAATGGTTTGAATGCACAGCGTGGATGCTGGCTGAAAGGAAGAGCTTCTGAGTTGGGCTTCTTTCTTGCAGTGCCATACTGGCCTGGAGAGATGACCACTGCTCCCTCCTCATTTCTGACAGAAACGCAATGTGTCTGCCCAAGGCCCCTGGGGTTACTAGAGTAAATCAGAGGGCTTCAAGACAATGCAGGCTCAGCTGTCCGCTTTTGAGCAAGCCCTGCTCTCTTCTCTTCCCCTCTTCTCCATCCTCTAGTCTTCACTGTTCTTATATTTTTATTTTTTGTTTAGGTTTTTGCTTCAGGGCATTTGTGCTCATGAGAGAGAGATGGGGGTGTAGGGAGGATGTGAGGGGATGGCTACACTGCAATCCCTTCTTCTCTATTCTCCTCTAGGAATTTTGAGCAGGCACACACAGCCTCCCTACATAATTTTCAAGCCACTGGGCCCAGGACTTGAACTGTACAGTCGGCCATGTGAGATCCAGCACCTAAACCACCATACTGCCTACTAGCCTTCTCCTAACTCTTTTTTTCTTTTTAAGACAGATTTTTGCTATAGGGCACGTGTGCTAGCCAGAGAGATAGAGAGAGCAAGAAATCACCCCTCAGGGGTTATGACCATGCCACAATCTCTTCTCCTCCATTCTCCTTTAGGATCTTAAGACACCCATGCACATGTGCCTGGCTAGTGTTTTAGGTCACAATGTCCAGGACTCGAACTGTGGTCAACTTTGTGGGAGTCCAGTGATGTAACCATTACTCCATCTGCTGATTCCCCTTCTAACTCTTGATACTTAACCCAGTTGACTGGCCTGGACCAAGGTGTATATCATGCTGGGTGAAGTATCTTTACAATCTAGATGATGTATAGTGATTTATATAAATAATAATTAAAATTAATAATAAAAAAATAAAGTTTCACTCAATAAAAAAAAAAATTAACCCAGTTGAGGAAGCCTCTGGGACACAGCTGTCATAGCAGAAGGTTTCCTAGAGGAAGCACAACCATTGGAGGAACTGTAAATGGGGTGAGAGAATGAAGATCAAGCCCAAGCGATGACTCCCCAGCCCCTGTCCTCCCGGGAGCCACACCTTCTGCTCTAGCCCAGACACACTCCAGTGAGACCTGGATCCTCCCAGGAAGATGTGGGGTATTCCAGACACTTTGGGGTAGAGCGATGAACTTGGAGAGTCAGTAAAATGAGCAAGTTGGACAAGGTGAACCAAGATGAATAAAATTAGCAGATAAAAATGAATTAAAATAAAAAACACTATCCTTTATGGAAAAAATTGTAAAATGAAAAAGAAGCAAGCCATTATAAAGAAATACAACAAAGTAAAAAATTTGAGTATAAAATGATTATTAAATATGAAAAGCCGAATGCTTACACCTGGAAATGAATAAATACAAAGATCAGATCAAGGACCTCTCACAGAAAGAATTAGGAAGGATTGAGAGAGAGAAATTATAAATTAATTTTTTAGAACTATTTATTTAATTTTATTTATTATTACTATTTTAATTTGCTATGGGGCACATGTGCTCACCAGGGAGAGTTAGAGAGAGAAAGTGAAAAAGCAAACCATCAGGTCCAGGACTTGAACTGCAGTCAGCCATGTGATAGTCCAATGCCTTAATCACCACACTACCTGCTGGGTCCAAGAGAGAAAAATTATAAAAGAAAACTCAAAGTATGTAATATTAAGAAGTAGACACATTAAAATCTAAATATTAAAAGGCAAAAGCAGTTGGCGTACTGGCAATGTCATTTGACTCCCATGTAGTCAACCGCAGTTCGAGCCCCGAACCCGGTGGCTTAAACTCACGCCGGGCGTGTGTGCATGTGTGCCCAAGATCTTGAGAGGAGAATGGAGGAGAAGGGACTGTGGCATGGTCATCCTCCCTGGGGGGGTGATTTCTCACTTTCTGTCTCTCTATCTCTCTCTTTCTGGAGAGCTCACGCGCCCTATAGCAAAAACCTCTCAAAAAAATTTAAAAGGCAAAAGGGAAAATATTGGATGGGGAAGAAACTGGTGAGGAAATAATCGTGTATAAATTCCAAGAACCAAAGCAAGCAAGGATAGACAAGCATACTGAAGAGCTTGCTATGTTGCCAACCGGAGTAAATTCGGAAGCATTCTAATGTACAAACATCATGGCAAAATTGTAGAGCATTGACTATTCTGAGAATATTCCAAATATTTGTAGACAGAACAGATCTTCACAAAAGAAGACTTAGATTAATTAACTCAAGATATCTCAGTAGTGAAACAGAAACCAAGAATGAGGTCACAATTGTAAAGAAAAGAATTGGACCATAGGATTTTATTCTGTGTTTTAGTGCTAAATATTTGTGAAAAACAAAGTGTAAAGAATAATCAAGTAAGCATCATAAATCTGCTAAGTTAGGAAATAATAAATCATTACATTTTTGTGGAAGTATTTTGCCTCCGTCACCAAGTCAAATCCCTTCACAGTATGCTGAATTTGGTGGGGATCCTTCCATACATATTTTCAGTACTTCTGAATGCATTCCTGGGCAATTTATCATGTTGTTTTATTTTTTAATAAAGAAGTCAGGTGTTTTATTATTATTGGACTCATTTATTTGGGTGCAGGGGTGTTTCTTTATGTATAAAGGAGTAATAGCTAAAGAAGTATATGGCGACCAGCAGTTGGCATAATGGCTATGTCACTGGACTCCCATGTAGTTGACCGCAGTTTGAGTCCCGGACCTGGTAGCCTTAAACTCACGCCGGGCGCATGTGCATTCATGCCCAGGATCCAGAGAGGAGAATGGAGGAGAAGCGATTGTGGCATGGCTATGCCCCCTGGGGGGGGGGATTTCTCGCTTTCTGTCTCTCTATCTCTCTTTGTCTTTCTGGTGAGTGCATGCGCCCTATAACAAAAACCTCTCTTAAAGAAAAAAAGAAGTACATGGAAAGATTAAGATAATATTGCATATTTTCTGATGCATGCAGTTACACAAAACTTACATTCTGATTATCTCTAATAGACACTTCCTTAACTTAATGACAGGAGCATAGGGATAGGTATGTAGAGTGGCTACAGTATCAGTGATAACATTTACAGATCATACGGCCAGCCTTAAAATACATGCTTTTAGCATTACTCTTTACCACCAATAGAAACTCTGAACATTTCATTTAGACTCTGTGGTTTGAAAATCACTAGCTGACTATGCGAAAAGTCTAAATGTTTATCTATCTCAAAACTTCTCACTATCACTAGTTTAAAATATCAAATGCTGAGGGACTAGCAGGTGGCATGGTGGTTGGGGTACTGGACTCCCACATGACTGATCATAGTTCGAGTCCCAGACCTGGTGTTTTGCTTTCTCACTTTCTGTCTCTCTCTGTCTCAACTAAAAAATAATCATAAAATAAATAAAATTAAGTAAAATAATTCTTTAAAAAAGACATATAATGCTGAGAGTAGGTTGTGACATAGTGACATAAATTTATCTTGTTTGTTCAGTGTTATGCCAACTTCAAGAATAATAAATTGTATCACTTGAACACAAATCTCTGTTTAAGATTCTGACTCCTAATGTTTTGCTAGTATTTCTCAAGTCCAGAGCTTTCTGAACAGTTATCCTCTTCTGTCCAGTATTAAGCATCATTTTATCATTATCTGACTTCATTTTCAGATTATCTGTATTTTGGATCCCTTTTCTTCCAACTCTCTACCTCATCAATATCTTAAGCACACAGACACATGTGCCTGATGTGTTTTTCAAGCCTGTAGGGATAGGATTCAAACTGCAGTCAACTGTATGGAATTTGACTTCCTGTACAAAACACCTAACTGTTATGCTACAGGGCTGGTCCAGTTCTGATTTTTTTTTTTTTTGAGTTTCATTTGTTTGTTTGTTTGCTATAGGGTATGTGCCTTCGCTGGAAAGACAGAGAGAGACAGAGAGACAGAAAGCGAGAAATCACCCCCAGGGGGCAAGGCCATGCTGCAATCCCTTCTCCTCCATTCTCCTCTCAGGATTTGGGGCACACACGCACACGTCTGGTGTGAATTTTAAGATGCACACACGTCCGGTGTGAATTTTAAGACGCTGACTCTTGGACTCGAATTGTGGTCGACTACATAAGAGTCCAGTGCCATAAGCATTATGCCATCTGCTGGTTCCAGAATTTTCTTTTTTTTAAAGGCTAGATAATGTTCCACTGTATATTTATACTACATTTTGTTTTGTCCATTCTTCTATTTTTTTTTATTGTCAGATAACTGTACATTTTTATAAAGTATAATGTGATTTTTCAGTATAAAAATGCAATGTATTATCTTTAAATTAGGGTAATTAACATATGTGTCATCTCAACCTTATGCCATTATTTTGTGAGGGGAAGATTCAAAATCCTATTTGTTTGTTTGTTTGTTTGTTTAGCTATTCTGAGATATACAGTAAATTATTAACAATATTTGCCCTACTGTACTTAATAACACTAAAACTTATTTCTCTTATCCATAATTCTGTTTCTGTTAACCAAAATCTCTCTATAACCCCCCCTCTTCTCAGCCTCTTTTATCGTTCTTCTATTTTCTACTTCTATAAGGTCATACTTTCTAGTTTCTGTGTATGAGTGTGAACATGTTGTATTTCTCTTTCTGTTTCTGACATATTTCATTTAGCATTATGTACTTGGGGCCAGCAGATATCATGGTAGTTGAGGAGCTGGACTCCCACATAGCTGACCAAAGTTTGAGTACTGGACCTGGTTGCTTGCTTTTTCACTTTACTCTCTCTCTCTTCTCTCTCTCTCTGGTAAATTAAAGATAATAAAAATGAATATTAAATAAATAATTATTTTTAAAAATTGTGTACTCCAGGCTTGTTCACGTTTCTTCAAATGATAGGATTTCATTCTTTTTTATGAGTAAATAGCATTTCATTGTGTGTGTCTTTATCACGTTTTCTTTATTCATTCATCTGTTAGTAGACACTTTCAAATATTTTATTACATTCAGTGGGCTGTCTTTTAATTCTGTTGATTGTTTCTGTTGTTACAAAGATTTTTAGTTTGATATAATCCCACTTGTTTCTTTTTGCATTTTTTTTTTTTTTGCCTGTGATTTCAGGTTTTATCCAAAAGCTCTTTGCCTAAAACAATGTTGTGAAATTATAGTAACCAAAACAGCACGGTACTGGCAAAAACAAACAAACAAACAAAAAAACAAAAAATCAAATACATGGACTAATGGAGCAGAAGAAAACCAGAAATTAATCCATGTACATACAGCTAACTAATTTAAAAAGGTGCCAAGAACATCCATTGGAAAAAAGATAGTTTTTTCAATAAATGGTACTGGAAAACTGAATATTCATACAAAAGAATGAAATTAGATCCCACTCCCTTACCATGTATGAAAATCTACCCAGAATGGATCAAAGACTTGAATACAAGAGGTCTTCAATAAGTTCATGGAGAATGCATATAATGAAAAAAATGCATAGATTTTAGTTTTGTTTTAGTAAAGTAAACATATTTTCATTCTATTTTTTCCCATAAACTTTAAAAGTACTTTGTATAAGATCCATAGCTAAGGCTAGGTGATGACATAGTGGCAATGCAACTTGACTCATAGGGAAAGGTACTGGATTGATGTTTCAGGACTTCCCTAAACACACACACACACACACACACACACACACACACACACATATGCATGCACATTTGTGAGCCAAGCTGGTTGAAGATGGAGGTGGACTCAGGGTGCAGATCTTTATAGAGGTAGCTGTTTTTCTGTTTTTTACTCTCCCCCTTGCTCCATCTCTCTCATAGAACGAATTAATTAATTAAGAGGATACAAACAAACGATAAGACTATTAGAAGGAAACAAGGGAGATCCTTTATGACATTGATCCAGACAAAGAGATTTTATATTTTCTATATTTTTTAATAGCCACCCTAATGGGTGTAAAGTAGTATTTCATGATTTTGACTTTAATTTCCTTAATGCTCAGTGATGCTGAGCACCTCTTCATGTGCTTATTGTACATTTGTATACTTTTGGAGAAATGTCTATACATGTCCCTTGTTCATTTGAAAAATTCTGTGTGTGTCTATTTTTTTTTTCCTGTTGATTTATAGGAGTTCTTTATATAGTTAGGATAGTAATCTTTCATCAGAAACAGGAGTTGTTAATATGTTCTGCCATTCCATGAACTGTCTTTTCACTCTGTTAATAGTGTACTTTGGTGTATAAAAGTTTTTAATTTTGATGAACTTCAGGCTATCTATTTAAAAATTTTTTCTAGAAACTGAGAGAGAAGAGAGGCTCAGGAAGGAAAATGTGACTCATGACAAGCTCAGCAGTGCTACCGAGTAAGAGAGAGATTTTTAAATGACTGATAGAATGACAACCTGCAGTCATTTTTACAGAAGTAATTATGGCAAAGGGGGAGTCTAAGTTTTGGTGAGATGACACGGAGAGGTGGAAGACAGAGTGATGTCAGACAAAGTCTACGTTGGAGCCCCAATGTTTAAAGTTGGGAAGTCCAAAGAGAGAGGAACAGGAAAAGTTGAGATGAAGGAAGCAATTTTCTCGCTTCCTCTTTATTTCCTTCTCTATTTTCTCCCAATTCTGATTCCATTACAAGTTCTGTTAAATTAGATCCCAGATAACATTTCTATCTTTGTGTAAAGACACTTTTTGTAAAGATAAGAGGAAGTTCCAAGTATATTCATGGACTCCAGAAAGTGATCAAGCAAAAAGAGACAGGTAATAGGAGAAAGAAAAATTGGTTTAGTGAGGCTGTAGTCCCAGAATAAGGGATGAAAAGAGAATAAAGATACAGGGTTAGTACTGACCATGAGGCAGGTTTATTTATTATTTCCGTTCAAGTGTAGTAAAGATGATAAATTGGGGAGGAAGAGAAATATAACATTTGTGTGTGGTAGGGAGGGAAATGAAGGTGTTTCATATGGTGGAATGATAAGCCTGGCCTTTATTTCTCTATCAATAAGAGGCAGAATTATCATCTAAATTGAAGTATTAGGCTAGGAGTCTTGAAAAGGAAACAAAATGAAGAATTATAAAAATGGCACTTTCCCTTTCATTGTAATGGAGCCAACTTTCGTATACTCAGTAAATGGCCATGTTTCAGCTACCTGAACTGCCTTACCTGCTGTAAATCTTTCCTTACAAGTAGAAAGCTATGGCAGGCAACCTGTCAGAGAATTCCAACTGAGTGCTAAATGCATATTTTTCTTTAAAACCTCCTCAATGATCACTAAACAGATGGCCTTCCACAGTTAGCTTCACCAGAACATCTTTTTAGGCTAAGCTTGTTTAGCTTTGAAGATGGCATAAGGCATAGCAATTTTCACTGGCCTGACTATATCTCGTGGTAGGGCTGTTCATCTACCCATTATTTTATAAAAGGCTAAGCTTTCATAAAAGCTAAATTCAGTAAAAGATGGCTGCCATTTTTCTAACTTATTCCTTTACTAAAAGATTCTTTCTGAAATATGCCAGATTATTTCACTCTCCTGCTTAATGTGTGTCAGAGATTCTAGATCCTAACTTGGGATAAAGCCATATATTTTATCATGACCCTCAGGGCTCTGTATACCCTGGACTTTTGTCTACACCACAGTTCTATCTTGTCTAAAAAAAAACCATCATTCCCAGTTTTGCGTGTCTGAGTAGTCACACAAATACTCTCTATTCTTCAACATTCATTCCTTGTACTTCATCATGCTAGTGTAAGCTCATGCTTCATGTCTCAGCTTAGGTATCTCTCCTTCCGCAGTTTAAATGTTCCTACCACATGCTCCTGCAGAGCTCTATAAAGTTCCATGTGCTTTATAGTTACCTCTTTATCTGTCCCCCCCCACCCCCGCCTTTGTACCGTTAACCACATCCGGTCAGGGTTATCCAAAGGTCACAGTCCTTTCTGTAATACCTTATGAATAATGCTTGTCACATAGCAAACACTCAGAAAGTACTTGTTGAATTAAACCAGGGTTCTAGTATTTTCTAAATTTGCAAAGAGATTATGGGAAAACAGTGATGATTTTGTTCTGGTGTCCCCTATTACTAACTACAAGACCTTATGAAATTATTTAAACTTCTTTCATCGTTCTTTTTCTTTTTTCTCTCTCTTTTTTTTTTTTTTTTTTTTTGAGAGACTTTTGCCATAGGGCGTGTGCATTTGCCAGAAAGACAGAGACAGAAAGCTAGAAATCACCCCCCTGAGGGGATGGCCACATGGCAATCCCTTCTCCTCCATTCTTCCCTTGGGATCTTGGGCACACACACACACACACACACGGGCCCAGCATGAGTTTAAGCCACCAGGTCTAGGACTCGAATCGCGATTGGCTACATGAGAGTTGAGCGACATAGCCATTATGCTAACTGCTGGTCCCGATCTTTGTTTTTCTTAGTGGTAAAATGGAGTTAAGTCTGCTTCCTTTCTATTTACCTCTTGTAAGAAGTAAATAAAACAATGTCTATGTGTCTAGTGCAACGATAGCCAGAAAAATAGAGCAAAATCAATGATGAGTTCTACCTTGTTATTTTTTTCCTCTTGAAACACCAATGCCAACATTATCTCATTTTTTCTCTTCTTTTCTTCCCCCTCTAATCACTCTATGAAGATGGGAGCATGAAGTATATACATTGGAAAAGAGCTATTTATACAATTAGTTAAAGTATAAATAAAGACTATAAAAAGATAACATTTTTAAAGTGATTACTTTGTGTCCGGCATTATACTAAGCAATTTATATGTTCTGTATTTCCAGCACTTATTTTTATCATTTTCCTTATGATATTCAGAGTTTTGAAGAGTGAAGTCACCTTCTTTTCCTATAGTCAACGATGAGGCTGAGAATCTTCTCAGTTATCTTGACATTAGGCAGACACAGAGCATGCCTCAGATTTCTTTTGTGTTCTGTAGCCTCTTCAAGGTGCAGTTGTATAGTAGGAAGAGGAGACTGTGGAAAACAGACTCTCAGCTGCTCCTCTCCTATAGTTTTTACCCATGACACATCCCAGTCTCAAACTATTACAGATATGTCACTTCTCAAAGATGCCACTGAATGCTGGGTTAGTCATTTGGAACTCTCATGAATATCTTGGATATTTGGATGTCACTAAGACTGAGTCACTGTTGATGTTGTTGTCATTGTGTATATGTATACATATATATGTACAAATTTGTTTTTGTTTCCTCAGTAGGATTTTAGTTTCTTATAGGCAGAAACTGTTTCTTATCTGTCTTAGTATCCTCAGAACCTAATATTATACCTGCCTCATAATCAACTCCTCAACGTCATTGTTGAAGGACTATATCTTGAGAAAATAATCCCCTCTCTATTTATACTTGCACACACAGGTACACACACATATATGTACAGAGGAAGACTTTCTAGTTAATGGCTACAACTGCCAGTTTTGTTAAGACTTACACATAAAGAGTATTTGTACCATGTAGAGATTTATACAGGTTCAGGCACTGTGTGAGCAGTGCCAAGCCCTGTGGAAAGTTGCTGTTCTGAGAAAAACAGCTGGGAAAGGAAGGAATTTGCAAAACGAGTGGGTTGTTCTTCTGAGTTAAAATTGGATGGAGGAGAAAAAAGCAGAACTGAGTGTACTAACATGACCTTGGCTTTGTTTTCTGGACTCAGAGCTAACCTTATTCTGCCGCCTCATTCAAAATAATTTTCTCAATTAAGGTCTGTGTTCTCATCTGTCAAATAAACGTGCTAAAAATGACCTTCACAGGATAGTCCTCGGGAAAAGCTAATAAATTATTGGAAAAATTTGAGAGTAGGAAAAGCACCGGTTCAATCTTGAATAATAAATCAAGACCTTTCTGTACTAAGTCAGACTAAGAGGCATTTAATTTGGAATCTTTCAGTGTTTGGCTATCTGCTGCAAGAAAAAGGATCACGATAAATGTATATATAAGAGAAAAGCTGACAGTTGAAAAACTAAAATGAAAATAACGACATAAACAATGTTAGACGATGCCTTCAAGGAGACAAGTTTTCAGAAAGTTGAGATCTCAATTTAGAACATTTCTTTCTCTCTAATTGTTGTTCTGTGTGCTGCTACAATATGATGAAATGGCCATAAACTTAGTGTGATAGGCTTGCAGAATAATTTAATTATAATTTAACACTTACTTTTATGCTATGCAATTACTTACATTGCTTTTTGCTGAAGACAATACATTTAAGCAGCTGCACACAATGAAAAAATAGCTGACAGGGTCAATTCTAAAGTTATACTAAGGTTTAGTTACATTCCTTTTTCACCCAGTGGACTTAACAAATTAGGCAGCATGAGACTGGTTGAAAAAAATTTAGACAAGTAATCAGGAACCCTTGATTCTACTCTAGCCCTAGCTCTCTGAATGTTGTAGAATTCTTAACCTTTAGGGAACTAAGTCACTGTTTTCTTATCTATAACATTCTATTGGAAGATTAATATTTCATTCAGTAACATTCTGGTGGGAGAAGGGGGAAAGCGTAAGGAAAGAAATTAGGGGGGAAAAACAGATAGGCAAGACATTTATGGGATGCAGAAATGGATTATTATCTGTGGATGATAATGTTTTGTGTATTCTCAGCTGGACTGGTGTGAAGTGTATATATGTTGGGTAAATTCCACTTACTATCCAAGTGATGTGTAGTGATTAAATGTATAAAATAAATTAAAATTAAATGAAAAAACAAAGACAAGTCTTTGCCACCAGTAGCTTTTACAGATAGTTAGCAAAAGAAAAACAATAATACATGTTAATGTGTTTATAGAATCAAAAAAGACTGTATTATTTATGAGTAAATTTATCCCAAAAGCCAAAGTCATCTTCATGGGGTGCATAATCTGTGGTCATGTGCAAGACAGGGTCATGATGTTAAACTTTTATTCTGTATTCTAGTTTCTTTGATATCCTTCCTCTTTCTGGAAGTCTGCATCACAGATAATTTTCACATAAGTGGTTTTACAGCAAAATATATGTTGCCTGGCTATAATGCAGAAATGCTTATTGGAAAATATCACTGAAGATTTTTTGTTTTATTTTTGTTAAATACCATTACCATGTTACCTTCTTGAGACCTGAGTATTAAACATTCCATGTTAATTTCAAAGTAACAGAGATTTTTTATTTTATTTATCTATTTTTTTGGAGAGGTTTTTGCTATGGGTGCATGTGCTCGCCAGACAGAGAGAGACAGAGAGAGAGAAAGCGAGAAATCACCCCCAGGGGGGATGGCCTCGCCTCAATCCCTTCTCCTCCTTGCTCCTCTCTGGATCTTGGGCACGCACGTACATGCACCTGGTGTGAGTTTTAAGCCACCTGGTCCAGGATGCGAACCGCGGTCTACTACATAGGAGATCAGCTACATAGCCATTAGGCTAACTGCTGGTCCTGAGATTTTTTATTGAAATACATAAATTTTGACTTGTGTAATTTAGAATTTGATGAGATCCTGACAGTAAAGAGTTTCTATTAGAAGATCCAAGTAAGGGGCATAACTTAGACGTTTATAGTTTTAAAATTTTCAGAGATAGACTTCATTTAGTCTATTTATTATTTTTTACAATAGAATAACAGACATGTCTTGAACAGTTTTATTGAGATATAATTAACATAAAAATTCACACATTTATTAGTGTTTTCACATATATTCACATGATTGTGCAGCCATCACCATATCCAACTTTAAATCATCTTCACTTCTAAAGGAAATACCATACCAGCAGTTAGTCCTAAGCAATCAATTGCAATTTCCCCTCCTCACATGAACCCTCACTCCTAAGCAACCATTAAATGACTTTCTGTTCCATCTATTTGCTTATGCTGTACTGGATATTTCAAATAAATGGAATCAGAAAATTATGTTTTGGTTCTTACACTTAGCAAAGTTTTTAAGACTCTGCCACTTGGTAGCATATATTACTATTTCATTTCTTTTCATTTCTTAATAATTTATAATGTATAGATATTCTACATTTTATTTATAAATAAGTCAGTAGATTAACATTTAGGTTATTTTCAGGTTTTCGCTATTAGGAAATGCTGGCCCAGCAGGTGGTGTTGAGGTTAAGGTAGCTGGAATCCACATGACTGACTCCACAATTCAAGAGTTACACCAGCATCTTGAAACTCATGCCAAGTGCATGTATGTGTATGCCAAAAATCCCAAGAGGACAATGGAAGAAAAGGGATTGTAGCCTGACCATCCTCCCTGACTGGAAATTTCTTGGTTTCACTCTCTCTCTCTGTCTCTCTCTCTCTCTCTCTGTCTCTCGCAGATGAGTATACAAATCCTATGCAAAAAAAACAAAACAAAACAAAAAACAAAAAACAACTTTGGAGGCCACAAGTGACACAGTTAGTTAAAGTTCTGGACTCTTACATGGCCGACCACAGTTTGAGAGTTTGAGTCCTGGACCTAGAGGCCTGCTCTCACTTTCCTTCTCTCTTTCTGTGTCTCTGGTCAAGATAAATAAATAAATAAATAAATAAATAAATAAATAAAGGAATTGTTAAAAATACAACTTGGAACATTTGTTTATAACTTTGTGCTTGTATGTTTTCATTTCTACATGGGAGTAAAGGCACTGGCTCATATGGTACTTTATGGTTAACATTTTGAAGAACAGCCAACCTGTTTTTTAGAGAAGCTGTACAGTTTCACATTCCTATCAGCAATATATGTGAGTTTCAATTTTTTCCACATTATGGTCAATATTTGCTATCATATTTTTTAGTTTAACTTTCCAGTAGCATTGAAGTTGCCATTTCTTTGTGGCTTTGATTTAAATTTCCTAATGACTAATGATATTTAGCAACATTTTATGTTTACTTTGGTCATTTATATGCATTATTTTGAGAAATACTTATTCTTTTTTTTTTTGCCTTTTTAATTATTTTTACCAGAGGGTGTGTATGTTCACCAGAAAGAAACAGAGATAGAGAGAGAGAGAGAAGAAAATAATAGCACTCCCCCATCAGGCACGATCATGTTATAATCACTTTTTCTCCATTTCTGCCTCCTTTTAGGATTTTGAGCACACACACACACACACACACACACACACACACAGGCCTCTGGTGTCTTTCTCAAGCCTCTGGGTCCAGGACCTGAACCATGCAGTCAGCCATGTGGGATTTATCCAGTTAACCACCGGGAGACAAGCTGACCCTTCTTTGATCATTTTTAAATTGGGTTATTTATCTTTTTTGTCATTGAATTGTAGAAGTTCTTTATACATTATATTTTCTATTTTCTAGTTATTTCTGTGATAACTATCCTAGTAGGTATGAAGTGGTATTTGTGGTTTTGAGTTTCATTTCTCTAAAGACTGTTGATGTTAAATACCTTTCTTGTATATATTGGCAATTTGCATATCATGGGAGAAATATCTATTCAAGTCCTTTGCCAATTTTTGGATTGTGTTGTTTTTCATTTTTGTTTTGTTTTGTTTTTGAGTTGTAGGACTTCTTTACATAATTTTGTTATTAAACCATTATCAGATAGATGTTACAAAAATTTTCTCTCATTCTGTAGGCTGACTTTTCACTTCGTTAATATCCTTGTTGCATCATAAAAGTTTTTTTTTTTTTAAGAGACATTTTTGCTATAGGGCTCATGAACTTTGCTGGAGAGACAGAGAGAAAGAGAGACAGGAAACAAGAAATCACCCACCTGGGGGGGGGGGATGGCCACACTGCGGTCTCTTCTCCTCCAGTCTTCTCTCAGGATTTGGGGAAAACACACACATGCACCCAGCATAAGTTTTAAGCTGCTGGGTCTGGGACTCGAATGATAGTCAACTACGTGGAAATCCAGTGACACAGCCATTATCCCACCTGCTGATCCCTGCATAGAAGTTTTTGAAATTGATTCTGATTGGCAAATCCAAGTTTATGATTTACCCTTATGTTTCCCTGTGTTATGCTATTAAATCTTTAACTCATATTTAGTTCATTAATCCATTTTGAGCTAATATTTATATATTATGTAATGTAGAAATCCAAGGTCATTGTTTTTGCTTGTAGAAACTTATTATGGACTGGATGGTGGCACAGCAGTTGAACACAAAGTTCTGCAAGGCTGACCACTATGATAAGGTTCCATGTTCAGGTCTAGAAACCTCTTTGAGTATGCTGAGTATGCATGTACCCATGATCTTGGACTGTCTGAGGTTGACAATAAATGTCAAGACTGTTTTAGAAATGCTGTCTTTCTGTCTCTTGTTTCTTTTTCTGTCTCTCTCACTCATGGAAGAAATAAATAAACTTTTTAAAAAAGAAAGTGAAGAGAAATTCAGTTGCTTCAATTCTAGCTGTTGAAGATACTATTCTTTTTCTGTTGAATGAACTTGGCACCCCTTCTTAAAAATCAATTATCCATAGTTACAAGGAGACTTGAATAGTTCATGAAAAATGTGAATTATGTATAGTTTATGCATAAATTTAAAACATTTTCTTGCACTGAAATAAGCTTGTACTCACTTGTTAAGACATGTCTAAACAGTATACAGTTGGAGGTGGTAAGAAAGATAATATATGAGTTTGAAAAGAGACTCTGTTGAAGCAACATGAATTCTGCTGAAATTGAAACAAGAAGAAACATCAAATTTATAGTGAAACTTGGTTGTAATAATAATGAAATCATTGATGCTTTATAAAAATTTATGAGGACAATGTCCCAAATTAATCAACCCTTTACAAATAGATTACTCATTTCAAGAAAGGATTAGAAGATATTGATGATGATGCCTGGAACGGCAGACCATCCACATTCACTTACAAATAAAAAAATTAATCTTTTTCATGCCCTAATTGAAATGAACTGATGATTAACAGTGGACACAACAGTCAACACCATAGGCATCTCAGTTGGTTCATCTTACACAGCTCTAATTGAAAAATAAAAGTTGAGCAAACTTTCTGCTCTATGGGTGCCAAAATTTATTGTGTCCAGATCAACTGCAGGCAAGAGCAAAATTCAATGGTGATTTTAAATAACTGGGATCAAAATCTTAAGCACTTTTCTGGAGAACTGTAGCAGGAAATGAAGCATGGCTTTATCAATATGATCCTGAAGACAAAGCACAATCAGAACAATGGCTACTGAAAGATGGAAGTGACCCAATCAAAAGCAAAGTTCATGGCATATGTTTTGTTGTTGTTTTCAGTTCTCAGTAGTTTGCTTGTTGATTTTCCAGAAGACCAAAAAAATTATAACATCTATTTATTACAAGAGTGTTTTGAGAAAGTAAGCTGAAAATGTAATAGATAAATGCCCTGGAAAGCTTCATCAAAAAGTTCTTCACTATCCCATCAATGCTTCTACTGTTTCCTGTCATCAAACAAGGGCAATTATCTATTATCCATAGTTACGAGAAGATTTGAATAGTTCATGGAAAATGTGAATTATGAAGAGTTTATGCATAAATTTTTAAAATTTTGGGAGAATTTCAATGAGAAATCATTAGACATCCACCTTACTGTCTTGATTTGGCTCCTTCTGACTCATTTTTGTTTCTTAATATTAAAATATCTTAAAGAACACCCATTTCTCTTCAGTTATAATGTAAAAAAGAATGAACCGACATGGTTACATTCTCAGGAATGTAACCTTATTTCTTTATGGAAATGTCTTACAAATGTGTCTTAAACACAACAGAGCTTGTGTTGAGAAATAAAGTTTATATTTTTAATTTTTGTCTTTGAACTCAATTTTTTTCAGTAACTTTTAGATGTCTCCTCATTATGGGTTTACCTCTGAACCTTCAATTTTATTCCGCTGGTCTGTATGTTTTTTGTATGACAGTAATGCATTCTTTTGATTTTTTAATATATGGACCATTTGCATTATAGTGTACACCATTTGCATTCGTTATAAATTTGAGAATTTTTTTTATACTTCAAGAAATGTTGGAATTTTGATAGAGATTGCACGTAATCTATAGATTGTCTCATGAGATATTGAAATCTTAGCAATATTAAATATTCCTATCTATAGATAAGGAGTAGCTTTCTATTTATTTAATTACTTATAGCAATGTTTTATAGTTTTTAGTATACATGTCTTTCATTTCATTGGTTAAATTTATTCCTACAGTATTTATTTTAGAAATGCTATTGTGAATGGAACTGGTTTTGAAATACATTCAGGTAGTTAAATTATGACATGTAGAATCACACCTTATTGCTGTGTGTTAATATTGTATCCTGTGACTTTGTATCATTTATTTTTTAGCTATAGTAGTTTTTATCGGTTCCTTGAGAATTTTTGTATATAGAAACACTTCATTTGTGATTACAGATAATTTTTCAACTTCATTTCAATTTGGATGCCTTTTAGTTTTCATCTAATTGCTGACTTGAACGTTCAGTACAAAGTCCTGTAATAGTGATAAAACAAACCTTCTTATCTTGTTCTTCACTTGAAGGGACAATCTTTAATCATTCAACATTGAATACCATGTTATCAATTGGTTTTTCATAAATGTCCTTTAGTATGTTGAGGGAATTATTATCTATTTTTAATAATATAATCATCTTTGATTTCGAACATCATATAGTTCAAAGAACTTAAGAAAGAGTACTATATTTACACAGCTATTTTCAATTTCTGTTTTTCTTCTCCCATTCTTGAAGTTATTATTTTCCCTCTAGTATCATTTTCCTTCTTTTAAGAACTTCCTTTAGCACTTCTCTCAGAGAAAATATGCTGGCAACAAATTCTCCCAGGTCTCCTTCACCTTAGAATGTGCTTACCTCACTATCATTCTTAAGGGATATTTTCTCTAAATACTGAATTTGAGGTTGAGAGTTCTTTCCTCTCAGTGCTTTAAAAATGTTGTCGCAGTAATATTTGGTCACCAAGGTTTCTGAGGAGAAATTAATTTTTATTCAAATCATTCTCTCCTATATATTACATCATTTCTCTATGGAGGCTTGTAGATACTTTTTGTGTTTAATTTTTAGAAAGATGATTCTGATGTTTCTGAGCATGAATTTCTCTGTGTTTATTATAATTGAGATTAGCTAAGCTTCTTGAATCTACGAGTTTATGTATTTTGCCAAATTTGCTAAGCCTTCTTCCATTGTTTTTTCCCTGATGCATTGTTTTCTTCTGGTACTCTAACCACAAAAATATTAGTCCTGTTATTGTCTGACAGATCTTTGCTACTCTGCTTAGTTTATTGAGTCTTATTTTCTTCTTGCTCTTACTTGATAATTTCTACTTAACTGTCTTCAATTCATTGAATTTATATTTTTGTCATTTCTATTGAACTATTGAGTCTCTCTCTCTCTTTCTCTCTCACACACACACACACACACATATATATATATATATATATATATATATATATATATATATATTAGTTTTTGTACATTTTTTTTAAAATTAAAGTTTTTTATATATAATTTATTTTCCAGCATAGAATTTGTATATTCTTACTCCTTTAAAAAATATTCACCTTTACTTTTTTAAAGCTTGGCTATAATCCCTTCTTTGAAGATTTTGTCATATAATTCCAACATTTATATTTTCTCAGAATTGACATGTGTTGATTTTTCTATTCTTTTGTAGTTTATTGATATTTTCCCTCTACTTTGAGATTTCCCTGCTATTTTATATACTCACTAATTCTGGATTCTATCTTGCTATATTCTATAATTAGACTCTGGGTCCTGTTTAAGTTCCTGTGGAAACTGTATTTTGGTATGTGTGTGTGTGTGGTTGCAGGAGGAAGAGATATGTGTTTCATAAGTTCATAAACCTGGCTGGGTTTAGACTGAAAATCCTAAGTTACCTCCTGTAGGCTATGACTCCAACTTGGATCATGTTTAAATGAGTTTGCAAGGATATTTGGCTTTGTTCCATGTGTACACCCTCCAGAGGCCAGAGACCTTGGGGATGCTCTACCTGGAGTCCAGTTCTCAGAGCCTTTGATATGCTGTTTAGGGTCATGTAACTCAGGGATGCACCCCACAGTTCAGACACAACTTTATGAGATTGATTGCTTGAAGTCTTTCTTCTTTGTGTTCTCCCTGACATTTTTGGCTCCCAAAGGCCCTGATTCCACTCTTCTGTCATAAGGCTAAGTCTTTACAGTTTCCCTGTTCTACTGTGTACATCCCACAACCATATCTGTCTCTGAATCTAAGCACCAGGAGATAGAGAGAGGAAAAGAGAATTGGGATATTGCCCCACATTCTCAGGATCAAATTCCTCTTTTCAGAGGGGAGGGCTCCTTTCCCCAGAGTTTTAGGTGCCTGTCCAGCTGCCTCTGCTGGTGTGTTTACCACCTTCCACCACTGCCATAGGCTTGCCTGGACTGGGATGGAGAAAGCAGAAAACATAAAACAAAAACAGTGTATTTTCCCCATCCTTCTGACCCCAAGGGCTACTCCCTGAGGTTCAGACCAGAATAGAGTTCTCTTCCTGTAGCTCTTTCTGTACACACTTATTGCCATTATAGACTTTGGGCAGCTTTACCATCCAGGATGGATGCTACTGAAGGAAACCAATAAACAAGAAACTCACCCCCAAATTGGCCTTACTTCGAATTCTGATTTCCCATTCTCCTTCTATCTGCTACCATTTAGCATTTAAGTCTTCAGATAAGAACTCGGTACATGTCCTGGTTTTTACTTGTATCAATAGGAGAGACAGGGTATAAAATATGCTTACTTTTTTCTGAAAACTGGAACTAGAAGCTTAAATGCATATTGATAAGATTATATCAGAACAGATTGCTTATTTTTGTCTATCTCATTGTCTCATTTTACCTTCATATGCTTTTAGGCTCATATGTTCTAAACCATCCTAGGCAAATAAATTCTTTCTTAGAAAAAAAAAAAGAAAGCACCTATAGAACAACATTCCATACTCTCTATTAATATCTAGCCTTGTGTTCCAATTACCTTATGGCCATGAATTACTTCTGTTTAATATTTCACTAACTTTTAAGTTCATTTCTTTAGTTTTAACTATGGTGTATGCTATCATTTTTCAAGTAAGAAGTTGTTAGATAAATATTTAGTGGAGCAGAGAATTTTACTGGATGCACCTAATATCTATTTATTTCATTTTATTTATCCATTTATTTACTTTAATTTGACCAGAGAGAGAGAGAGAAAGGGAAAGTAGTTACTGTGTGTGTATATATATATATATATATATATATATATATATACACTTAAAAATATATACAATGAAGGGAAAGAAAAAATTAATAATTTGTTCTTTCATTAGAGGAGCAGAGTCAATTTTCACCTATCCAGAGAGTTTGCCAAGTGTATGCTTTAAAATAATGTATGTACAAGTATGTGGAGTGGTAATTTTTTAGCAAATCTTACTTCTAATTGACTTGATATTCACCTGAAATTCTCTTTCTATCTCTCTCTATCCCTCTCTTTCTAACTGTGTGGTCATCATAACTCATTATATATTTTTAACTCAATAATTACAAGTATACCAATATTTTTTTGTGTGTATAATAAGAAGAATTAAGGTAAATTCAGATTTCACCTGTTTAGTTTATACAAATACCGGGGGTGGGGGGGAAGTAGAAGCTGAGAACATAACCTCAACATTAAAAACGAATTCTGTACTCCTGACCTTGTGTGAATCCAAGAAACAAAATCGATTTGTAATTAAGCTACTAAGGGGGATGGTAAAGATTTTTCTGAATTTGAAATAAAAAAAAATAAAAGGTTATGTTTCCCTAAGGTGGATCTTTTTGTGGTAGACTATAACAAAGCAATAAAGGAATTGCAATACTTGCATACCCAGAGGACTATTTAAATATTACTGTGACTGAGAACAAAAGACTTCGAAATTTCCCTAGCTCTCTTGTTTAAATCTATATGGGAATACAGATTTAGAACTAAATGGAGCACAATCACACAGGGAGCCTTTGGAGGCTACATGGATTATGAATATTGATGGCAATTCACTTCTGTGTTGTGTTCTGAACAAATGACAACAGAGTAGTAAACAACAATTTCCTTGGAGATGCAAATAGATTCCATAGGCTATATGTACTGAAATGCTCTCCCACTCAGATCTTATTCAAAGCAAACAGTGTGTTTAGAAGAGTGCACATACCCTAACAATTAGACTGACTCGGGCAAACTAGAAACAAAGGCACAGAATTAGTTCCAATTCATTATAACTATAAACCAGACTTCTCTCACCAAGTAGGGTAAGGATGGCGTTATTTTTGTTTCACACTTTTAGAAATAAATGAATTCATTCTAGGAAAGTTGCCTTTGTGTATCTGGCAAGATTTTGCTAGATCTGAATTCTACAAGTGCTACTTTTTAGAGAGATGCCATATTTTCTAGAGGACTGTTGTTAATGTCATTTTCAGATATATTGAACAATTCTGTTTTCCAAATAAGAAAATTTCTCTCTGGGACCTGCCGAAGTTCACAAGTGACCTTCTAAATGCAAGTTTCCATCAAGAACTAAGGGGAAGATAAAAAATTGGGATAGTTGATGCAAAAATCTGAAAATAATATTCTGAAGAGAAAAGTAGAATTCTTCCTTTGAAGGAGAAAAGCAACAAAAGCTGTTATATGGAAATTTGGAGAAGAAAAAAATGTACTAGTCTGAACACAGATGAACAAATCATCATAAATTAACAGGGTCAGATAGAAAAACTGTCTTCATACTATTTAGCATGATATCTATAAATAATTATTAAGGAGCATTAATTTAAAGAGTAATAGTTTGTTTTGGAGAGGATTTTTTTTTCTTTTCTTTTCTTTTTTTTTTTTGCTATAGAGCGCGTGTGTTCGCCAGAAAGACAGAGACAGACAGAGAGATTGAAAGCGAGAAATCACCCCCAGTGGGGTTGGCCACACCTCAATTCCTTCTCCTCCATTCTCCTCTCAGGATCTTGGGCATGCACGCACACGTGCCTGGTGTGAGTTTAAGCCACCGGGTTCGGGACTCGAACTGTGGTGGACTACATAGGAGTTCAGCAACATAGCTGTTACGCTAACTGCTGGTCCCAAGAATGATAGTTTTTAAAGACCAGACAAACTTAGATTGTTCACAAAACAGACAAAAGAAATAAGTTTGTATATTATTTTATTTCTATAGGGAAAAACTGTCTCAAAGTCTATTTTGGATTTCTTATGAGTGGGTTCGGGACTTGAACTGTGGTGGACTACATAGGAGTTCAGCAACATAGCTGTTACGCTAACTGCTGGTCCCAAGAATGATAGTTTTTAAAGACCAGACAAACTTAGATTGTTCACAAAACAGACAAAAGAAATAAGTTTGTATATTATTTTATTTCTATAGGGAAAAACTGTCTCAAAGTCTATTTTGGATTTCTTATGAGTTCTCCAAGGACAGAGGACACACAAGTTCTTCTTGGTGTATCTGGGACCCCAAACGTGGTTTAAATACAGAGGCAAGTTAAGAATCTGTATATTGGGACCAACAGTTAGTGTAATGGCTGTGTCACTGGACTCCCATGTAGTCAACCGCGGTTTGAGTCCCAGACCCAGTGGCTTAAAATCACACCAGGCGCATGTATGTGCATGCCCAAGATCCTGAGAGGAGAATGGATGAGAAGGGATTGTGATGTGGCCATCCCCTCCTGAGGGGTAATTTCTCACTTTCTGTGTCTCTGTCTCTCTGTTTTTCTGGTGAGCGCACATGCCCTATAGCAAAAATCTCTCCAAAAAAGAAAAAAAGAATCTTTGTACATGGCCAATGCTAAGATGTCAGTTTAACAGGTATGCTCAGACATCACTGGAAGTGTAGTGGGATAGAAAAAAGGTATTTTCTTGATTTCCTGTTAAGAAGGCTGCTGCATTCTAATAAAAGGTAATCTTTGATGCATCCTTGGGGTAGGAAGTGAGACCTCAATAAGTATGCTCAAATGATATTAGACAATAATAGAATTTTTTTCCCCCTTATGAGCATGGCTTTTTTTTTTTTTTTAAGATTTTTGCTATAGAGTGCATGTGCTCACCTGAGAGATAGAGAGAGATAGCAAGCGAGTAATCACTCCCGGGGGGATGGCCACACCACAATCCCTTCTCTTCTATTCTCCTCTCAGGATTTTGGGGACATGCACACACACACACACACACCACACTACACACACACACACACACACACACACACACATGCCTGGCATGAATTTCAAGTTGCCATGTCTGGGACTTGGACCATAGTCAGCCACATGGGAGTCCAGCGCTTTAACCACTATGCCACCTGCTGATCCCAACATGGCTGCTTTGTAATTGTATGGCTTACGTGCTCACCAGTAAAAGGTACAAGTCTGCCAAAGAGTAGAGCAACAGAAGAGTAAAGAGCAAGATAAAAGTGATGTTTAAGTTCTACCATCCAAGCCCTCATTTTCTCCTTGTGACATAAAACCCTAAGTTTCCTCTCCAAATATTTGAAACTGTTTACACAATATTTGCTAGAAGAACAGGAAATCATTAGTCACCTGGGGGTGCTGTGTACACATGGAATGCTGGTTACTGCCCTTCTTCCCAGTAGTACTTTTGCTCAAACTGAGCAAGAAGGGCAATGCCTCTTCTCTATCCACACGTTTGAGAGTTAGGAATTAGCTTCCTCAGATTCTGCTGGAGACTCAATGCTGTCAAAATTTCTCAAACATTATACTTTTCTGTCATAAACTGAGCTGTCTCAGATCCCTCAACTTTGGCCATTCCTCTTTTCCTCATAGCTGTACCCAGCAGAGTTACTTTCGAACATGCATGAGGTCTTCCATTCTCAGGGTTGTTCCAAGATGCAGCCCCATCCTGATGAGCGGAGGGGATAGTCAGTTGTTTTTACCTTGACACACTGGCAAGATTATCTGTCAAAGACTCTATTTGTTCCAACTATTATTAAAGATGTAAGTCCCTGAGATCATCTGATTTCTCCTTAGTTCGATCAACCTACTACTCTTCTCCACGGCCTACTCCCAGAATTTCAAACTCACTCCCTTTATTAGACTTCTCCTCATCCTCCGAAGCCTCACTGATCCCTCTTAGCAATGTCTTCACCAAACACTTGCTCTTCCCTAAAGAAATGACCTCTCTGCACCTTTCACCAGCAGAAGGAAGGCAGCCATTCTCCCATGTCCTGACTGCATTCTGCTCTGTGGTTTCGGTCCATGGCCAGAAATTATGGGTTGCCCCTGATCATTCATTCTCTTCTATGGTTATAGAATATGTAATTTTTAGCTGAGTCATAGTCATCTTGAGTAAGACTATTTCTCTTACAACTGGTCAGCATGAGACTCTGTAGCCATTTCCTGAGGTGTCTTTAAAATATGAACTCTTCCTGTTCCTCCTTTCCATTGGCTTGAAGATGGATGTGATGATGGAGCTAGAAGAGCTGAGACTTGGGGAATAGTGAAACCACAAATGGCATAGCAACAGAAAGCAGGAAGCTCTGGACGCTGATGCTCTGAGTAGTCTAACACCTTGGGCAGTTTTGTTGTTGTTGTTGTTGTTGTCATCGTTTTTTCTCCAGATCTTAACATTTTTTATGTGCATGTTTAAAAAGTCATTTGAACAGAAAAATACTACTTGATTAAACTGCATCTTATAGCTGCACAACACCTTGGACCAGCTTGGATTTTACTCTACTGTTGTCCCACCCAGCTGCTTCCTTCACTGCCATGCAAGTTCTTTCCCTTCCCTGCCAGCTAGCCAGGCAGACGGGAGAGGCAGGCATGCCTCGGTCATCAGTAGTTCCAGATTCTTTGATGTGAAAGGAGCAGCACAGTCACTTAAACTTGATCCAACCTCTTTGCATCTTACCAAGTTAAACAGCTAGAAGAAGTAAAATAAGAAGGCAATGCTTATGGAATGGATGGTGCTTATTGGTGATGCTCACCTCATTATGATTCGCTTGCTTGCTTCTTCTGTTTGACCATTTCTTTCGAAGGCCATGGATTTTTCTGGTGTGTTTCTGTCTTCTTCAGTTTCGACTTCCCGAATTTCTCCATCTCAGTCATAGCAGGTTTGTTGAACGTGGCTGCAGGGAAAGGGGGGCAAGGCACCACCTCCGAGGGTCTTCAATGCTTATTTTTGAACTCCTGTTTAAGAAAAAAATAAAACATTTATCTTGTTATTTGATATACTTGTCACTATCATGAAACCGAATCATAACCGTGTATTATAGTTTCCATACTCCCCTTTAGTGCTGCTGGTCCTCTGTTGTTGAAGGTGCTGATCCTTTGAGACTCAAGCCCTTTGCCTAAATCATCTTCCACTGCCTTCCACTGCACATGTCTCCCAGCCTCATTCATCTCCTCTAAGCCTTTGAAGACCTCAGCAGCTGTACTCAAGGTCTTTTTTTTTTTTCCTTACCCCGTCTTTTGGCAGAGTGACTTCAATCTTTGTGAAAAACATATTTATCACACTGGCATCTCAATTTTTCATCTGTCTCAAGTCCCTCAACTTATTCCTATGTGTCCATCAAGACAGGATAAATGATGTGACAGTAACATGTAACTCCAAACCTTAATTGCTTACAGAATGGGTTTATTTTTTGCTAACTTATAGGGCCTTCATGTGACATCTTCACTCGAGTACCTATGCTGACTTATTCTCTCACTGGACATTGCTATTCTTGTGAAAGAGGTAAAAAGATATGGTAGACCGTATACTGACTCCTAAAGCTTCTGCCTGAAGGTGACACATAACCCTTACACTCACATTTATTGGCTGAAGCAATCCATGTGGCCAAAATTCATGTGAATAATATCAGTTAGATGAGAACTAGGTGACATTAATGAAGAAAAATATAGTATATCACACTGATACCTTTTGCCAAGCACATAGTACACACAATTAACGTTTATAGATTGATCAATTAGAATGTGAAATCATTTGTAATTTAGAAAATTTAATGTTTATTTTTTAAAGAATTAATTTATTTAACTTTATTTTAATTTGAAGAGAGAACGAGAGAGAGAAAGTGAGAAAACATATTGGTTCCATTTATAGGTTTTATTTATTTACTTAGGTTTTTGCCATGGGGCAAGTATGCTCAGAAGAGAGAGACAGAGATCTGGAAAGTTAGAAATCGTCCTCAAAGAAGGATGACCACACTGCAATCCCTTTTCTTCCTTCTTCTCTTCTCTCTGGATTTTGAGCAAGCATGCACATGTGTATAGGGCGATTTATCAAGCCAGTGGGTCCAGAATTTGAACCACGGTTGGCCATATGGAACTCCAAAACCTTAACCACCACATCACTTCCTGGATGTATGGTTAAGTGGGAGAAGGAATTCATAAAAAGAGGAATTTTAGGTTTTTGAGGAACTTTCATATTATTCTCCACAATGACTGTAAAAATGCAATGACTAAATGTAAATTTAAGAAATGTAAATAAATAAATATATAAAACTAAAGTAGTTATCACTGGGGGGAAAAACTGCTTAGTACAGAGTTCAATACCTCAAAGCATGGTTTTTTAATATTTCCTTTTACATAATACAGTTATTTCAATGGCATTTTAGAAGAATTGAACTCAAGTCCCATCTTGCACAGGAAGTCCCTATTAATTTGGAATATCTCAATGTTCAGTTTTCTTTGTCTGTCTGTAATCTTTTTATTTTGCTAATTAATGTAGTTTCGATATAAATAAGACCAGGCTAGTAAATATAAATACCTACTGTCTCTAGACCAGCCATGGTGGTGCAGTGGATCCACTTGTCATGTCAGGAGTGCATGATTCTGGCTGGTTATGAAGGCTCTTGTTTTCTCTGTGTTTCTCTCTCCTTCATGAAGGAGTAAATAAACTAAAAAACAAACTAACAAAACAAACAAAAAACAAACAAACCAAAAAACACCTACTCTCTCTAAAGATTTTTACTCAATTCCAGCCAACTATCATCCAGGAAATTGCTCTCTTATTCTGCCAAAGGTTCATTTACCTTCCAGAAATGAGTTTCAATTAAAAACAAAACAAAGGAACATTTTTACTTATTTATTTATTTAATTAATTTATTGTTATCATAATCTTGTTTATATTACATTGAATCACATATAACTTTACATTTATGTTTTCCAGAGGGAATACCATGCATATCAGTCAATACAAAGACATTAAAATCTCCATCATCATCATCAAATAGCTTTTGATTATTTTTCCAGATTATTATTTTTATTCCAATTTTTTAAACATTCAATCACTATTTATCATTTTGCTTGTTAAAAGACTTTACCCAATATGAAATACTTCTCACATCAGTCCAGTTGAGAATACTATACATGTCATCATCAACAGGTAATAAACTGTTTATGTGTCCCACTAATATCACATCTCCCTATTTGTGCTCTTGCTATTCTTCTCCATACTCTTCTTTTCCTGCCCAATTTCACACTGTCTTCATCATCGCTAACTATTTTCACTGCTTTTATGTCCTCCAATACTTCTATCTCTACCATAAAGTGTGGATAGTGGGTATATATTAAGTGGATACATACACAATCTTTCTTTCATATCCTGGCTTGCTTCACTCAGCAATAATTCCTCCATATCCGACCACTTTCTAACAAATGCTAGGGTGTTGTTTTTTTATTGCTGAGTAGTATTCCATCGAGTATATGTGCCACACTTTTTCAATCCATTCATCAGTTTGTGGACATGTGGCTGGGGTTGGTTCATGTCTTAGCAATTGTGAATAATGCTGCAATAAACATTGATGTGCAAGTGCTTTTCCGACTGAGCATTCTCCTGTCCACAGAAATGGGATTGCTGAATCAAATGGTAGTTCTATTTGTAGATATTTAAAAAAACTCCACATTACTCTCCACAGTGGCTGAACCAGTTTACATTCCCACCAACAGTGTAGGAAAGTTCCCTTTTCACCACATCCCCATCAACACTTA
>NW_006159794.1:522239-541244 GCF_000334495.1 Tupaia belangeri chinensis
TGAGTTTCAAGCCACTGGGTCTGGGACATGAACTGCGGTCGACTACATGGGAGTCCAGAGACATAACCATTATGCTAACTGCTGGTTCCGCCAATACCATGCTGTTTTGATGATCACAGCTTTATAGTATATCTTGGAATCAGGGAGTGATATGCGTCCCACTCCACTCTTTTTGCACAGGATTTTTTCGGCAATATGAGGTCTTTTATGATTCCAGACAAATTCTATGATAGTCTTTTCTAGATCTGTGAAGAATGTCTCTGGTATTTTCATTAGAATTGCATTAAATGTGTAGATGAATTTTGGTAGAATTGCCATTTTGATTATGCCAATTTTTCCAATCCAGAAACATGGGATGTTCTTCCAGTTTTTTATGTCACTTTCAATATCTTTTTTTATAAGAAACATGGGGTATCCTTCCACATTTTTGTGTCATTTGCAATATCTTTTTAAGATTCTTGTAGTTTTCTTTGTAAAGGTCTTTGACTTCTTTAGTTAGGTTCATCCCAAGGTATCTTATACATTTTGTGGCTGTCTTCAGATCTATCTCATTCAACTTGTTGTTTGTATATAGAAATGCTATAGACTTTTGGATGTTGATTTTATATCCTGACATTTTACTGTTTGATGTTTTTTTTTTTGGAAACCTTTAGGTCTTCTAAGTATACCATCATATCATTTGTGAATAAAGATATTTTTAATTCTGCTTTGCCTATTTGAATACCTTTTACATTGTTCTCCTTTCTGATTGCATTAGCTAAGACTTCCAGCACTGTATTAAAAAGCAGTGGAGAAATTGGGCAGCCTTGCCTAGTACCAGGTTTTAGTGGAAAAGCTTTTAGCTTTTCCTCATTCAGTGTAATGTTAGCTGTAGTAGATTTTTCATAGATGGCTTTAATTGTGTTGAGAAATTACCCTTCTATACCAATATTACTGAGGGTCTTAATCATGAAAGATATTATATTTTATCAAATACTTTCTCTGCACCAATTGAAATGGTCATAGAGTTTTTATCTTTCTGTCTGTTAATATGGTGTGTTACATTTATGGACCTGCATATGTAGAACCACCCTTGCATCCCTGGGATTAAGCCTACCCAGTTGTGATGAATAATCTTTGTTACATGTTTTTGAATATAATTTACAAGTATCTTGTTGAGAATTTTTGCATCTATATTCATCAAAGATATTAGTCTGTAGTTTTCTTTTTTGTCATGTACTTATCTGTTTTGGGAATGAGGATAGTGGAGGCTTCATAAAGTGAATTTGAAAGGTTTCCTTCCTTTTGAACCTTTAGAAATAATTTGAGTAGGATAGGGATTAACTCTTCCTTAAAAGTTTTGTAGAATTCAGAAATGAAGCCATCTGGACCTGGTCTTTTCTTTGTTGGGGAGATTATTTATTACTGATTCAATCTCCTGGCTTGTTTGGGGTCTATTCAAGTTTTCTATGTCCTTCTGATTCAATCTTGGTAGATTATATGCATCCAGGAATTTGTCCATCTCCTCCAAGTTCTCTTGTTTGTTAGCATGTAGTCGTTCATAGTATCCTCTAATGATATTTTGTATTTCTGTTATGTCTGTTGTAATGTTGCCTATTTATCTGGTTTCTTTCTTCTTTATCAGTCTAGACAATGGTGTGTTGATTTTGTTAATCTTTTCCAAGGACCAGCTTTTGTTTTCATTTATTTTCTGTATGGTTTATTTATTTTCTATTTCATTTATTTCTGCTCTAAACTTTATTATTATTATTATTATTATTATTATTATTATTTTGCCTGGCATTTGTTGTTATTGTTGCTTTTCTATTACCCTGAGGCATGATGTTAGGTTATCTATTTACCACCTTTCCATCTTTTTCTTATGTGCACTAGTTGCTGTGAATTTTCCTCTTATGACTGTTTTTGCCACGTCCCATAAATTTTGGAAACTTGTGGGACTTACTGTAATGGTTATGTTGCTGGACTCCCATGTAGTCAACCGCAGTTCGAGTCCCGGACCCGGTGGCTTAAAACTCACGCCAGGCACATGAGCTTGCATGTCCAGGAGAGGAGAATGGAGGAGAAGGGATTGTGGCTTGGCCATTCCCCCTGGGAGGTGATTTCTCACTTTCTGTCTCTCTCTATCTTTCTGGCGAGCACACACACCCTGTAACAAAAACCTCTCAAAAAAAAAAAAAAAAAAAAAAAAGAAGGTTATGGAAACTTCTATACTCATTATCATTTGTTTCCATAAAGTTTTTTTATTTCAGATTTAATTTCTTCAGTAGTTAAGAAGTTGTTCAGAAGTAGGTTGTTCAGTTTCCATGTGTTTGTGTATTTTTAAGGGTGTTTCTTAAAATTAATCTTGAGTTTAATTCCATCATGGTCAGAGAAGTTGCTGGATATAGTTTCTATGCCTTTGAATCTGTAAAGGCTTGCTTTGTGTCCTAACATATTTGTGTCCTATCCTTTGAAAAGGTTCCATGCCAGGGTAAGAAAAATGTATATTTTGTGGTCTTAGGGTACGAAGTTCAATAGATATCTATCAAGCCCATTTGATTTAGGTCCTGTATCTATCTATTTATTTTTTGCCTAGAAGATCTGTCTAAAGGAGATAATAGGGAAAATAAAGCAACATTAACAGGTCAAACACAGCATTTCTGCATGTCCTATTTGGTCCTCAGAATGTAAACACTAAATTACTGACATAGCTTAACCTCTCCACTCAAATGTTTTTATATCATTTCCTTAGCTATGTCTTGTAGTTGAAAAATTGATAGAAGAGAAACAAAGTTTTGAGAACAAGAAAGTCAGAAATGGGGAATGTAGAATATCTTCTACGAGTCTTTGACACTTCTTGGTTTATAACTTTTATAATGGCATGGCCAAAGACAGTGGAATTATGTGTTTGGCACGGAAAATTACATCACAATGGGCCTGGACCTGATAGGAAAAGTGACTGACATCTCTCCTGTACCTAGTTTCTGTGTCTTCTATGGCTTTAATTGTTGGTAAAGTTTTTTTTTTAAGGTAAAGAATCAGGAGCAGCATCAGTAATATGAGAACATTTGAGAATTCTCTCATGGTGAAAGACCAACGATGAACTTTGCCTTTTCTCTGTGAAATACCCATCAATCCCCATTACTTCTAATGTCCTATATGGGTTTTTCTAGTGTCTGTAAAGACACTTGAATATATTATCACCTTTTTTGCTGTTGCTGAAATTCTTTATGTAATGTTTCTTCTGTTTGCTTCAATTGCATGGCTAACTTAGAGAACACAATTTCCTATTTCAAGTGCCCACAAGCCTTGTATTCAATACTTCACTCTAGAATTAGGCTATGAATCAGTCTCTAAGTTGCTAGCCAATAGTTTCTGGATTCTAAAGTCTCATGTTAAAACTTTAAATGTTTCCTTATTCTGTGTATCTGAAATTTATCATATTTGTCACAGATCAATAATTATTAACAGTTGTATGCTTACATATTAAAGCTAACTCTGTGTTGTTGCTTGTTCTGAAACTCATTCACAACTTCTCTTCTGCACATCTTAATATTTCTATTAGGAACTCATGGGATTCTGCCATCTTTTTATGAATTCCTTCTCCCACTTAACCATGCATCCTTTATTAATATTTCTTTAAACTCAGACTCACTTCAGTCCCCAGTCATCAAAGACATCTTTGGGGGTTCAGGATTTGATGCCTTCTTTTCTTATGGTTTATTCTTACTGGATGTCGTGTGTCCATTAGATATTTTTCTTCAATTGAAATAGTTGACCTCTCAGTATATTTTATAATAGAAATAATCTAGTCCCCTAAACTTTTGGTAGTTGATTTTTCTTAAGTCTGAAATACATGTGAGACCAGGCTTAAAGTTTCCTTGCTTGATTAATGTAACTAGATATTTTTCTTCTTAACTTCTTACAATTTTCAATTTATCAATATATTAAAGCTAACTCTGTGTTGTTGCTTGTTCTGAAACTCATTCACAACTTCTCTTCTGCACATCTTAATATTTCTATTAGGAACTCATGGGATTCTGCCATCTTTTTATGAATTCCTTCTCCCACTTAACCATGCATCCTTTATTAATATTTCTTTAAACTCAGACTCACTTCAGTCCCCAGTCATCAAAGACATCTTTGGGGGTTCAGGATTTGATGCCTTCTTTTCTTATGGTTTATTCTTACTGGATGTCGTGTGTCCATTAGATATTTTTCTTCAATTGAAATAGTTGACCTCTCAGTATATTTTATAATAGAAATAATCTAGTCCCCTAAACTTTTGGTAGTTGATTTTTCTTAAGTCTGAAATACATGTGAGACCAGGCTTAAAGTTTCCTTGCTTGATTAATGTAACTAGATATTTTTCTTCTTAACTTCTTAACAATTTTCATTTTATCAATATATTTTTTTTGGTGATAATAAATCTAGAGCCATGGTAACCTTCATTACTCCTACTTCTGTGTTGAACATAAAAAGTCATCAAGATAACTAACAGTTGCTTTGTTTTGATTAATATAAGATTTCCAACCAAATATAAATAAGTAAATTTCTTTAACTCTGGGTAGACATCTCTGCTATGAAAAACAAAAAATCTTTATTGGAAAAGGTATTTTATTTGCTCAGTATGCTTGATGGTCAGTAGCAGTCAAAAAAAACCCCAAACTTTCTTTTTAAGGATTTTGCCATAAGATGTATGTGCTCACCCAAGACAGACAGAGAGAGAATCATTGAGGGAAAAAAATGAAAAATCACCCCCTAGGGGGATGGCTATGCTGCAATGCCCTACATTTCCCCCCATGCTGCCCCATCAAAATAATTTTGATGAAATAGATACTGTTCTTAATTTGCATCAGAAAATTAACATGCAATCTTGATATCAGTTATCACTTACAAGTAACATTGCCTTTTAGTGAAAACTAGTCTTCTCTGAGTCTTTCTATATTTGGTGAGATGGAATCAATTGAAATACTGTGAAAAAAGTTACTTTACAAATATTACAAGAATTAGTATACTAATAACAGTAACAGAATATCTTGTGTATTGTTCTCTATTTAGTATCCTTACTGAGTTAATATTTACATTAAAAACTAACTTTAATGAATAGTCCAAAACTTTGTTTAACAAATATTTATTACAATTTAATGTATTCTACTAATTGGTATTGGTATTAAAGAGTAACTATCATGATAAATTTCCTCATAAGGCAAATCTGTTTCTTTAATAATGTATTGAACTCTATTTGTTCACATATTTATACAAAAGAAGATAATTTATAAGCCTATATGTCTTGGTCTCAGACTGACCTGTGTTTGAATTTGGGCTCCAAAAATACTGGTTGTGTAATATTAGGCAATAAGTAATTTCAACTCCCTGAGCTCAGTTAATTCATCTAAAAAAATAGCACTGGAAATCTTTTCTTGATGATTGTGAAGAATAAATGAGATTTTATAATTTATTGTGCATGAAAAGTTCTGTATTACTTGTGAATTGCTATTATTCTCTTAAAAACATGCTTTCATGCACGTTTATAAAATCATAGAGCTATACAACCATGCTGCACACCTCCAGGGGGTGCCATTTCCATAGCATTCCATGTAAGCAGCAAGTGCTATTGTACACGGCCTTGGCTTTGAACTCAAGTATCATAGTCCTTTGTCTTCAGATTCTTCTAATTCACAAACTGTATTAATATATACCAGAATTCTTCTAATTCACAAACTGTATTAATATATACCAGAATTCTTCTAATTCATAAACTGTATTAATATATACACTGCACTAGAAGAGGAGAAAACAGATAAATAGAAAAACATCCCTTTTAAAATAGACTACACAGTTTAATGAAAACTTTGGATGGAGAATCATACTGAAGGGAAAAGTAGAAGCAAGACCTTTTGATTTGACATGCAGTTTCTGATAGTATATTAGGAAAAGGCTCCTTTTCTGGGTGGAGAGGTTAGGAAAAGCTGTTCTTCGTAGGGCAGGGTAAAACAGAGTACAAGTTTCATGTCCCAGCTGAGGTTCACAGAGCTACAGTCGGGCTCATTTGAGACCCTAATCATACTTCTTTTGCAAAGTCCCTTTGTGCCGAGCACAGTATATACAACTGTGCTTAGAGATCCTGAATTGAGGGTAATTAAAGAGGGTATCCTTCACTATGGGATATGCTGGCACCAAAGACATATAGTGACATAAACGAGTGAAACTTCAAATTTTTACCTTATTTGTATAAAGGCAAAATTTATATTGACTCACTATTACACTCAATGAAATATGAGTCTGGCATTTACAATAATAGAACAGCATTTTTAATCTTTACTGCAATCTATAGAGAAATGCTAACAGGGATGACATTCATACAGCAGAACTTCATTTTTAAATTTTATATCTTTCTCTGTCAATATCTCATACTCATAGGTGGATATGTATGGAGGAAATTATTCTTCCCTGTTCCACTTGTTTGAGATACTTGGTTTTTATAGAAATTATACTTATTTATAAGCCAAACCAAGATGAGATATGTTTTATGCCAGTGTTATGTTTATAAACAATTTCATTTGCAGACATCATTGAAATTTGCAGTTGGTGAATTAAGTCGTCATCTTTCCTTTTTTATCTCACACTAAGTAAAGTTAGTAATCTTGTATTACAAAGTGCTTTTCTCCCCCAAATCCTGTAAAACATAACACAAACTAAAGTTTAAAAAAAACAAAACTCTGCACTTTTTTTTTTTTTTTGACTCCTAACCCTAAAAGCACAGGAAAAATATATACACTTCGGGATAAGGAACAGATAATTAGTGGTTGCCTATAATTCTGAAGCTAAGCATGTTCAATCTGAATAATTACACTAAATCAGGCAGAAACACTATTATCAGCTGTTAAATGCTATTGTACCACTAGGTTTTTTACCTTTGTTTTTCCACTTGAGATGAGACATGACACCTTAATTGAATATATCCTCCAGTTGATGACAAATTTTTAAATATACAAAAGTACTTTCCCCCTACTGAGTACTCAAGAACTGTTCTAAAAGTAGCTGGGACAAATCTCACAAGTCTACAGATAGCTATTGTACCTGATCTTTCTAAAATCTCTTCCAGAGGGACAATAAATACCGCTATATTTATAATTCATGCTGTAGGCTTTTAAAAATGCTTTCCAAATCAACTTTGACTTCTTTTATTTGTGTTTATTCACTGCTCTGTTTGAGTAGGACTAGTTCAAGCATAGAGTTGAGAAGCAGAATCTTCCAGAATTAGTAAGTACACAAGAAGTCGCTTTGCCCAACAGCCCAGTTTGCAGACGAGAATAGTGAAATTCCTCAAATTCAGCTTGAGGCCTATTAAGAAGTAATATGAACTTCCTACCAAATAGCAATGCCTTCACTACTCTCAGGAATTCCATGGGCAGAAATTAATCTGATATCTGCAGTGTGACAAGAATTGAGGCAGTGACCACTGTTTAAACCACATTTTATAATAGTGATTTATGTCCATCTGTTGAGCTTCAGTGTTGTTCAACAGTCAAAGTAATTTCCAAAACACATAACGCAATACTTGATATAGTCTTATCAGATAATGAAGATTCAGATAAAGATCTTAGAGATAAAAATAAAGTATAATTTCAACATCTCCCCCATTGTGGTTTTGAGTAAATAGCCCATGTATGTTTTTCTTTTTCTCCCATATTTGATTGTCAGTATGAATACAGAGGAGACCGAGATTAGGGAGGGAAAGTGTACACTGCTCTTCCAATTACTCTCATTCCTTATTCTACCTCCTCTTTTTTGTTTTATTTATTTTATTCGTGATAGAGTGTGTGTGTGCTCAATAAAGTCAGAGAGAGAGGGAGAAGGAAAGAGAGACAGGCATGCTCCACAGCGTCTGGCTGCCCTGCGGTCTCCTTTCCTCACGGTCTCGGGCAGGGGTTCACATAGCTCTTGAGTTTCCAGGAGGACCTGGGGATCTGAACTCACTGTCAACCGTGTGACTTCCAGCACTGCAGTTCACTGCCACTGATGCGGTACCAGTCTGGACCCCTACTCCTTATTTAATAATTTTTGAACTCTTATCTTTTAAGAATTTTGGAGTGAAGTAAAATTAAAGCCTTTCTTCAATGTTCTTTGTTCAAAAGAGTTGAAATGTTTTCTTATATTTAAGAGTAAAATAAACCTTAAAACTAATGATTGTCATTTATCCATTAATGTTTATTCTAAAAAAATATTAAAAGGCTCTAGTGGAAGGAAGAGAAAGAAATTAAAGGGGTTAAAGATGATTCCACAGAATTATATAGGACAGTCCAGATACGAAGCTCCTTTGGGTAAACACAAATATTGTTTTTAGATTGTATATGTATTTAACTTGCTGTGGTGCTGTGACATCTTTTGAAATGAATTAATAGGCAGGGAGAAATCTGGCTCATCATCTCATCAATTCTAGTTAGTCATCTTGATTGTGCAAGTTTCCCAAGGGACAGCTAAGCAAAAGGAGGACAAAGGGTCAAGAGCCAGACCTTAGAGGATTCTCATGTTTAAAAATGAGATTAGTAAACTGAGAAATCAGAAAAGGAAAATCAACACAAGCAGTGTTCTGGTGGAAAGAGAAGATGGAAGTCAAGATGATAGAGCATCCTCCAAGCCAATTCGGAAAAGCAATGGTGGAGTAGCTTTTCCTAAATGATCCTGTGATATTGGAGGCGTGGCGAGGGTTCGATGGAAACATTGATGTAATAAATGCGAGAGTCACTTGAGTTTCCAGAATGACTCTCTTATTCCCACCTTTCTGTGAAAATTGATCATGGTACGTTCCTCTGCCGATTGGAGTCCTATCCCCATAATTTGGGCATCACTCACATGAAAATAAATCATAAGTATGTCTCAAAGTGGTTTATGCTGAATTACTATCGATATCTATATACAAGGATAAATATTGAGTATACAGTTGTAGAAGAAATAGATATTTTCTTTTTGATGCTTAACCCTCCCTTGAGTCATCATTTTCTGTTATTTCATTGTATATAGATACAACTTCTCTTCATCCATTCATCTATTGGTGGAGGTTTAAGTTAATTGCACATTTTGGCTATTGTAAATAGTCCTGGTATATACATAGAGGTATTTGTATTGGACAGAGGTATTTTGTTAGGAGATAATAACGACTAGATCTCAGCTTTACCAATACCATGTGAATTGGTTACTGTATCTTCAGTACCTCAATTTTTAACAGGGTAGTTGTGGAAACTAAATAGACCAATCCATACAAACCCTCAGAACAGTGTTTCCAGTTAGCAAGCAGACAATACACGTGTGTGTGCTCTCTGGTCATCAAGAAAGTCGTGATTCGTTTTTGCCTAGAAAAAGACCTTATGACTTTCCCAACAGCCAAATTATTATTATTGTCATTGTTGCCGTTATGATTATTTCTCGATAGGTACAAAACAAACTTTAAGTCTCTTTTTGAGGAATGCATACAGTTATGTATAATAAATTTAATAAAATTAAACTTAAACTATAATCCTGGGAAGTTTATGAACTTAGAATATTTTAGCTTGTCTCTAGTTCTGTTATCTGGATATATTTAGAAAAGTATTTAGAGTTTCTGAGCCTCCATTTTCTTTTGTGTAAAGGAAAATAGTTCTGTCTATGGAACTAGTGTGAAGATCAAACAGATAATACATGTGATAAAACTTTATAAATTATAAAATGCTATAGATATGCAAATCAGTGTAACTTTATAAATTATAAAATGCTATAGATATGTATATCAGTGTTCTTATTTGATCTTTCGTGAGACACTAAGTTCAATGGAGCCATGCCCCACAAAATTATTGCTTAAATAGAATGTGGAAGCAGATTATGAGACATACCTTGCTTATACGTGATCAATTTCCATATTTTCTTCTCTTTTCCCTTCCCTGCCTACCCCTCCTTATCTCCCCCCTCTTCCTTTCCTCTCCCCACTCCCCCCACCAATTGTTTTGGAGTGCCACTACATGCCAGATTCTGTGCCATATATTGCAAGTATCAATAATAAAACCAACTTTTCCATCAAGGGATATCATTGGCTAGCATGAGACACACAGCAATAAACTATATGATAAGTATACCAAAAAATATATGAAATGAACAGGGAGAATTAATTATGCAATTATTATATTGGGTTTTTATAGGAACGTGTCTTCATCTTCTTGTCTTCTCTTTTTATTCCAAAGTCTTAAAACATAGGAAACTGAAGTTAAGTCTTCAACATGGACTCATAAGTGTTTATGCATATGGCATAGTGTGTATTATGTATTTAGGATGTACATAAATAAAAAAAATTGTCAGCTCAATTGAGTTAATTATAGTTGGACAATGTCATCTGAAAAGGACTGAAGAAAAGAATTCTAGAAAATATCTGGAGGCCAGCAGGTGGCATAGTGGTTAAAGCGCTGGACTCCCACACGATGGACTACAGTTCAAGTCCCGGACCTGGGATCTTGTTTTCTCACTTTTTCTCTCTTGCTCATCTCTCTGTGATGAGTGCACACACCCTACAGCAAATATAAAATAATAATAATAATAATAAATTAAATTAAATAAATTTTTTAAAAGAAAATATCTGAATGAGACTTTAATCACACCTTTTGCATCCTAATCTCACAGTCATGATGTCTTTGGTTATGCTTGATAATTGGGTCATATCATAACCTGCTCTCCTCCTTAGCTGCGTCATCACTGAGCACCTTTGTGTCTGCCCCCGTCTTTTCATCCACCCATCTGTCTAACTGCTCTGTCGCCTCCTGCTGCGCCCCATTCCAGTCGACTTCTAGTTCAGTTTTGCGTCCACCCACCTCTTCCTTTTATGCCCCAATGCACAGTGAGCTCAAAATGGCATCAAACTGATCTCCTTTGCTTGAAGGATCACAACACCATTGCTGCAAAGTACAGGAAGTTTCTAAGCGTCCTCATCTTTCTGTCTACTAGTTAAATGCCATTTTTAAAAGAATTCGAATTGCTTAATTCAGATCGTATCATTTTGAGTCACTTTTCTGTTGTGGAACTTGAAAATTTCTTCCAGTTTTTAGGCTAAGTAGTATATTTCATATATATATATATATATATATGTTATAACCACGCAAATGTATTGTTAGCAAAATGTATTTTACTTTTATTTTTCTGTATAGTCCCATGGGATGGATTTCTAAAATAGATATCACCACAAAAATATTTGTAGTAGATAAGTCATCAGAATTAGACTTAAAATCTTTCAAAGCATATCTTTCTCTATAAAGTTCCTAATCCAACAAACTAGTTATGTATTGGTTATTATATTTGACTGTATTACCAAAATTCTGGGGACAGGGAGAAAAAAAAAATAAAGGGTAAGATAATGAAAAAGTAAGTCTAGCCATGGAAGAAGATTGACGGTCATAATAGCGAGCATGATGCCCCTTGTGCCAGTCACTGTTGGGTGCTCTATATGGGAGCACTTTTACAGCCAGGTAGGGGCCATCATTATCCTCATCTCACACATGAGAAAAGTGAGGCCGCGGATTATAAATCACATTTCCAAAATAAGCTAGCAAGTGAGAAGCTGGCCCTGGGTTTGAGTTCAGGAATTCATGTTCCCAGAGCCACTCACCTGTGTCTGCTCAGTAACAATATTGAACCTTCCATCTACCTTAAAAATATCTCACACAGGACCTGATCAGTCCAGCCAGTGGCGAAGTATTCCATGTCAGAAATATGTATTTTCATACTAATACTCAAAAACTCCAGACTACCGAAGTCCAGTGGAATTGTTTGATGAGCTCATGAGACCATAACCCCCCCTTTTTTTTTCTTTTTCTTTTGTTTTTTAGAAACCATAACCTTTTTGCAGTCTGTAGTCCTTGTTGAGCCTCTATCTTCATGGCTGGATAATGAGGGAAATCATGACATCGCTTGAGTTCTTGAATCATTTACGGAGCAATAACAGCAGGCACCCAAAAAGTACCCGGTAAATAGTAGCTGTTCTTTTCAGTGTAATTATCTCCTGGTAAATGTATCTATTTTAAGTAGTAGTCTTTTAAAAACGTTATCTTTTTTGTTTTGAAATTCCAATGTCATTTAGTCATTTGCAATGAGGAGTGAAAGAAGATCCTGAGCTTGCAAAGGCAGTTCTTCCTAAGAACGTGGGTTTCCAAAGTCGCAAATGTGATTTTTTTTTTATAGACGTTCCCAGCTTTTTCATCTCCTTTTGTCAAGTCATGTATTTCCTGTGCATTTTTCATATGATGATTTGATTTATCTCCTCCTCTTACTCTCTCTCTCTTCCCTCCCCTCCCCTCCTCTTTCTTCTCTTCCTTCCTTTTTTTTTTCTTTGTCTCACACTTCTCTTTCCCCATGGACATTGTTGTCATGGAACAAAATATTTGATTTTGTGAGTGTTACTGCCATGAGATAAGTAGGAAAAACACAGTTACATTGAAATGTATATACAAAGAATTTGGGACCAGCATTTGGCATAATGGCTATGTCGCTGGACTCCCATGTAGTCAACTGTGGTTCGAGTCCCAGACCCATTTGCTTAAACTCACACTGGGCACATGTACCTGTGTGCCCAAGATCCCCAGAGGAGAATGGAGGAGAAGGGATTGCAGCATGGTCATCCCCCCTGGTGTGTGTGTGGGGGGGTGATTTCTCACTTTCTGTCTCTGTCTTTCTGGCGAGAGCACGAGCCCTGTAGCAAAAACTACAAAAAAAAAAAAATCATTTCCTGAATTACCTTTGTGCCTTACAAAAACTAATACTTAAAGCTTGTCACTGATCTTTCAGGAGAGCAGGCAAAAAGGAGAAATTCAGAATGCTTAAACCTCAAATGTCACAAGCCTAGAGAATTTACTGTCAATTTAGTGCCATAAGAATGCTGAGTAATTCTTGTACATGACTGGAGTTTCAGCATACCACTATTCAATGCAGAACACATTTTATTTTCAAGTATAAAATATATATGTATTTTACTTATAAACTTTTAAATTAGATTATGTGCACCAGAACTTGACACATATTTTACCAACAGTTTCTCACATTAAAAAAAGAAACACAGACAATAATTTGTTTCTTTAAGGAAATGATGGTTGTATGTTTATAGTTAACTCTTGGACAACCTGAAGAAAATTGACTTATGGAACTAAGTAATTTATAACCAAGAAGCTTTTTGGCTTTTAAAATGCTGCCTTCTAAACAGGAAATCATACTTTTCTAAGGATAAACAAATGGAAGTCCCCAAAGATTTAAAGCCAGTTCAGAAAGGTCAGATTGGTTTTAATCTTGAAAAAAATCACATTTTCCAAGATGCAGCTTAGCAAATGTAAGGGTTGATTTTTGCTAAGTGGAAATCCCTTAGCCCATCAACATCCAAATAGGAGATTTTTTTTTTTAATTATTTAGTTACTTTTATTTGTTATTATTATTATTTTAAAATTTGGTTTAGGACACATACACTGACTGAAGAGAGACAGACAAAGAGAAAAACAGAAAGAGAGAAAGTGAGAAAGCAAGCCACTAGGTCCGGGACTTGAACTGTAGTTGACCATGTGGGAGTCCTGCTCCTTAAGCACTGTCCCGACCTGCAGGATAGTTAAACAGGTTTCCTGAGGGAGATTGAGAGAAGGGACGAACACACACAGTGGAGACAAAACAAGGTGCTGATCAAGTCTGATTTATTAAGGAAGAATTGTGAGCTTATATACAGGCTGGTGGGCACTGACTGGGTGCCTGAAATGCAAATGAGATAGAACAGTATGAGCCAATCATTGATGTAGGTGGATCTCTCCCATTGCCTAGAAATCCAACCCCCATCCCCAGAACAGTTGGTCACATGATTTCTGAGAAAGGGTTTGCTCAATGAGGAAGTGAAACTTAATGATTTCTAAGATGGCAGACAGCTCTCAAGATGGCGGAGCTCTCAAGATGGCGGAACTCTCAAGATGGCTTCCATATGCAATGCCCTCCACAAACCACCACACCATCTGCCAGGACCCAAATGGGAGATACTTTATATACGATTTAAATATCTAGTTTTAATTTCATAACATTATCCCCAGTTTAAAAATCATAAACATAAAACTACTTCAGTAATCTGTTTGGAAAAATCCAAGTTTAAAAGAAAGAAAAAAAATCCAGGTGTATTTTGAGTTCTCGAAATTGCTTGTTTGGACTTTTTAAAATTCTCTGGTTATATGGTAGAATTTTATTTATATTTTTCCTTAAATTATTATAGTGACCAGAATTTCTTTCCTTCACTTTAAGACATGAAATGAATTAGAAATAAATGTATCGATTGATTTTTTTTTTTAAAAGGTTTTTGCTATAGGGTGCATGTGCTTGCCAGAGAGACAGAGACAGAGAGACAGAAAGTGAGAAATCACCTCCCAGGGGGGCTGGCCATGCCTTAATCGCTTCTCCTCCATTCTCCTCTTGGGATCTTGGGCACGCAGGCACAGGAGCCCAGCATGAGTTTAAGCCACTGGGTTTGGGACTTAAACCGCAGTCAGCTACGTGGAAGTTCAGCAACATAGCCATTACTCCAACTGCTGGTCCCTGTATTGACTGATTATTTAATAAGAGGATGCAGTTTTATATTACTTTGCTCTTCATTGTATGTTCTATATTATAGAGCCTTCAAATACCGACTTTCATTTTTTGGTCTACCTATGTTTTATGTCATTTTAATGAATGTGCCTCAAAGGAGTATATCCACAACACACGACAACATTAAATTTTATTTTTTTCATGATTTTTCAGGAAAATAATGATACAGGTTGTGCATCATTTAGATGCCTTTGGGGGAGGGCAAGGAGGCAATTATTATCAGTGTCTTCCAATGTTGTATTAAATCATTTGTCAAGCATTTAACTTGCCTCTACTGTCTCAAGATTATCAAAAAAAAAAAGAAAAAAAAAGTCACTATTCTCCCATTACTTCCTACTCTCCTGTTAAGTCTTTAACCTAAAGTGTAGCCACTCGTCTGTTCATTCAAAGCTGTTCCTGCCACAGCCTATACTCCATCTTTATTTCCTGTGGTAATGGCCATTACTGATTCTTCGTTTGTTCTGGAAGTCTTGATTACCTTGGATTCAGTTACAGCGCATTCTCTAGTTTTCCATCCTATTTTCCTGGCTGTTGCTTCCCAATTTGATCCACTGATTTGTATTCTCTTGCAGTCCATTAAATTCTCCTGTTACATAGGATTTCTTTCAATGTCCCCTCATTCCCCCATTTCTTTACTTTTTTTTTTTTTTTCACCTTAGTCATGCTCAGCTTTCCCTATGGTGTAAATGATTATACACATTCCCATAACTTTCCATTTTTTTCTCCATCTTATATTTTTGTCTTTAAATCTGTATATCCAACTGTCAATTGGGATTCTTTAACAAAAACTTGCTGCAAATTCAAGCAACCTAAAATAAACATAGCACCATTTTTTCCAAGTCTAACCTTCTTATAGTCTCAGTTTTAGTTAATAACCACATTCAGTTGCTTAAAGGAGAAATCTGGATATTCTTTTGGACTTTTTATTTCCTATTTATTATATCCAATAAGGCATCAAATCCTTTTATTTCTTTTCTTTCTTTTTTTTTTTTTTTTTGAAGACTTTTGCCATGGGGCACATGTGCTCACCAGACAGAGAGAGAGAGAGAAATAAGAAATCATTCCCAGGGGAGATGGCCATGCCACAGTCCCTTCTCCTTCATTTTTTTTTTTTTGTTTGGTGGGGGGACTTTGGGCTTGTGCATACATGAGCCCTGTGTGGTTTTTAGGCCTCTGACCCAGGACTTGAACTGTGGGATCCTGCTGGCCTCAAATCTATTGATCCAATGCATAAAAGCAGATAAGCTGATCATCTTCTGGCCTTCTTCCATCAACTACATTTAGAAAAAAACTCCATCAGTTATTGGGATCATTGCAGTTTCCAGTCTTCCTCACTCCAGTGAGGTTTACATTTTTAAAATATAAGCTTCATTCTTGCCATTCACTTTCTTTAAAGATCTTCATCTGGTTTTCACCTCTGTTCAGGGTCAAATCATACCAACTTCGAACTCTCAATATATTGAATTTCATGTGCCTTTCAAAGGGCCCGTACTTTCTTACCCGTCTTTGTAATGGGACAAGCTCTTTTTGCTGCCTTCCTGTTCTGTTTCCAAAGCCTCTTCTGTAACCTCTGTCTAGCTCCCCAAATAAGTGACTTCTTCTTTCTCACTGAGGAGTCCTTGCATCTGTGCATTGACCTGTCTCTATCTGCTGCTGCTGTATTCTGCCTAATTTCATATTATAGATTTAACAGAATTTTATTTAGTAAAGGTTTATTTGGTGCCTACTCTGTGCTTGACCCTGTGTTAAATAATAGCAATTGAAATAAATAAAGAGGTAGGACTCCTGACCTCAGAAAATTAGTTTTGCCAGTAAATATTAACTCAGGCTGACTCTCTTATCTGAAGGCTTTTCTGACCTCCGACTCCTGGACAGCGCACACTGTCAGGTGTGTTAGGTAACCGTTGTCATGTTCTTCATGTATACGGACTTTCAGCATCTTTATAGACATATTCTGTTAATGTCTCCACAGTACCTTGTAGGTCATTTAGGTGCAGGGACTGCATACTTTACCTCTCAAACACTGATGTTTAAGAGCAACTCAGTAGGTAATTTTTCTGTTTTGTTTTTGTTTTTGTACATGTGCTCTTAGGAGACAAAGACACACAGAGAGGGAAAGTGAGAAATCACCCCTGGGGGGATGGCTGTGATGCAATTCCTTCTCTCCCGTTCTTCTCTCAGAATTTTGGACATGCCACGTACATGTACCCAACAAGATTTTCAAGCCACCGGTCTGGGACTGAGACCATGAAGTGGGCCGCATACGATCCAGCTGCCTAAACCTCCACCCCCACCTGCTGGCCCAGTAGGTAGTATTTTTAAACAAGCAAATTAATGCAAAACTCTGGAAGTATCTACAGAACTCTGAGGTATTTAACTTGTATTATATCAAAATTATAATATTTGATTGTGTATACCTTTTTTCTTGCTTTACAGAGTCTGATTGAAAATATACCTAAATATAATGAGAAAATAATTTCAGTGACTTATTTAGAATGAACACTGTAGTGTAGAAAATGAAAACTAGAAATTAAGGTCATTGTTCTGAGAAGCCCATATTCAAATGAGAAAAACAGGACATATCTTCTTATTTAGATTATGTCGTCAATAAAATGTCATTTAATAGACGTGAGGAATACCTATGATAGTCACTGCATTAGTATAGTTTTTGTTTGTTTGTTTTTATTATGCTACAGGTTGGATGCATGCCAGAGATAGACAGAGAGAGAGAAAAGTCACCTCCCCAGCCAGGGGAACGGCCATGCCACAATCTCTTCTCTATTTTCCTCTTAGGACCTTGAGTTTCTCAAGGTGCCAAGTCTGGGCCTCGAATTGTGCAGTCAGCCATGTGAGATTCAGCTGTCTCAACAAGCACACCGCCAGCTAGCCCGACAGTATAGTTTTTGTTTATTTGTTGGGTAGTTTTTCCCAAGAGTTTTTAATTTTTGTTTTATTTAGATAGAGATTTTTTGTTATAGGGTGCACACACTTGCCTGAGAGACAGAGACAGAAAGCAAGAAATCACCCCCAGGGGGCTTTTCCATGCTGCAATCTCTTTGTCTCCATTCTCCTCCCGAGATTTTGGGGACACTTGCACACATGCCCAGCATGAGTTTCAAGTCTCCAGGGGTGGGACTCAAACCACTGTCAACCACAATGGAGTCCAGCACCTTAACCACTACACCACCCACTGGCCCTCATTTGTTGGTTTTTTTTTTTTTTTTTTTTTTTTTTTTGCCATAGGGTACATGTATATGCTCACAGGAGAGAGAGAAAAAAAAAAAAAAGAAAGTGAGAAATCACTCCTCAATGTGGACAGCCACACTGTAATCCCTTCTCCTGCATTCTCCTCTCAGGACTCTGGGAATGTATGCACGTATACCTGCGTGAGTTTCAAGGAGCCAGTGCCGGGACTTGAACTGCAGTTGACCACAGGGGAGGCCATTATCTTAACCGTTATGCCCCCCGACACTGTAGATTTTTAAACAGTAAGCTAGAATTCTTGACCTTAAAAACTGCTTTACAAATAAAAAACGTGTTAGTTTTTCATTAGAAAAAAATCAATTCACAGATTCATTAATTGTGTCTTTGAACAGTTCTGTTATTACATACTTATTTAAGGTCTTCAGCCTAGATCAAGGTGTTAACCTGTTGTCCTCAAGTGAAATACGTCGTCTTCATGTAAAATGTAAGATTTGTGAAATACTATCCACTCACCTTTATCCAAGTTTCACAATTAAAGAAAACAATTAACTTTGATAATGAAAGTGTAAAAATAAATGCCATGGATGTTAATAATCATTTATTTTTTAGATATATGTGAAATGTGCCAAAATATGCCACCCCAAATTTGTTTCTTTGTCATAAGGATTATTTGGAGGTAAAGACACATGAACAATTTCAGAATAAAAAGGACAGTGTGCCCTTCCAGTACCAGGAGACAGGAAACGTTCTTATCTCTTAGAGCAGGAGAACACTCCCACTGGAAAGAAGCCATCTCTCTAGCCAGAGGTACCGCCTTTACCATCTTTTCACCAGCGACAGGAGTGAAGGCTAAGAAAAATCTATATACAGAGACCTTATTAAAATAACTCTTGGGACCAGCAGGTGCATAATGGCTACATCACTGGACTTCCGAGTAGTCGACCATGGTTTAGGTCCTGGACCCAGTGGCTTAAAACTCACACCAGGAGCATTTGTGGGCGTGCCCAAGATCCTAAGAGGAGAATGGAGGAGAAAGAATTGTGGTGTGGCCATTCCCTCTGAGGTGGGATTTCTCACTTTCTGTCTCTCTGTCTCTATGGCGAGCACATTGCCCTATAGCAAAAATCTCTCTAAAAGAAAATAAATGGAAACGTAGCTTCCTTCAACCTTCAACACATTGTAATTATTTTCCAAAATTGC
>NW_006159794.1:541561-562177 GCF_000334495.1 Tupaia belangeri chinensis
TATATATATATATATATATATAAAAAATACGTAGTTATTCACTTTACATGCAATACAGTCAGGAATTGCTTAATGATGGGGATACATTTTGAGAAATGCATCATAAGGCAATTTTGTCTTCATGAGAACATCTTAGGGTATACTTGTATAAGCTATCTGGTATAGATCACTACCCACCTAGGCCCTGTGGCATGACCTATTATAGTCTTATGGGCCCACCATTATATATATAATCCATCATTGACCAGAGCACTGTTATGTGATGCACAACTATATATATTTAGAAATGTGGAAGTATAGTAAGTAACCTTGATTGGAGAAATAAATTGCATTGGTATATATTCGGGTCTTGCTTTTAGGTAAGATATGGGGCTATGCAGTATGTCTATTAAATATGTTGAAGCCTACTTGCATTCTGATTGGAAAACAAACACAAAGCCTACCCTAAAGGAAATCTGTGTTATAAAATGCCATGTAGGGCTATCAAAATCATTGACATATTTATGCCCATATATAGTTTTGTTCATAATTGTAGCTACACTAAGAAAAATGCAAACTGTGCCTTAAAATTTCAGTATCTATCTTTGCAAAAATAAAAAGCAATTTTTGCAGTGAAATAATAGCAATGTTCATGTGCTTTTGAGGTATAAGTTGGGATAAGTATGAAAAAGTAAGAGGTTAATATTTAAAATAACAATGTAGAAATTTGATATGCAAGAAGAATCATTTCCTTAGAAGTGAGGCTTTGCTTAAATAAATGTACATTTCTTTTAAAAATAAGCTTAGGTAAAGACCCAGGTAGCTCATCTTATAAGGAATTATTATACAAGTCAAACTTTTAACTTTTATTTCTAGTTCTAAAAATATAAGAGAGCAGGTGGCACAGTGGTAAAGACACTGGACTCCCACATGGTGGACTGTGGTTCAAGTCCCAGATCCAGCAGCTTACAACTCACCAGGTGTGTGTGCACACATGCCCCAAATCCCAAGAAGAGAATGGAGAATAAGGGATTGTGGCATGATCACCCTGGGTGCTGATTTCTCACTTTCTGTGTCTCTGTCTCTCCAGCGAGTGCACCCACCCTATAGCAAATATTTCCCTTTAAAAAAAAAAAAAGAAAGAAAGAAAGAAAAAAATACAAGATAGATGATGTCGGTTATAGTCAAAAATTTACCCTTGTAAATCCTGTATAACTGTATAACTTAGAGAACCAATGGCTAAATGATAAAGTTAAAGTGATATTCAATATTTCCTGTGGATTTATGGTAATTGGTAGTTTTAATTTGTTGCCATTCACAGCAGAACAATTTCCTCACCAGGTTTCTTCATTGAAAACAATCCTCAATTTGCCAGAGCCCCTACCACACACTCTGTAGAAGTGAGAGGCAGAATTGATTTTCAATAAAAGAGGCAGATTACATCCTCGTACAATGTCCATTATCTCTAAAAACCTGTAGTTTATGATAATATGAGTTCTAATTACCTCACTCCTCTTAGTTGCAATTATTTATCATGACATCCCAAGATTTCTTCCCTCTTTCCTAAGAGAAGAGAGAGCTCATCTCATATCTGATTTGCTGCCCACAGATTAGTTCCTATAAGCTGATTCTCTTAGGTATAACAAAGTAGTGAGCAAATACTATTTAAAAAATGAAATGTAACTTTTCGAAATGATGTTTTCAAGGATGCTGCCTTAAGACTCTTTTCTCACTCCTAAAAAAACAAAAAAGATAATTAAAAAAGAACAAATTAAGAGAATAAAGTACCACCAGCAATGAAGTAGGGAATAGCGGCAACTATTCCTATTAAATTTCAAAGCATATTTTTCCAGATATTTGAACCAAAATGAAAGAGGATGCTGGGAACTTAGTCTCAGCTTCTCATCTCCATGTCAGTGAGTTGCTGTGACAAGTCAGTGAAAAAGATTCTACCGCATTCCAATATAAACTCTTAGTAGGAGACCTCCGAGAAGGATGAAATCTTCTACGACAGATAAATAGCATCCTATGTCTGGTGGCAGGACAGGAAGGCAGGGAATTTGGACATATTTCATTGTCTCTTGAAAGTTATTTTTTGATCCATTGCCTTTTATAAATCAAATAAGAGTTGAACAGATAGCCAAACAGGGAAAAAAAAAAAGTGAGCAAATGGCATAAAAAAATGCAATATAGAAGTGGAAATAACACCCAGGAAGTCTATTAGATGTTCACCTCTTCTAGTGAGCAAATAATGGAAATTATTGAAAAAATGAAAATAAACAAACAAAAAAAGTTGATAGCCAAATGGTAAGTCTGGAAATATCCGCTGATGGTGAAGATACGAGAAAATGGACACTTAGATACAGTATTGTTAGGAATATAAACAGAACATTTTCAGCTACATTGCTGCCAGGATATAAGTTTCATAAGAGCTGCCATTTTTTTTTTTCTATTTTGTTTTTTGCTTTATACTCAAGGCCTACAAAAGTGCTTGTCACATTGCAAGTTCTTTTGTTTTTAGGTTTTTTTTGTTGTTGTTGTTTTTTTTGTTTTTGCCACAGGGCACTTGCACTTACAGGATAGAAACAAAGAGAGGGAAGGTGGAGAAATCACCCTCAGGAGAGATGGCCACACTGCAGTCCTGTCTCCTCCATCCTCCTCTCAGAATTTTGGTCATGCTTGCACACGCGGCTGGCATGATTTTCAAGTTGCTGGGTCTGGGACTCAAATCATGGAGTCAGCCATATGGGAGTACAACTCCTTAATCACCATGCCACCTGTTTGTCCCACATTGTAAGTTATTAATAAATGCTTGTTCATTAAACTAATAACAACATTTAAATTTTATATAGTCTTCTGCTCAATTCCACTCTTAGAAAGTTATTGTAAGGTTATAAACAAGTATGCAAAATATGAATGCAATATATAGAGATCAAACTTTGTAAGAGTAAAGTATAAGCAAAAGAATTTTCATGTTTAATGATTAGCTGTGGGGCCACCAGGTGGTGTGGTGTTTAAGGCATGAAATTCCCACATGGCCAATCATGATTTGAGATCAGGACCCAGTGGCTAGAAAATCAAAACAAACAGATAAATAAATAATTTTTTTTAAAAAAATCAACTCTTTTCAATATACTATGGTCTCTATATAAACTGAAATATATATACTGTTAAAAATAAAGACTTATGCTTATTGACATACAATAATTTTCATGACACATTACTGAATATAAAAAAGTAGTTTCAAAATATTATCCAATTCGATCTGATATTTTTTAAGTTTACTTTATTCATGAGAGAGAGAGAAAGAGAAAGAAGCACCTGTGACAGGGTCTCGTCACCATCATAAACCCCCTTTCCTGGCTCTCCAGCTTTTCAGAATCTTGATGCCTGCCTATTTTTCAAGCCAACTTGGCATCTGAACACATAGCTGGGCATGTGGATTCCAGTATTATAGTTCAGTTTGCTATTCACTGCACCACCATGCTGGCCTCATTTGCCCTAATTTTCATTTTTTCAGAAGAAAAGAATCTCTCTATAGATGCATGCTTGCCTAGAGAAAAGCCTCCTAATGATATATGCCAAAGTGGTTGTAATGGCTCATACCCTAGCCCTTCTGTCTCTTCCCTATCTCAGTCATTCAGTCCCAATTCAGTAGGCAGGGTCACTAGCCCAGGAGGGGGCCACGGTGTGCACTGTGATCTTCAATAGTTGCAATCCTTCCGTCACCCCAATTTTTAATAAATCTATCTTGACTAGTTCTTCCTATTTTTCCAGGCTCATTCACCCTAACTCCCTCATCCCTCAAATTCTTGGTGATCTACAATCTAGAGATTGGTCTACTGTTACTGCCTGATACTTCTGCCTCCCCCAAATATTCATACGTCTTTTCTTATCAGCTCACATTCCATGTCAATAATTTTAATCACTCCCTGGCATACTCACTCAACTTGTCTCTCTCTCCTTCTCTTGGCAATTGCTTTCTCGTGGGGGAGGGAGGGGGAGACCAGTCAAAACCTAAACAAAATAAAACCAGAAAGAAGAAAGTAAATAAACTACATTATGTTAGGCAATGTTGATATCTGGTAAGAAAAATAAGGAGTAATTGTGCATGTTTATAGAAAGGCCTGAAGAAATTTGCAAGCTCTGCAAATAGATGGATGAGAGCATTTGAAGAAGATGAAACAGCAAGTGGGAAAGTCTGGAAGCATACCATGCCTGGAGACTTCCAGGAACACAGAACTGTGGCTGGACTGAGTAACGGTGTGCAGCTGGGGCAGGGTGGTGGTGGTGAGATAATTAAAATGATCTTAGAGAGGTTCATGTGGCCAGATAAGCAAGGCCTACATTACTACCCAAAATTCTATTTTTAACATGTTGGCAAATTTTCTGCTAGTTTTTTTCTTAAGTCAGTTCTTTTGTTCTCTTTTTAGGACAGTCTTGCTCAGTTCTCTTCTTAGGCTCCCAGGTTAGACTTCAGATGTGTGCAACCACACTCAGCTCATCTTCATTATTAAAAAAAAAAAAAAATACATCACACAGGCCAGCCTCAAGCTTATAATCCTCTGGTTTCAGTTTCCCAAGTCACTGGTTACTGGAATTTCAGGCATGCACCTCTGTTCCTAGCCTTTAAGTTGGACCAGGACTTGAACCCATAACTCCTATGTGGTTCCAGTCCACAGAATGCAAACTTAGCAGCACTGGATGCACCACCGTGACTGGCCTCTTCTGTAAATTTTCTACAGCATTGACATTATACTACCTATATCTTAATTACTTGCATTAAGCCTCTTATAATAACCCTTCAGCATCAATAGTTTCTGAAGGCACAAATATACATCCACCATATTTTGAATGACTTCATAATATATTATCACAGATATATTGGCCTTGTCATTTGCTACATTCTTGGCATTGAGATTATTTGCAGATGGGAAGAATATGGGAGCCGTGGGCCAATGCTCCTGTGACTGCATAAGGCCTCTTTATTCCCTCTCTTTCCTGACTCTCTCAAACAGTTTTTGTCTTGTTTGCATGACTGTACATCTTCCATGTTCTTTTTTCTGTTTTTTTTTTTTTCTCAGCCCCTTTAACCATCTTCCATGTTCTTTTTTCTGTTTTTTTTTTCTCAGCCCCTTTAACTCAGCCCATATCATATCAGATCATATGTTTTTAAAAAGAATTATTTAATTTTATTTATTTATTATCATTATTTAATTTGACAGAGAGTGGCAGAAAGAGGGAAAGAAAGCAAGAAAGTAAGCCACCAGGTCTGGGACTCAAACCCATCACCTGCCAACCCCCACCAGATCCATATCTTACAAGTTTCTTACCCTCCCATTTCCTGTGGTTGAGACTTCTGTAGTTCTCAGTTACAGTGTCTTAAAAATCACTCCCATTCTTGGGACCAGCAGTTGGCGGAATGACTTTGTCGCTAGTCTCCCACAGAGTAGATTGTAGTTCAAGTCCTGGACTTGGTGGCTTAAACTCACGCCAGGCACATGTGCATGCATGTGCCCAAGATCCCGAGAGGAGAATGGAGGAGAAGGGATTGTGGTGTGGCCATCTCCCCTGGGGGGTGATTTCTCACTTTCTGTCTCTCTGTCTCTGTCTCTCTGATGAACGCACGCGCCCTATAGCAAAAACTTCTCAAAAAAAAAATCACTCCCATTCTCTATGTCCATTTTTCGTAGATTAAGCCCTATAGCAAAAACTTCTCAGAAAAAAAATCACTCCCATTCTCTATGCCCATTTTTCGTAGATTATAAAAAAGAACTTCTATTTCATAATTGTTACATATTAATACTTCACAGGTTTATGATGAAAAGCATTTCCGCACCTAGCCAACTTTTAATTTATAAATTATGGAATATTATTATGTGCCATTCAGAGTAAAACAGAGAAAAAGTCCTGGTTTTCATAATGACAAGTCATTGAACTCTCCTAAATGGCGGGAGGCATGTGCCATATTGAGAACCTTCATAGTTCATTATGATTCGAGACTCTCACAGGAAGGCATGAAGTGTGTCTCGGTCCATTTTCTGCTGCTGTAACTGAACACTCTAGACTGGATAACTGATAAGCATAAGGTTTATTTAGATCAAGGTTTTTGGAGACTGGGATGTTCCTTATCAACTGGACCAGCTATGAAGGACCTCCTTGCTGTGATGTAACCCAGCACAGGCATCGCAGGGTGAGACAGACAGGTGTGCATCAGCTCAGGCTCTCCTTCTCTCCTTATAATGCCCAGTCCTAGACCAGGGGCTTCATCGTGATGACCTTACCTAATCCTGATTCCTCCCCAAACATCTCACCTCCAAATACTGTCAGTGCATGATTTTGAAACCTAAGTTTCCAACACGTGAGCTTTGGGAGGACACATTCAAGCCAGAGCAGTCTTTTGCACTAGGCTGCAGAAATGTATTTGGAGACTCTCTGAATTGAGGAACCCAGAAAAAGAAGCACAGAATAAAGATTGAGCGGAAATACACAAAGCAAATTTCTTTTTACGGGGGGAGGGGGTTTGCTTTAGGGTGTGTGCACTTGCTGGAGAGAGAGAGACAGAGAGACAGAGATACAGACAGGGAAAAGTAAGAAATCGGCCCCCAGGGGGGATAGCCATGCTGCAATCCCTTCTCCATTCTCCTCCCTGGATCTGGGGCATGCACACACATATAAGCCTGGTGTGATTTTGAAGCCACCCGGTTTGGGAGTCAAACTGCAGTCATCCAAGTGGGAGTCCAGTGACGTAACTGCCACGCCATCTGTGGTCCCACCAAGCAAATGTCTTATCTCTTCCTTTTGAGGAGTATTCTAGCGATTGTCTCAATTTGGGCTGCAAAGGTGGAAGGGAGAGCAGGCAACTGGGAGGTCCCTGAGTAGCGAGGAAATTTCACGTCTCTGGGACAAAGCTCTGCCCAAAATACCAGATATTGACTTTGGTTCATCAAACCCTTTCTACACTAGCATTTTACACAACTATCGTACTAAATCGGGATTTAGCACTATGTCTTGGATTTTTGTCCCCAGAGTAATCAAAAGATCTCCATTACCAGATCAGCCCTTAGTAATTGCACATCTAAGGTGATACTGAAAAACTTCTCTCTGGTCCCTAAGAATCATAGGGATTCTTATGGGCTCTGGTGAGATAAAACAGTGAGTTTTACTTGAGTTTTAAATGACCATGGAGATTAATGTTACACTCACTATTATTAAATAGCATAACAAAGACAGCTGAATTTTCTCAAATTATCTCCTGCCTCCTGTTCTCTTTATTATGGAGGTTGAATATGTGCAGAGCATGTATGTATGTAAGTGTGCACGCATGTGGGGTTTGAAAAGCACAATACTCTAAACGTAGTCTCTGTTCATTACAAACTTCTATTCAGAAACTAAAACCTCAAGGGAGAAGAAACATTTTTATACTGAAACCCAGATAAATTACCACTTTGTCTTTCAAGCGTATGGAAAACTTTCCTCCCTAAATCTTCCACAACACATCCAGAGTATGGCTTCTGGTGGAGCTGCCTAATCACACAGTGGGAAAGATACATTAATGGAAGTCAGAAGTAGGGTATTGAATGGACTAATGGAAGCTTTTTAAGCATTCCAAGTACTCTTCATATTAGAATCTTTGTCATAAAGGTGACAATATTAACAATAATAATCCTCTCTAACAAAAGACTAATATCAGGTCCGGCTTTATGCGAGCCACTGGCTCCACTGTGATGGTCCATGGATGCCCTCATTTCCATTTCTAGTCCTGAGTACATATTGTTCAGTTCAATAACCTAAATTTTCACTGGTAAAACAGACCCGTCAGAATGAATTCAGTAATTAGCGTCCCCGTTAGGGGGCTCATTTAATTTCAAAGCTAATGCTACCCACGTTTCCTTTTCTAATTAATCCAAATATAGAAATGCTATAGTAACCAGACAACATGTTCTTTGAAGAGCTGAAGCTATGACATTGTCATGGCGTCAGCAAACTTTCATTAGGATAGTATAGAACACAATTTAAGACACGGCAAACTTTTTCTCAGCTTTTTTCTTGAATTGTTTTTGTTTTGAGATCTTTAAATATTTGAGAATATGAAACCTCTCCCAGTATGGTTTCTTGAAGATTTGTAAAAAAAATAAAAATTTCCAAACACCATCAAGGTTTTTACAAAATTTAGTGTCAAAGAATATGGACTGAGATTATTTTTGAGATGAACTCCCAGAAATGTAAATCAATTATGGAAAGTTTCTTTGAGAAATATCAGAAATAAATATATCCCTATCTAGTAGCGTAGTGTAGCAGATTCCATTTTATTAGCAGGTTTGGCATATGAGAAATAGAATGTTCTAATCATATGTTTATATAAAGAGAGAGAAACAGAATAAATATAGATATGATTTCTTTTTTTTTTTTGTATTTTATATATAGCTATATCTCCTCATTCTCCAGGAAAAAACAACAACAACTCTATATTGTTACATCGAATATGGCAGTGATATGCTCCCTCTTCAGCTGGGAGAAGGAGATTATTTAAATGTGGCTAACTTGTCATAAATTACATTTTCAGATTAAGCTGTCGGAGTGTCCCCAGAATAAGTACAGAAGTCAAGATTTCTTATTAGATAAATACAGAAATATCCAATTCTATCGTTACAGTAGTTTATACTTAGATGAGAAACAGTGAGATAGAGAAATGATTAATTGATCGGTCAGTTGAGGAGTGTCAAAGTCATTCTAACCAGTTGGAGGTCAACCTGGAGAATTTTCTCTGGAAAAAGTCTGATCAATTCACAGAAACAATAGGCATGAAACAACCCAAAGAAAAGTGTAAGAACTATCTGATCAAAAGGAATCCCAGCGAGAAAATGAAAAGAAACAATCAGGGAGAGATCCAAGGCCTACTGCCATCAAAATGAGCGCATGGAGCACAGTGAGATAAATTGGATCCTCCCCGAGTGGCTGGAATTATGATGAGGATGGCTGTCTAAGAATGATTTTTAAATGGTTAGAATGAGATTTTCAAGTGAGAATAAGGTATTAACAGCTTTTAAAACCTTGAAAAAAAATGGGTCAAGCTGCAAAGATGTTTGACCTCTCCTTCCTAGAACCAAAGACAGCCGTTTCGTAAGAACAGAGCACCACCTTGTGTTGGTAAGTCATTACACCTCCTTGGGTCACCCGAGGGAGGCCCTTTGCATCCTGGGAAATGAGAGCTTGTCAGTAATGCTACTGAACACAGTAGGGAAGTGTAATAGCTTCTCAGTCATTTGAAACTCTTAGCGCACGGATTAGCCATAGTTCTGTCCCAAGAAAGATGGAGAAAACATTCAAAGAGATCGACGAATCAGACACAACAAAAATTGTTTTTATCTTTTAATAGAAATGCTTTCTTTTTTATATATTTTAATTTTTTACACTCAATTGCTGTACATTATTACGGCATGCAAAATAAATTTTTCCCATCATGAATATACTGTCTATTAGTCTATTTTAAAGTATTATCGCACACGTTATCGTCAACAATTTTCCGTTTTTGTGTCCCTTCAATGTTTTGCTTCGTTTTTTTTTTTCCCCCTTGATCCCCTTCCTCTCATCCTCCCCTATTTCCCACCCTCCTCCTACTCTGTCTCTAGTGTCCACAATTCTTTTATCTCAGGAAAAAATGTTATGAGTTCAATAGCTTTGAGACCAACTGGACTTTGTGGTTATGCATTATAGTGTGGATTTATATGCAGTACACACGCTATACTCACTATTGCATAACTTGAATTAGGTTAAGTATCAAATCTCATTGAAGCAATTTTGACATTACTATAACTTAGAGGTATGTTGTTTCTGGAGTATTCAACGAATGAGCGTTTTTTGGAAACCATCAAGTATCAACAATCTCAAAATGAAATAAAATCACTAATGCTTCTAGTAAAATCATAAGATATTTATAATGTAAGAAGAAACAGTCACATAGCACGACAAGCTTCCCTTTCCTAGAATCATTGTGGTAAGGATTTTGTTTCTTTCATGCAGTGAGAAATTTAAAGCCATTCAACAGAAGCAAATGAAATCTTGCTCGTTCTCCTAAATTAAACTCAAATCTTAACATGCAGTTTTCTGTGGTCACCAATGCTCTTGTAGCACTTGGTTTTATGAAATTAAATTGTTTTATATTGGAGAGCGTTTTGCTGATGTCTGATCTCCTCCAGTGGATGTCTCAGTTCTTTGGCTCCAGGGATCCGCTCTTAACCCCTTTTTATGCTCCCAAACTGTTTAGAAGAGTGCTTATTCTATAGAACTTTTGGCGGTGGTAGAAATGCTTTCTGCGTTAATGTGACAGTCATTAGCCGCATGTGGTTACAGAGCAATTGAAATGTGGCTAGTGCGACAAAGAGACTGAATTTTTCATTGTAATTAATGTAAACTTACATTTAAGTAGTCACATGTGGTTCCTGGTTACGGTATGCACAGGCCTATAAAAAGGGCCTTAGAAAAATACATTTCGATGGAATAAATGTCAAGTTCTTTGAACATGATATGCTAAATTATTTTTACTTTTTAGTGCAGAGAATAATTAAGATTTGCAGCTTGAATTTTTATGTTGCATCTCAAATAAACTCAATATGAGAACTTGGCAACCCATACATGAGAGAAGTTTTTATAATCCAAATTGAGGTAGTAATTCCTTCCTAAACTCACCTCTTGTCCTTTGTACTCATACACTTAAAAAAGAGTTTTTCTTTTTTTTAATCCTGCATAAATTCCAAAGAGCAATACATTTAACTATTTGTTTCACTGGAAAAGTGGAGGAAAGTGTTTAAGTGTGATTATAAGTAAACTTGAAGTATGAGTAGACTTGAACTTCAGTACAATCATGTACAAATTTCCAAAATAAAGTCATAGTAGAATCTCTTGTATACTTAATCCTTCTTTCCCCATCCTGACTAAAGATTTGGAGTAATATGGCAACCTGAAATGCTATTTGAAATGGCATTGAATAACTGTACATACATTTTTTGCTTTCACCTCTGAATTTTTTTTGCATTTCATTTACTTAACAAATATTTATTGCATCTGTATTATGTGTCAGGCACTCTTACAGGTACTGGGGCAGATGTAGAAGTAAGCTATCCAAATCTTTATGCTTTGTACTACTGAGGTCAAGAAGCAGTCAGTTTTATGCTAATGACTATTAGTATACTTTGAGGTGCTATCATTGATCTCATTTACAAATGATAAACATAAGCCTTGGAGAGGTTAAGTAACTTCTTAAGAGTAATACAGCTGACAAATGGAAAAGTCTGACTTTGAACCCAGGTCCTATTACTTAGCAGCCAGAATCTGATAACCATTGTCGTATACTGAATTGTCTATAAACAATTATTTGAAACAAAACATTGTGAATGTCTTCAAGATTTTGGAGGAAAATGCCAGGAGAGATTGAGTATTGTAATTTTTCATAAATTCAAGTATGTCCATTCTATACTTTTTGATAGAGAAGCAGATTCAAGCATAAAGGAGTTAGAGTTTTGTGTCATAATCAGATAAATATATTTAGCATGTAATCTGAGATAAGCTTATTTATCAAGTATTCAGATAAGCTTATTTATCAAGTAATTTCTAATTTGAGCTAAGACAAAACAGATCCCCTAATGATGTAGGCTAGTATTTGATATTAGGCGGGCATTTCTGATCATGAGTTTTTATTCATTTATAAGCTGCTCTGAAGCACTATTTGATAAGCTACTCAAAACTATATTAGATAGTGTTTAATTACTAAATATGAGATGGAAAATACATTTATATTATCCCAGAAGAATGGGGGTGGAAGGTATATCACACAGACTTTTTTTGGGGAAGATGGATGATTTTATATTCAGTTTATATGAAACATGTACTCCTTACCTTTCAGAAACTGGAAAATTCTACATTTTAAAAATTGTGCTCTGTCTTTATTTAGTTTTGTTTCCCCAAATGTAGAAATAAAAAGCTTAATGTTTGGTTTTATAATCATGACTGTTGAGAGGAAGACCACTATATGTGTTAAACACACACACACACACACACACACACACACACACAGACACACACACATTATTTTTGAGCAACTGTAATTTGAATTCCTAAGGATAAATTTAAGAATTTCATAATAAATTCAGCACAGCTTCATGTTAAAATGGCTAATGTTCACTGTTTTGAGGCCATTTCTTTGAAGTTTCTTATGTGAACATTTTCCTTCTACCTGAATGTCTAGGAGTTAAATTTTAAGGGATATTAAAATTTCTAAAGTATCATGGGACCAGCAATTGGCGTAATGGCTAAAATTTCTGGACCCCCCTGTAGTTGACCAGAGTTTGAGTCCCAAACCCAATGGCTTAAACTCACGCCAGGTGCATGTGTGTACGTGCCTAAGATCCTGAGAAGAGAATGGAGGAGAAGGGATTGCGGCATGGCCATCCCCCTGGGGGTGATTTCGTGCTTTCTGTCTCTCTGTCTTTCTGGCGAATGCACACGCCCTATAGCACAAACCTCTCAAAAATTTTTCTAATAAAATATCCTGTTTTATAAAAATTATTTTACTTCTCTTATTATTTCATGGTCTGACATAGCTGGATTCAATAGCTAGCCAGTCATGTGTATGATGAAATGATTCAGTAACATACCCAAAACATTGATTGGTTCTTCCATGACTCCTTTCTATTTATTGGCCATCATCGGTCTCAATAATCAATTTGCAAGTGCTTTTTAACATGTATGCAGTGTGCCCATCACGGCACCAGCTAGCACGAAGGAGTGGAGAGTCATGACCTATGTCCTCACAGGGTTTGCAGTTCCACTCGGTTGTCACAATTAACAAATGCCATTCATACTATGAACCAAAATAAAGATGAAAATAGTGTTCAGTCAACAAATGAAAGGGAAATTAAAAGAAGAGAAAAGTTTGCGGAGGTTCAGTATTGTGTTTACAATGTCCTCAAGGACATATGAAATGATTTCACTCCATTTTAAAGATGGGAAAATTGAATATCAGGAAGAATAAGTTGTTGTTTTTTTTTTTCCTTTTTTTTATGAGCGTTTTTTGCTATAGATTATGTGAGCTCGCCAGAAAGACAGAGACAGAGAATGATAGAGAGAGACTAAAAGCGAGAAATCACCCCTTGGGAGGATGGCCTTGCCACCATCCCTTCTCCATTCTCCTGTTGGGATCTTCGGCAGGCACTCACATGTGCCTGGCGTGAGTTTTAAGCTGCTGATTCTGGGAGTCTAGCCATGGTCAACTCCATGGGGTTCAGCAATGTGAACATTATACCGTCTGCTGGTCCCAGAGCTTTATATCATAGGAATTTGACCCCAGGTTTACCTTGTTTCAGTCATATCACTGTATTAGGAAAAGCTGGAAGTGGTATTCAAGCTGGGAGTCCAAAACCTGTTGAGTTGGGGAAAATAAACAAACCGACAAGTCAGAGGGCAGCAGTGGAAGCAGTGGAAGTGCAGGAATGGACTTGTCTGATGTATCGTAGGAAGGTGTTGTCTAGCAGATAAGTGGGATTTGGGGCTGGAAACAAGGTCTCAGAAGCCAGGCTCATCGAACAGACGATTCTTTTTGTGATCTGTCAAGGACCCCATCAACCGCATATTTAAATGACATTTAGGAAGAGTTCTCTAGAAGCCAAGGATGTATGAGAGTGGGAAAAATTGTTATCATTAGGAGGGCAACTTGTCTGGGAGAAATTATAGAGAAAATAATGACTGGATATAAGGTAGAATGAGGACTCTCTATTCTTTTTTCTTTTTTTAAGTAAAGGAAAAGGTGGAATTTAATTTTATTTACAGGACCTTGTAAGGTATGAAGTTCCACATAGAAATAAGAAACCCATTTGGAAGACAAGCTTCATACAGTATGTACAGTTTGGAACTGTTCAAGTATAGTTTCGTTGTAAAAAGTGCTGCAATAACAACCACATTTAAGAAGAGTTCTTGGTAGAGAAACAGTAAGACAAACTGATACCAAACACAGCACAGGACAAACCCCTCTGTGCCTCAGCTGTGCAGTCTAGAAGTTAAAGGCCCCAGGAGTCCCATCCTGCACTTGGAAGGTGTAGCCATGAGGTAGTTTTGGGCACAACATTCTCATCTTCCTCCTCCTCTACAGAGAAATACTTTTCAATCAAGTTCAATGAAGACTTGTACACAGACTTGTTTTCCTGGTTGTGTAGGGCTTCAATTTTATCCACATTCTTCAATCATTATACTAAGTTTCTCAGTTTCTCCTAGCTTCTCAGCAGTCCCAAAAATATTTGAAATGGCATCCAAAATAACCAGAATAATTTTGGTATCTTTCGCAATTAAGAGGTTCATCAGTTTTTTCTATGATGCCACAGTGGACGAGGTATACAATCTGCTCCACCGTTCCACTGCTTGTGTAGTTGGCTGCAGCCCACACAGCCTCCTTCTGCATCTTAAAGTCAGCCTTGGAGAGCACGCGGACAAGGAATGGGACTAACCCGTGATTTGCTACCTGCTGGATCTGGTCCTGCCAACTGGCGGTGATGTTGGACATTGTCCATGGAGCTTCCTTTTGAATATTTGTTTTGGAGTTGGTTAGAAGGCTGGGGAAGATGGCGAGTGCTCCAGCATCTATCACAACCTGGGTCTGTCCATCTGTCCCGGTGACAATATGATCTATGGCTTTTAGGGCAGGGGTCACAGTGGATATTTCGGCAGCTCCTAGAAGCTTCATAAGTTGGGGAACAACTCCTGTTTTCACAACCATTTCAATCCGTTCATTTGGACCATCAGTAAGGTAGGAAGTAGCCCAGCCTTTATCTGCTAATACTTCGGGATCATCGTGATGCAGAAGATGAACTAAAGTAGGAAGAATCTGCTCAACAGCATCTAGCAGGGGTGCGGGATTTTGTTGCAGCAGAGGTTTGAAAGTGTCCAGGTAAGGTTACGTAAGTGACCACATGCTAACGATGACATATCAGGAACTGTAGGGAGAGCCAACAGTGGGTCAACTGCTCCATACTTGATAACCACGTCCCGGAAAACTGAACCATCCCCTGCGATATTTCCTAGAGCCCACATGGCTTGCTCACTGATGGGTGCGTGGGGAGAGGCCAACAGAGAAATGAACGCTGGGATAGCACCTCCGTCCACCACAGCCTGGTCTGTTCTGACGTCCAGAAGCAATGCTAGTGAGTGCCCATGCAGATTCAAACTGGATGGGACTACAATCATTTCTGCCCAAGAAGGACACATATTTTGGAATCATCCCAGCCCACATGATGTTGTCTATGAGGGGCTGTTTCTCCCTAGAAAGCAGCTTCCTCGCAGCTTGAGTAGCCTGGAGCTGGCTTTCCGAATTGTTACCATTAATGCCTGTGACAATGTCATCACTGGACCAATTTACCGTGCCCTGGTTGTTGTGGTTTTCCTGCAGTGGAGAAGTAGCATCATTGGGAAATGAGCTTACATTTCTCCTTTTCTGCATCTGGTCATCCTTCTTAGCTTTCCTCAGCTCCACATTAACTTCTGTTCTTTGCCGCCTCATTTCTGCACTGTCTTTTCCCTTGTTCTTGAATCTGTTATGACGAGCAGCTGGTGAATTTGCATTCTCATTGGTGGACATGGTTATGAGACGAAGGGAGAAAGGTGCACAGACAGCTCAGACTCCCTCAAGAGGCGGGGCAGGGCTCACAGGCTGGGGATCTGCTGCCCTAGAAACGTCCACCATGGCTCAGCCTTAAGATGGTGTGCCCCCCCTTTTTTTTAAAGAGATTTTTGCCTTGAGAAAGAAAGGGAGGAATCACCCCTGGGGGGTTGGGTGGGGAGAAGGCCATGCCACAATTCTTTCTCTTCCATTCTCCTCCCAGGATGTTGGGCACACACACTGAAGCGCCTAGTGTGATTTTCGAGCCACCGGCTTCAGGACTCGAACTGTAGTCAGGCATGTGGGAGTACAATAACGTAACTGCTCCACGATCTGCTGACCCTCTCTTTCTATTCTTTTCTAAACTTTGAGCTTCTGGAATGAGTAGTATTCATTATCTCTGTATCCTCTTTCTCTTCAACTCAAAGTGCCTTCCATAACTACCATTTGCAATTACATTGTTCAGTCATAGAATAATTTGTGAGGGACTATTTATCGACTTGTTTACTGTACATCTTCTTCACTAGACTGTGAGCACCACAAAGAAACAATTGTTTCTGATCATCCCAGTATTCCTTCAACTTTAAATATTACCTATCCCGGCACATCGGAGGTACACTATGAGTGTGCTTTTGACTTTTTAATGGCTTTTTCTTCAGTCATTATTATATTGTTCAGGATTGCTGTGTAGACCTATTTCTATAATAGGATTGGAAACCTATTACGTAATGTGTAACCAAGGCATTCATGAGAGAATCACATTCTGTAATGTAACTGAGTTTAAAATGATGGTGGCCTAATTCCAATTACTCAGAAGCTGATTAGTTTGCGAATCGTCCGTAGACCTCCTGCTTCTCTTTCCATCTAACTGCTGCCAACTTTTGGCTAATTCTGTGCTCATTAACACTTCCTCTAGAGCGTGGGCAGGACGAGGGTGTGACCTTTGAGTCTGTCCATTTTGCTGCTTATTAACGATTTGGTTGGGGGGAGGGTTGAGATTGAAACTACTGGCAAAGACAAATACTTTATGTTATTGTGTATAAATTTTATTCATTGATGATACTATTTTTCTTCAACATTATTTCTATTTGAAAGGTAAATAGGTAATGGTAATATAATATACACAATATTTTTTCTAATTATGAACATTTGGTGATATATTCATACACATAGATATCTTGGAAAAGACCTCTGACTCCAGAGGTCAAATTTAACACATTTGTCATGCCAGAGTTGTTCAATATTATAGTGTACATATATAGTTTAGACAACTTATGTCATTTTATTTTTATTTATTTTTTTTATTTTTTGAGATGTTTTTACTATAGGGCATGTGTGCTCTCTAGAAAGACAGAGACACAGAGACAGAAAGAGAGAAATCAGCCCCAGGGGGGATGGCCACACCGCAAACCCTTCTCCTCCATTCTCCTCTCGGGATCTTGGGCACGCACACAGACATGCCTGGTGTGAGTTTAAGCCTCTGGGTCTGGGACTCGAACCGTGGTCAGCTGCATGGGAGTCCAGTGACATAGCCATTGTGCTAACTGCTGGTCCCATCCTATGTCATTTTAAATGCAAGTTTTTTTTAACAGATGATAGTCAATTTATTAAAATAGTTGACTTAGGCATCTGCAATGGTGACTTCAACCTCAACTCCTGGTTCGATACTGATGGAAGTAATCTGTTTAACAATCTCAGAAGGCCTGTATAAATCAATGAATTGCTTGTGGATTCTCATCTGGAAACAATCCCAAGTCTCAGAACTTTTACCACAAGGTGTTTTTCTTGTAGTGATTCTCAGAGTCTTGGTAGGCATCTCAACTGGTCCTCTCACCTTGAGCTTCTTTTCCTTTGCACCTCTGATTAAGTCAGCACACACTTTCTCCAGGGACTTGACATTGCGGCTAGTTAAAGTAATTCAAATTTGGTGAATGGTCACCTCTGGCTCCACAGTGTTTTTCCAGTATCTCTAAAAGCCATGGCTAGGGAACCAGCAGTTAGCGTAATGGCTATGTCTCTGGACTCCCATGTAGTTGACTGCAGTTCGCATCCTAGACCCGGTGGCTTAAAACTCACGCCAGGCGCGTATGCGTGTGTGCTCAAGATCCCGAGAGGAGAATGGAGGAGAAGGGATTGCGGCGTGACCATTCCCCCTGGGGTGATTTCTCACTTTGTCTCTATGTCTCTCTCAGTCTGTCTGGCAAGCGCACGCGCCCTATAGCGAAAACCTCTCCAAAAAAAAAAAAAGCCAAGGCCAGGGACGAAGAACTTGGCAGCACATTAATGGGGCAAAAAAAAAACCCAGGGCTAGGGACCAGCAATTGGCATGATGGCTATGTTGCCGGACTCCCATGTAATTGACTGCAGTTCGAGTCTCAGACCTGGTGACTTAAACTCATGCCAGGTTCATGTGCGTGCGTGCCCAAGATCCCAAGAGGAGAATGGAGGAGAAGGGATTGCAGTGTGGCCATCCCTCGGGGGGGTGTGTGTGTGTGTGATTTCTCACTTTCTGTCTGTCTGTCTGTCTGTCTGTCTCTCTCTCTCTCTGACTTTCTGGTAAGCACGTGTGCCCTATAGCAAAAACTTCTCCAAAAAAAGACAGAACTCTGGCGTGGCTTCCTGACTGACTTGTTCCTCCATGAGAGCAAACAGCGGGGAGTCAGGAGCAGAGCAGGATGCTGGAACTACGTGCCACCTGTGTCCGCTTCTCCCGCAAAGTTATTTGTTCTAATTAAGAGTCACACGTAGCTTAATGACAATCACACATCATAAATGGCCATAAACCTATTTACAGGTAATGAACATATTAAATTCTCTGATGAATTATAATAGATTGCAAAGTTATGTGTGAAAAAAATAGCAATTGATGGATTAGAAATGATAGTTTTAGACATGAAGAGACAACGTAACACGGGAATAAATTATAATTATTAAAATGTATTAAAACAAAATTGAGTCATTGATCAAGGGTGCACACTTTTACTAATATAGATCATTTGCTGCAGGAATCATGGAACTTAATATATGCTTAATAGTTGCATTTTCTAAAGACATCAAGTAAAAATCCTCAACTGCATAGACCCACCTAGGAGTTTGATGAAATCTTTCTCTCATATGGTATAAACTATTATTCTTTAATTGTAGAATTTGTTGGAATTTTGCATAAAAAGTCATTATTTTCATTTGCACTAATAGTTGTATGATGAATAGGGGCCGAGGATTGCATAGGTCAAAGATAAAATTGGAATCTTTCCCTTTCATCCTTGGAGAAAGCATAGAAGGAAGTGAAAACAGTAGTCAATCATATTATCTTTTTTGAAAAGTTAGATTCATATAGGTGTAGACTCAAAATTTTGCTTACACGCAAATTGACATAGATGAAAATAAAGGATATCGTTTGGGTGAATAGAGAAAACTACAGAATACTTATAAAGAGGCTTATTGCCTTTGGGTGCCAAGTGTCCTTAGAATTAGCTTTAAATGGGCATGAATAAGTGAAATTAAATGATTAATCTACATACTTAATCTAAGTTTAACACAAATACATTTATCTCATTACATCCCATTTACTCAGTAAGTTTTGAAGAATTATTAAGAGCAGTTAGAGTTGTTATTAATCAGATTATACGAGCTCTGTAATGTTTATAGAAAACAAGGGGAGATATAAATGAATACATATACAAATACATATACATCAATAGGTTAACTAATCTTGGAATTCCTAAATTAAGGTTCATTCATGCTGTGTGTTTCTCTCAGCTATTTGCCAGTGTATTATCATCATAAATTCTATTTGTATCGGAAATGTGAAGAGATAAATCCCTTTAGCATGCTACATTCTTCAATTCTTTAGTTCTTTTTCTTCTTTTTTCTTTTTTTTTTTTCTATAGGGCATATGTGTTCGCCAAAGAAACAGAGAAAGACTGAGAGACAGAAAGGGAGAAATCACTCCCCAGAGGGATGGCCACACCACTATCCCTTCTCCTCCAGTCTCCTCTTGGGATCTTGGGCACACACATGTGCCTGGCATGGGTTTTAAGCAAACAAGTCTGGGCCTTTAACTGAAGTCAACTACATGGGAGTCTAGTGACGTAACCATTACACCGTCTGCTAGTCCCAATTACTTTCAATAATGTCTTTTGGCTGTTTAAAAAATGTCAGAGAAATATTTGTATGCCAGTGATTTATTGAAGCACCTTTTATTGTTATTTTGTATTCATTATCTGTGAATAGTTGTTAATGGGACTGATATTTGACTGCTGCCCACCAAGACCAGTAGTGTACAAATGACATCTGTTCTAATGAGTCCATGACAAAGACACTGGCTGTTAAATAGTCCGGATATATATAAATTGTAAATGTTGGCTTATGAAAGTAAAACAAAGAGTTTTACCAGTTATAATGCAAATGCTTGTTAAAATTAATGGCTATCTGTTTATAAGCGATACTGCTTATGTTTTCTTAACAATTGCTCATATTGTAAATACTTGATTGTCACAATGAAGCAGAAAGACACCAACTGATACATTCCACATGCAATTTCTGTAATAATATGAGATGTGGACACCTTTGCAAAGGTTAGGGAGAGCAGTTGGTAGCACAGCATGGTGTGAGAGAGGAGCTGCTTCACAGGCCTCAGAGATCCTCACTGGGACAGTCAGCCGTTCAGGAAACTGCCTGTGTGGATGAGGAAGCTGTCACGTGCTAGGAGTTCTCCCTGTTCCCTGATCTACTTTACAGAGACATGACATCCTCCCTGCACAGGGACTGTCACACTATGCCTGCCTGCCACCAGGTAGAGGAGCAAAACACCCTTAGCTCATTCTTCAGTTTTTTTCTGAGACACTGAATGAAATTAAGACCAGGTCTTTAAAAGCTACCCTCAGGCTTCAGTCTTCTGAAATCCTCCTAAACTAAGATAACATTTTTTTTAAGGTTTTTCCCATATTGTACATGTGCTTATTGAAGAGAGACAGAGACAGTGAGAGGGAAAG
>NW_006159794.1:562208-602756 GCF_000334495.1 Tupaia belangeri chinensis
TCACCCCCTCCCCCGGGGGGATAACTGCACTGCAGTCCCTTCTCCTCATGCTCTTCTTGGGATTTTGGGCATGCATGCACATGAACCTGGCATGGGTTTTAACCCTCCAGTCTGGGACTCAAATCATGGATGGCCATCTGGGAGTCCAGTGCCTTAACCACATACCACTTGCTGGTCCCTAGCTAATGCTTTTCTTTTCTTTCTCATTTTCTTTCTTTTTTTTTGGGGGGGGAGAGATTTTTGCTATAGGATGCGTACACTTTCTGGAGAAAAAGAGAGACAGAGATAGAAAGCAAGAAATCATCCCCCACGGGGGCTGCAGATATATTTATTTATCTTTGTTACAGAGATGAATAGACTCTTTTTTTTTTTTTTTTGAGGGGTTTTCACTATAGGGTGCATGCTCTCGCCAGAAAGACAGAAAGAGACAGAGAGACAGAAAGTGAGAAATCACCCACCAGGGAGGATGGCTACACCGCAATCCCTTCTCCTCCATTCTCCTCTTGGGTGTGAGTTTTTTAAAACCATTGGATCTGGGACTCAATCTGTAGTCTACTATGTGGGAGTCTTCTGATGTAACCATTATGCCATCTGGTGATCCTAGGATGCTTTTTACTGCTCAGCTTGGATTGTCTATATTAATGATATAAATAGTAAATACAAAGTTCACTTATTACTAAATCTTCAGCTTTTCACAGCTTTGAAGAATTAGAAGCTAACAAGCTTACCTTTGTTCATTACTCTGTACCCAAGACAATGACAATTCTCCAAAGCCGTGAAGAGCTGAAGATTTAGTAATAGGTAAACTTTGTTCCTCTCTCTGCATATAGAAGAAAACTTTGTATATGCCAGACTCTAGCTTGGTTCTGTATTGCTATATATTTAGGACTGGATAAACTATTTTTTACTTAATTTATTTATTTCATAAGCAAAAGAGACAGAGAAGGAGAGTGAGAGAGAGAGAGAGCACACCCCAACAGGTTCTTTTTTTATTTTTATTTTTTTTAAGGAGGTTTTTTTTTTTTTTTTTTTTTTTTTTTTTTTTTGCGCTCACCAGACAGACAGACAGAGACAGAGAGATAGAAAGTGAGAAACCACCCCCCCGGGGGGATGGCTACGCCACAATCCCTTCTCCTCCATTCTCCTCTTGGGATCTTGGGCACGCACGCACATGCACCCGGCGTGAGTTTAAGCCACCGGGTCCGGGACTCGAACTGTGATCAACTACATGGGAGTCCAGCGACATAGCCATTATGCTAACTGCTGGTCCCAAGCTGCCAACAGGGTCTTAAGTCCCTGATCCACCTGCAGCCTCAGCCAGCCCCACACCCTTGTCATCCTCAGGGAGGTCTCCAGACACAAACTTTGCATTCGTGATATCAAATGTGGTAGAAGCAGAGGTTCTCATACTCCCAAGATCTCTATGGATCACACATTGTCTGTTCTGGAGACTTACAGCACAGGAGAGGGAATAAACAGAAAAAGTTGATTGTGTTAGTCTGAAGAGCTTTCTAAACCAACCTAGAAAAACACAAACAAGAAGATACACCTGTATACCCCTGTAGGCAATTTATAATAATCCATAAAAATAACTTTCTAGCTGTGAGATGTTCTCCTTTCCTGATTACTTGCTTTCCTTAGAACATAATACTTTCTACATGGCTGTCCATTAACTTCTGTCTACCTCTCACTTCTTTTGAACTTGGGAAGAAATAAAAAAGATCAATAACCTTTCTCAGAATTCAAAGACAAAGTGAAGGGAAAATAAGCTCTGACCATATAATAGATACAAGGTATTTAGAAATCTAATTTAAGAAAATGTATTAACCTCCTATTCCAGAATATCCACTTCCTCTTAAAAGCACAAATGTTCCTTGTACATATAATTAGAAGGCAGAGTGGTTGCTGTCAGCTGCATTCATCTTTACTGGACACAAGGAGGAAAAGGTCTATTTTGCAAAATAAATGTTCTTTAATTTTTTTTTCAAATGTTAGCTCAGGTTGGGAGTTATCTGTGCAAAGCTATATAATACAGTGTATTAAGTAAATTTGCTTTTAAAACTAAATTCAGGGCACTGCGTGTGTGTCTATGTATGTGTGTGTGTATATATATATATACATATACACATACATTGTGTATCTATCTATCTATCTATCTATCTATAGATAGATAGATACACACACATATATACATATATACACACACGCATATAGATTTTAGTTTGTTTAATTCAAAGCAATGCATGCTTAGGTAAATAAGTCAAACAACTAAGAGATAAAAACAAATTGTTATACATTCCATCCCAGATCCCAGCCCTCAGATATAACTCACCTCACTTAGATCTTTCTTGTCCCGACCTGGGGGACAGTGGAACAGGTTACCTGAGGGAAGGAGTGAGAGACAGGACAAATGATGCAGTGTTGCAACTCTTCAGGGTCGTCCGTTTATTGTGGGCAGCACAGAGACTACACAGTGTTACAACTCTTCAGGGTCATCCGGAGATGACATAGTGTCACAGCTCTTCAGGGTCCGCCGGAGAGGACGCAATGTCACAACTCTTCAGGGTCTTCAGGGTCGTCCGGCGATTATGGGCCAGGGATCATGGTTATATACATGTTGGTGGGCAGTGATTGGTTAAATGAAAGATTGTAAAAGGTGGGTTATGATTGGTTGCTTTTGTGGACCAATCATGAGGTGCCGGATATGCAAATCTGAGGGATTCTAAGCTCATTGATTTGCTATGGGAAGTGGCCAATCAGAGTATGGTTTTGATGGTGAGATTTTGAAGGGGAGCCAATCATGGCCTTTGTCATCGTGTAATTGTTTGCTCTCTGAGAAACCAGAGATATTTGCTGGTACGCAGCCTCCCACACTTTCTATATATTTCTTTTAAGTTCAGACAAACTTTATCCACATGTACTTTCTTTTTTCTCTTTCTCTCTCTCTCTCCCTCTCTTTTTGTTAAACAGATCCAAGATCCAAGTAGAGAAATTCGTGTGAAGCTGACTTTTTAATTTCCTATATTGTGGATGTCCTTGCCGGCTCATATATGGAGCTCTGACTCTCTTTCAGATAATCACATAAAATCCCATAATGTGGATATTCTAGAAGCTCTCTAACCATTCTCCTCGAAGTGGACATAATGGCTTCTGTTGTGATTGTCCAGTCTCTGTGACACTCAAGCCAAGCTGCAATAGACACCCGTGTCCCTATATCTTATGTCCTCACATTGTGGCAACACTTTTACTCATCTAGTGTAGATTTGTACTGCTGGGGAATGAATGGGCATCAGTCTTGTTTCTCTGTATAATGGTGAATTATTTATAAAAAGATTCTATGAACTCAGGTTCCTGCCAGTAATACTAAGACAAGATAGTATAGTTCTTTTAACTTTTATAAATCCAATGGGTGCAAAAAATGATACTTTGTATTGTTTCAGTCTGTATTTTTCTGATTGCTGAGAGGGAGGATCTTATTTATGCTTATAATTCATATACATGTCCTCTTTGTGAATCATTTCCTGATCAATTTATAAGCATTTATTTATAAATATTAACCCTTTGTGATGTCTCATAGATATTTTATAGTGTTTGCTGTGATGTGGATTTTAATGATTATGTAATACATATATTTGTATTTCCTGTTACTGGTCTTTTGTTATTTGTGTAATTTTATTAAGTTTTATTATTTGCTATAAGAAGATATTCTTTATGACTAAAAAGTATTGCTAATATTTGTATAACTTTTTCTCAAAAATTTAGAGCTTCAGAGTGTTTTTTAATGGTTTCAGGTAGGGGTTCCAATTTTTTATTCTTTAAAGATAGACAATTATAACATTCTGGAAAAAAAAGCCATTTATATATTTACTGTTTTACTAAATACTATTTTCCATTTGGGGTCTCTATTTCTGTGGTTTATTTTTCTATTTAGGTACTCATAGCTATTATTTCATCCTGATAGGTTTATGATATATTTGGTTATCTATTGTAGTAAGAGGATTCCAACTCCCACCCTCCAGGATTCTTCCTCAAAAATTGTCTTCTTATTGTCTGTACTGTTATTTTTCTATGTGAACTTTAATACAATTCTGTCAATTCCAGTATTATTTTGTTGGCAGTTGTTATATACATCAATATATCTCTATTAATCATCTATTCTTTTGAAGTATAAAATCTTATTATTAAGAAATGTGGCTATGCTCTTTGATAAAATTTTACAGATTTTTCTGATCAATCCTATTTCTTGCTTTTGTGAGAACTTCTTCAAAGTTTTTGATAGTTTTGTTTGCTTATGTAAGTAGATCTTTTCCTCCTACTTTTGAGGCTCAATGTTTCATTTTAAGTAGAAGACACATATCACATCAGCATATCATTACGGAATTATGAATATCTAGTATAAGAATATGTCATCCTCTTCTGGCTGGAAAAGGATGAAATGATTTATGATTCAATTATTTATTTTAAAAGTTTAGCTATAAGGCGTATGTGCTCACCAGAGACAGAGAAAGAGAGAGAGGGAAAGTGCCCACCTCCAGAGGGGATGGCTATGGTGCTGTCCTTTTCTTCCATTCTCTTCCTGGGTTCTGAATATGCACACACACAGGCCTGGTGTGTTTTTGAAATTATGGAGTCCAGGACTTGAATCACTCTGCCAACCATATGGGATCCAGTTTCCTTAGCCAACATGCCACCAGCTAGCCTCCTTTATTCTAAGGAAAAAATAAAAAGAAAGAAACACTCTCGAACAATTCTGTATATACTCTTGTCCAAAGAATAGCATTTTCTATCTATGTGAAATAGCATATCAACCAACTGCTATGATTCAGAGATAATGAATAAAAAAATGAAGTGGAAAAGGAGCAATTTGTAGCCAATCAGCTCATTAGACTAAATCATGGAAGTTAATGAAGAGGCAAGTGTTACCTTCAGAAAACTCTCCCATTCAGGAAACTGGGTAGGGTTTCTAAATAAAATTACTAGTTAGTTAAAATAACTCATGTATCCATTTTAAAATTCCCTATGTAAGAACTAATAGAACTTAATTATTATTTCCTGTGTTTGTCTTTAGTAAAACTTGATCAGTATATCAATTGGTAGTATCATATTGGATTTATTTCTTGAGTGGTTAGATGCAAAATAAAGTAAGAATTTTTAAATATAAAGGTAATCTAATTTATTATTCTATAGTCTTTTTTAAAGAATTATTTTTTAAAATTTATTCATTTATTTTAATTTTACGAGAGAGAGAGAGAAAGTGAGAAAGCAAGCCACCAAGTCCAGGACTTGAACCATGGTTGGCCATGTGGGAGTGTCCAGTGCCTAAGCCACCTGCTGGTTCCTATTATTGTATATTCTTCAACTAAAATGAACTTTTATAGAAATTTAGATGTAAGTATAGCTTATAATGGCCAAATCAATATGTATGTTTTAATTCTTTCTTTAATTCTTGCCAGCAAGTTGCATGTTGGTTAGAGGTTCTGGACTCCCACATGGCCAACCACAGTTCAAGTCCTGGACCTGGTGGCTTGCTTTCTCACTTTCCCTCTCTCTATCTCTGGCCAAATCCAATAATAATAATAATAAATAAAGATAAATTAAATATTTCTTTTAAAAAAAACTGTAGTGTCTTCTTTTCCAATTGTAGAAAACCTTCAATACCATCGAATTTTTGAAATACAATGAAAGACTTTAACCTTTAGGCACAACTCCAAAAAAAATAAACATTTGAATCTTTCTCGTTTTAGCAACTTTTATGATGGGACCAGTTTATTTGACCATATATAACAAGAAAATATAACTCACTGACACTTTTGGCTCCTTTAGCAATCTTGATTACAAAATAAATATCTGTCATTCATTTGCTCCTTGCCTAAAAGTTCTGTATTAGATAAATGAATCATCATCACTGAACTTTCCTGCTCTTTTCTAGAAGGGAATTTACAGAAGCTAATTAGCAATTCTCAGTAGTTTGGCTGTCTCTGGATCCCAAAATTGGATTTCTCATCTTGCTCCAGCAGTTTTTAGTAACGTCTCCCAAGGCCCTGTAGTGAACTTGCCTTACCCCGTCAACTGCCCAGTCTTATTATCTAAAAACTGAAAGAAAGAAAGTAAGACTGCTTGGAAGAATTCTACTTATAAACTTCCAAAGACATCAAGTATGCCGGTCTTACTTTTCTAAGAAAATACAATATAAATTGAAGACTGGAAGCTAAACATGAAAAATATTTTGTTGTAGGCAGATGTCACAGTTTTTAAACTTAACGCCCAATTCTCTGATCCTCCTCTGGTTGAGATGTGGGATCTGTGTCCTCCCTCTCCCCTAGAATTTGCACTCTGTGACTGCTTGCCGAATGGAGCATGGTCAAAGTTATGGTGGATCTGTTTCCAGAATTTAAGAAACTGGTATTTCTACTTCCTGTTTATTTGGTACTTGCCTTGGCAGCCCTGAGGAGCCATATAAGGATATTTGCTGATGGGACCAGCAGTTAGTGTAATGACTATGTCACTGGACTCCCACGTACTCGACCGCGGTTCGCATCCCGGACCCGGTGGCTTAAAACTCAAGCCAGGTGTGTGTGCGTGCGTGCCCAAGATCCTGAGAGGAGAATGGAGAAGGGATTGTGGCATGGCCATCCCCTCTGAGGGGGGATTTCTCGCTTTCTATCTCCCTGTCTCTCTCTATCTGTCTGGCGAGCGCGCGCGTCCTATAGCAAAAACCTCTAAAAAATATATATATATTTTCTGAGAGTCCAGATGAGGTCATGACTGACAACCATCATCAACCATTAGACATGTGAATGAAGGAATCTTTAAGATGCTCCCAAATCCTTTCAAATTTTTCCAGCTGAGGCCTCAGACATAATACAGTAGATATTAGGTGAAATATATATAGTTTCCAGATTCCTGACATGTAAATCTAGCAAATCTAATGAAATCATTGTTTTAAGCTTCTAAGATGTGGGGAAATATGTTCCACAGAGAGATAGCAACTGCAACAGCAAGTATGTCTAGTGCACATCCTCTTCATATCAGTGTCTCAGCATGGCGATGGTAGTCATTAAGTTTTAGAGGCAACTGGATTAGGAGTGGGATGCTATTTGAAAACAACTTAAGTGACTGGCCTTGTGGTCTTATGGCTAACGGAGCCAAATCCAATACAGCTGACCACAGTTTGAATCCCAGCCCTGGCAAGTGGGCATCCATGTCCCAGACCCCAGCAGGATGGAGAAATGGAGAAGAGCTTGTGGTGTGACCACAACTGCTTTCTTGCAACTTCAGATAATTCAGATATTTAGGTATTCAGAGAAATAGGTAATACCCTATTACACAGTCCTGTAACTCAGAGGTAAATTTATCCCTGGAATCCAATATTACAAATTGATCTATCCATAGATATCCTTCTAACTTCATAGGCTTAGCTGCAATCTATTTGAATGCTATATTGCAAGGGCTACTATTGCCTATCTTTGCATTGTCCTGAGCTGTTTTAGAAGAGATTTACCTTAATGATATTGACGCTTGGTCATGACGTGAAACAAGGCCTAATTTGTAGTATCATTTTATACTCATGTTTCCAAGACTTCCTTTCAGTACATCAGCTTGTGAGTATACATTATTAATAACAATATTCCTAGGTTAGATTTGATGCCAGTGGACTCTGACATTGGTACTAGTTGCATAGCAATGATGTGTCAACCTGACCAGTAGAATATAAGAAAACATATGAGACTCAGCTTTGGGCTTCTGTTTCTGAGGTATCCCACACACATACCAGAGTTTCCAAATTCAAAACAAATTTGCACTTTTCTCTTGTGGAGGGGGGAGAATTGGCACCTGCACCAGACCCCTCTGGACCCCGTACAATGAGGCAGCCTTGGTTATAATGCATAGCCTTAATTTAGTTGATATTATATTTTGTCTTTGTAATTTAATAAAGTGTTGTTTTGTAAGCATTATGATTAACTCCTGGAAGTTTTCTTTAGTGTTTGTTTTTGTTTTTGTTTTGTTTTGTTTTACTTTTAGTATTCTATCAGAAATAAAAGAGTTTATCCTAAAAGTTTCAATAGCTGATCTGTGAAAAAAAAAAACTGACAGTAGATAGATTAATAGGAGAAATGGCATGTGAATGTATTAATTGTTAATATTGCATACACAGAGGCACCACAGGGGTAGAAAGTTAATTCTCTTAAAAGCTATGAGATTTGAGAGTTTTGGTGCTATGTTAGGGGGACAAGGAAGGGAGTTGTAGGTCACTTACAGGAGCATGAATGATTTTTTTAGGAAAGAAGGATGGTCCCCTAGCGAACTGATTGAGAGAGATGATAGTTTGTGACAAAGTTTGTCATAGTGTGGTGTCAACTTCTAGTCTCCACTCCTGTAATAAAAGTCAATCTTCCTTGGTTGATGAAACTCCCAGGGAGAGGATTTATAATAACTGAGTTCATTTTAGAGGATCTGTCTTTAGGTTGCTAAGAGGAGTTCAAAGAAAACCTCTTCCTGAATTAGCTATATTTCAAGTGTCTTCACCTCAAAATAATCAATATACCAGAGCAGTATATTTTGGGGTGACATGTCCTGAACACCTTCACAGTCATATTTTGGGGTGGCAGATTCTAATCTCCAGTACTTCTTGGTTTTCTGATTGTCACTGTTAATGTTGACCTCTTAAGCATGTTTTTGTGCTGGTTTGAAGATACACTCAGACAGACACACACACATCATTAGTCTCTTCACTAAGTTACTCCAGTCTAACGTGACTTCTGCTCTTCCCAACTCTTAAAATCCACTACATAGAACCAAGGGCTTAAAAGGTAGATTAAGATAAAATATTAAAGTACATTAAAGTACATTTTTGAAGCTGAAAAGATAAATTTACATCTTAGTTTACCACAACACTTGGGATATACTGCTGACCCATTGTAGAAAATGACTTTTCTAGTGACAAAATCAAAGAACATATTTCTGGCGACTCACAGAGATGTACTGGTGTTCTACCAATATTCGTCTCTCACTTGGCATTTCCCCAGTGAGGTTCTCCACATGAGAGAAAGCCATCTTGCCATGGTCATTAAAACAGTGCTAAAGTTGAGGCCAGCAGGTGGCATGGTGGTTAGGATGCAGAATCACACAAAGCCAATCACAATTTGAGTCCCAGACCTGGAGGCTTGAAAATCATGCCAGGCATGTGTGGATATGTGTCCAAAATCCCAGAAGGAGGAAAGAGAGAAGGAATTATAGTTTGACCATCCTCCTCTGAATGGTCCTTTCTCACTTTCCCTCTCACTGTCTCTGTCTGTCCCTACAGCAAACACATATGTACTACGACAAGAAAAAAAAAAAAAAAACTTAAAAAAAATCAAAAACAGTGCTAAAGTATAAAGCATATGGGGTTGTTCATTAGTATTCTAGTTATGTTATTCTATGTATCATTTTCCCATCACTTTGAACTTAGACTCAGTCATGTGACATTTTTTAACCAGTGAAATGTCATATAACGATATATAAGTCACTTCTAGATAGAAGTAAGACATAGGACACAATCTTTCAAGTCCCTTCTTAACATAATATCACAGTAAGATGAAATCTCCTGAGTAACTGCAGTGAGCTATATAGTCCCTGAGTGACTATTTCAGGCACATATTATGAACAAGAAATAAACTTTCAGATGTTAAGCCAAGGCTGGATATGTGTTATTGCAGCATAACTTAGCCTAACCTAGCTAATACAGGGTATTCCTGTCTTAGTTCTGAATCTCTGAGATATTTTGCCTTATATAAATTCCAGGAAAAATTATTTGTCAACCAATTTTTCCATAACTTCTTTTCCAATATTTAACTTTTATTTTGATTCATGGGCTTGAAGCATTTTAGAAACTGTAATTCATTTTAAAAAAAAATACTGTACGACTAGAAAATAATCTTCTCCAAAACAGGTATGTTGAATTGTCAGGTTAGAAATATATATATATATATTTTTTTTTTCTTTCAAAGTCATTTATTTCTTCTCTTCATTTTCCTGCTATAACATGGCAAATCTGCTTTCAATCAATGCCCTACTTCAGTGGTTACTGGTTATACCCATTTTTGCACGATTACAAAGGGAACACAAGCAACAATAATTTTGAAATTCATTACAATGCCAGGGTTTATATGCTCTCATTAAGCATTAATTGGTAGTTGATGGCTATTGCTATTTTTAACACCATTAGTTCATAGCAATATAATTAGTAACGCTAAGTACAGGAACCACATTAATAGCATTACTAATTGTAAATCTGGAGATAGAAACACAACATGACTGGTTAATTTCCAGGCAATATCTCATGATAATTAGCTGTAGGACATTTGTGCTGAACTAGAAAGGTAAATAATTTAAATTTTTTCTACAATTTTTTTGTGGCTTGTGATACGAATACAACCTTTTCGTGTATGGATCTCATTCTGTCTTCTGATAGTAACATTTTTTTTTCCTTTCAGGTTCTCTTGTAGTATAGTTAGTTTTAAATGAATTTCATCATTCCATAACCAAGTCCCCAAAAGGAAATATCTTAAAGGACTTACTGCTTATATGACACTATAATCAGTTTCCAATGCTTAGTTCAAAAACCTCTTAATTGTCTTTGAAACGCCCACTCTCTTTCCTCATTTCCCTAGCAGCAAACTGTTCAACTTTATGAATCTTTTCAAATATCATTACAAGATAGTAGAAGGGGAAAATTATCTCAAGGTACAGTAAATACTTTTGTTTATTTATTTATTTTAGAGAGAGATTTTGCTATAGGGCATGTGCATCACCAGAGACACAGAGAGAGACAGAGAGACGGAAAGCAAGAAATCACTCCCCACGGGGGATGTCCACACTGCAATCCATTCTCCTTCATTCTCCTCTCAGGATTTTGGGCATGCACGAACATGTGCTGGTCATGAGTTTTAAGCTGCCAGGTCCAAGACTTGAACCATGGGTGTCTATGTGGGAGTCCAGTGATGTAACCATTATTCCATCTGCTGGTTCCAGTAATTTTTTTTTTTTTAAAGAAAGTACCAGTTAGATATTCTCTACTTACATTCATGTTTATTGGCATGTACCAATTCCTCTTTAGCAGCCTACAGTTCTTGTTAAGTATAGGGAATAATTCTTTAATCATTCTTTTATTTGCTAGCTGAAGAACAGGATTTAGAAAGGCATTCTCTAACTTTTTAAATTGTACTTTTAGAAGAATTCTGCTGGGATGTGCGTGAAGAGATTGAGAACAATAAGACTGCTGTAGTCAAAAATATTTGTCATTGTGTAAGAAACCATTGATGATTTCATTTTATGTTAATCCTTCTAAAATTATTTTTCAGTTATGCTGTGAAGCTCTTCAGAGACAACACGGGCATGTCTTCGGGTTTGCTTCTAGGTTGGCTTCTAGGTTTTTGAACAAACTAGGTTACATTTAAAAACATTTTAAAACACTGTTTTTTTTTTTTTCTCTCTTCACTTGGTTTTCCTCATTCTTTCCACATCTGACAGTCAACTTGTATATCTTGCTGCTTCATTGGCAAAGGTGAAACAGCCAGAATAATGATTTCAGCATGTTGAAATGATGAATGTCAGTATATTCTATGTTTTATGATTGGATAAAATCAGTAAAAACAAGTTGATTGTTTAGTGAATTAGTTTAGAACGTTAAGAAGACTTTACTTTCACTTTCTATACAATGAGAGAAAAGAAGGAGAAGGGAAGATACATAGCTAATGAAAATTTTCGGAGTTTATTTTCCATTTTGGCATGTGAGGCTTTTTGTGAGTAAGTAGCTTCATTATTCTCTTTCTCAGGCTTTCAACAGTGAACAGAATGGCGTTAACCTGTCAAAATGTGCAATGCTATTATTTAGTTGTAATTAGTTAATGATTATGTCGTTTCTTTTGGCAGGGAATGGCTTAGCTGGTGAAACATTCTTCTAGTCGCTTTAGAAAAAATACATATATAAACAAGAGCAGAAAACACACTGGGAAGGCACGTGATGGTTCTTTATTTTCCATCACATTAGCACATTAATGTGCGGTGGGTTTGAAGAAGTGGCATGAATAAGCTGCTAGCCTGTACTGGTGGTAATATTGACTTTTATGGGCAATTTAATTTTAAGTCTACAATATATGATTTAACACAGTGCTGCCTTTCCAAAGATGGAGTATGAAGGTGATCCTTGTTCAATAAAATACCCAAAGAAAATAAATCATTTCACCCTTCTGGGGATGGTGAAGGTTGGTAGAAATAGTATTACTAGTTGCTTTGCTTTCACCAAGTAATCATTTTGAAGGGAAAGGTGATAATTAATTAGCGACAGCTAATTATGCCTGAGAAAGCTCGTGTAGCTGAGTGGAAGAGGAGCATTTCAACTTTCTGATACAAGTATTAAGACACTGTCTCTCTTCTTAGGAAAATATTGCAGGTCTGAAGTTTAAGAAGTTTGAAACGTTATCAACTATATGTGACTTTGTTTCTGAAACTTGCGTACTGAAAGAAAGGGTTTTTTTGTTATTCTTTTTCTCCCAGAATGTTTCAGACAATCACGTTGGTCTGAAAATCCAAGGCAGTTAACAGAATAGGCGATGGCTTATTATGGAGAGCCTGGGTACTTCTGTGCAGTGTTCATGCCATCTGCCCAAGTATGTAAGCTTCCAGAAAGCCTGACATTTTTTAAGATAATATATGGTCAGTCTGTTAAAAAAAATTAAAACATGTGTGAATCTATTAATCTATTATGGGAACAAGGCACATATGTAATGAAAGCAAATTTTATGTGACCTGAGAAGAACTGACCATGAAATGATAGAACATTTAGACTTTTAACAGCCATGCACCATCTGAAACAGATGCATAAGAAGCTGCATCCTCAGAGCGACGTCCTGGCAGACACTGAGAAGATAGGAGTTTATTGTTCTGACCTTTACTTATCTACCAGCAGATGTCCCTATAACGCAATAATACCTTATAGCTAGAACAGCTGATTATGAAAATCAAAAACTGAACCACTCATCATCTTTCCAAAGATTAATGGGATTAAATCCGCCATGCACTTTGAAATATTTCCAGAGATAGATAAAATGCACTGCAGTGCGAAAGCAAATTTCATTTACTTCTAGAAATCACTTGGAACTTGTGTATTTTTTTAATTTTGGGAGTCCCCAGCCTTTATCCGCACAACGGCCACTTTCTAAAACAAACTAAACTAAACTAAAATTCTTGGTTGTCTCTGTGTTATCAGTGATACTTTAGGTATCCCTTGGATGAGAAAATACTCAAGGTTCACAAGCCAGTAAAATGTTTCTTTAAATTTGTATTTATACCTGAGAACACTGAATTCTCTTCATACATTTGAAGAATCACATACCAATTAATGTTTTCATGAGACACCTCACTCAGTATACAGAGAAATCGATCTGCAGCTATAGATTCGAAGAGCCTGGCCATAACTTGGAGGCTGCCTCGAGCTTCTGTAGCTGCCAGTTGCACAGCTATGTTTCTTCCAGTCTGCCTTGGCATTCTCCAGTGATGGGCCACTTCCTGACGGTGGGAACAGCACAGAGAAAAATTGTGGCAAGTAAGTAAGAACTGGCTTACGAAGTGATTTCTTCATTGAAAACAAAGGTTAGAATAAAAGTTACTATTAGTACAGATTAGCATTTCTATTTTTTTTATTTTTTAATTTGCCCTAGGGCCAGACACTCGCTGGGGAGACAGAGAGAGAGGGAACATGAGAAAGCATGGGGCATAGTGACACAATCCCTTTTCTTACATTTCTCCTTTTGAGATTTTGGGCATTCAGGAACACGTGCGTGGTGTGTTTTTCAATCCACTGGGGCCATGACTCAAACCACACAGTCAGCCATGTGGGATCCAGACACCCTAACCACCATGCCATTGATTGATCCAACATTTCTATTTTAAGAAGTAAGTAGGTCCATTTGTCTTTTTCTCCTCTTATAGAATTCTATAGAGGCCAGAGAACTGATCCAGATGTAACAAAAATTTTGTGGACTTTGAAATTAAATAAGCTCAGATTTCTAACTATCTTTGCTATTGTTTAGCAGTGTGTGTTGAGCAAGCTATTCAACACCTGGCTTAGGTATCTCATTTGAGGATAACGGAAGAAATACAATAAGCTTAGTGCAGCGTTAAATAAAATAATTTATGAATATGTTGGTATATTATAGAAATTCAATAAATGTCCTCTTACTCCATATTTCCTGATCAATTATTTTATAGTTTATATTCTTCAGGAAATATCAGTTCACTTACTTTTCAGGAAAAGATGCAATTACTTCCTATGAGGATTAGAGAATGGTCATGAATAAAGTAACACTGGTGCTGGAACTAGAAAGATTTTTGTCAAGCAAAAATAGACTAAGTCATAATTAGCAGGTGGTGTGGTGGTTAAAGCTCTGGGCACTCCCACATGGTTGACCATGGTTTGAGTCCTGGACCTGGTGGTTTGCTTTCTCACTCCCTCCCTCCACCCCCCTCCCCCAGTCAAAGGAAAATAAATTAATGAATAAATAGAAAAAAATAAATAATTATTTTAAAAAACAGAGTAAGTCAAATTTTAAAAGAAAGTTTTAAATAATAGAAGTATATTAGAGACTTAAGAACAGGAGTTAGAATACTGCCGGGGACTAGCCTCGGCGTAGGTGGGTTATTTCGACGGAGGCGGCACTGGAAAGAAAGGAAGACTAAGGCCTCGATGCTTTTTATGCACGTCTTTAGCCGGACACTCCCAGAGATCGCTCTCTGAAGAGTGACAACTGCTAGGAATCATCGTGCCTTTTTATTGAAAATGTGATACATGCAAGTAAATGGGTGAGGGGCAGTAAAAGATTTACTCTAAGGAACCGGGTATACAAAGCATGGAAGCAATAATTATAAGACATGCTGTTTGTCTTGTTAGCTCAGGTAAAATTAATCACAGTTCTCAGGATGAGGAAGTCCATTTGTCTGCTGTATCTTCTTCTTAGATCTTGATTACTGGGAAGAGTCTTTTGAAGAGGAGGCTTGCAGGATGTTTGATAACTTCAGTCCAGGGCCAGGGCGATAACGTTGCTGGTTACAACGACCTAGATGGAAATCTTGTCTTGCTAAGTAAAGACACAGTTAATATATGAACTATCTATACATTACAACAATGGAGGGTGAGTCTATGATCTTAAATGGGAAAGGAAGATGATCTTGTAGCTCAGGAGACAACACAGGATCTTTTATTAGCAGTTTTTCATAGTCAACAGCACATGGATGAGAAACTCTTTGTAGTTGAAAGCTACCTGTTGCTTTAGATAAGAACTCCCAGCTAAAATGGTTAATCTTTCTGTGGAACCCTCAGCTTTGTCTGCTGAGTCTGTCAATTAGTGAGTTCTTTTGTTTTATCTTTAAGTCTCTGTTACGTGGTGAACGTGCTGACTTTCCTAGTGTGAGTTAACTTTGGCCTGTAGCTTTAACAAGGGGTATGTAAGTAAAACTAGCCTTAAACTAACTTAGTTTTCATACGCTTCTAATGCTAATTTGGTTTATACTAACTTAATCTATGTGTTAATTTTGGCTTAAAAACAGACAGGTGGGGGAGTCTTAAACTTCCTGATCCTCGTGTCAGTCTTAGGGAACCACATTCCTATAAGATCACTAATTGACTTTATGGTAATGGTTGGTATATCTTACTCTTGCAAGATACCATAATATTTAATATTTTAATTTTATCATTATCATTATTTATTTAATTTGACCAGAGAAAGACAGAGAGAGAGAGAGAGAGAGAGAGAGAGAGAGAGAGAGAGAGAGAGAGAGAGAGAGAAAGTGAGAAAGTAAGTTGCCAGGTCCGAAACTTGAACCACAGTCAGCCATGTAGGAGTCCAGCAGCTTTAACCACCATGCCACCTGCTGGCCCCCCTTCTTTTTTTTTGGCAAGAGATTTTTGCTATAGGGCACTTGTGCTTGCCGGAGAGACAAAGACAGAAAGAGAAAGCAAAAAATCACCCCCCCAGGGGAATGGCCACACCATAATCCCTTCTTCTCCATTCTCCCCTCAAGATTTTGGGCATACACATAACACATGCCTGGCATGAGGTTTAAGCCACCAGATCTGTAACTTGAACTGTGGTAGACTATGTGAGAGTCCAACGACATAATCATTATGCCATCTGCTGGTCCTGAGAAAATACAAGTCTTAAGAGTCCTATTGTCATTGAAGGAGCTCAGAACTCACCAACCCCAAAATATGCTACTATAGCTAACTGATTATTTTGAGTTAAAGAAATTTGGGAAACAGCGGATACAAAAATAACATGCTGATCTTTTTCTCCTTCCAACTGTAGGAGATAAAACTCTGATGTAAAAGATGTTTTCATTGTACATGGAACAAAAAAGACAATCTTATCTCCAGAAATGGGAAGTGGAGGCCAAGAGGAATTTGCACAAACAAGCTTGGTCTAGTTATTTTTCAACATGAGCTCCCTAAGTCCCAATCCACTTGTCATGTCGTATTTTCACAATGTACTACTCTGTCCAACCAAGTATAGAGGAGCTCAGTTTTGTTTCTTTGGGTCCTAATTATCTTGTGAGAATTCTCATGTACATATACAGTGTTACTGAAAAATATGTTTGCTTTTCTTTTGTAAATCTGGTGTCAGGCCCAGTGAGAGACCTTCACAGATTCCATATTCCCGTACTCTTACTAAGCTACCACTGTCTCCAATTCATCATTCTCCCACCTTTATTCTGTGCAATACCACTTTCTTGTCCAGACACCTGCCTTTGCCTATAAACCTCATCCATGTTCTCTCTTTAGCACAAGGAACTTCCCATTTTGTGTTCTCTCACTTTTCTCATGTTCATTTGCACTTATTTCATTTTAACTCTTTCTACCCTTTCTAGGATGAGTATTAGCACATGACTTGGCTTGTATTCAGTTGCAGAACATAATCTATTGCCCATTTTTCCTAAAAAATGTTCAATAATGATTAAAAAGGAATAAAAAAGTTGCAAAAGATTGTGCGAAGGACAGTTCTTTCTGTCCAGACTTGTGATTGTTAATCCTTTGGCAGTCATGGACTTCTTTGAGAATTCATTGAAAACTAGAAATAATTCTTTTTAAATTTTATTTATTCATTCATTTATTTTCATTTGACCAGACACACACACAGAGGAGAGAGAGAGAGAGCATGACTTGGCTTGTATTCAGTTGCAGAACATAATCTATTGCCCATTTTTCCTAAAAAATGTTCAATAATGATTAAAAAGGAATAAAAAAGTTGCAAAAGATTGTGCGAAGGACAGTTCTTTCTGTCCAGACTTGTGATTGTTAATCCTTTGGCAGTCATGGACTTCTTTGAGAATTCATTGAAAACTAGAAATAATTCTTTTTAAATTTTATTTATTCATTCATTTATTTTCATTTTCCCAGACACACACACAGAGGAGAGAGAGAGAGAGAGAGAGAGAGAGAGAGAGAGAGAGAGAGAGAATGTGAGAATAAGTCACCAGATCTGGGACTCAAACCATGGTCAGCCATGTGGGAATGCCCAGTACTTTAATCACCACGCCACCTGCTGCCCCAGAAACTAGAAATAATTATTTAGAAAAATGCACACAACTATATACGGATATAAATTTGGGGATGTAGATTCCCTCAAACTTGGAGAGGCTTTTCCACATGAGCTAAATTATATCTTAGAGTGAGATAGGCAGGTAGAGGTTATTGTAGCAGAACACCATCCTTTGGGTGATTTTGGAGCAGTTCTTAGAGAGCTGCTTCCTAAAGTTTAGCCAACAAGGCACACTTTCAGAATAACATCAAGAAAGTCACCATTGCATTTGAAGAATAGAGACTGTTGAAGCATTTGTCCATTGCTTCACACCACATTTACCTTGAGAAATCCTTCTGTGTTTTACTACCAGAAAACCCATGCTAGGCACACTCTTTGCTTTCTGATCCTGCTACCATACCTGGATTTGTCTTCTTCAGAGAACTGCAGGATTGGCACTCTTACCTTGTTGAGGTCTTTCTCCAACTACCACCCTACAGTTGAGTGGTTTTAAAAGTGAGACCCACCCATTTTAAAATCGCAAGTGTTTGGAGTCTGGACAGTGTCACAGTGGGAGAATGAGATGCATTGAGGCAGACCTGCAAAGGATGGTTCTAGGTTCAAACCCAGAGACTTCTCTGAGTATGTTGGGCAAGTGCATGTCCATGATCAGGAACTGTTAACACGTGACTCTGCTTGTACTCCACTGCAGAGCATAACCTATCACCCATTTTCCCTAAAAACACTCAATGGTGATTAGAAAGGAATAAAACGGTTGTAAAAGATCGTGTGAAGGACAGTTCTTTCCATCTAGTTAATGGCAGTATCCAGACTCCATTGAGGGGATTTCTCTCTCTCTCTCTCTCTCTCTTTCTCTCTCTTGCTCTCTCATTCATGGAAGAAATAAACAAATAAATTTAAAAATGTAAGTTAGAACTGCATGTATTTCCACCCTCAACCCTTCTCCCAATTTCTCTTCCTTGCTTCTTTGCTTCCTTTATAGAACTTTCCAAATGAATATGCTGTAGTTTACTTAACTGTTTTGTTTGTTGTTTGTCTTCTGTACTGGAAAGGGAGAGAGAGCATTCTTTCCCCAGGAGAGTGGTACTGTCTTTCTCTTTTATTCACTGATCTATCCCCAGCCCCTAGAGTATGCTTGGCACTGAGGAGCTGCTCAGATACTTGTTAAAAAGTAAATGGACAAATAGGCAATTCTATCCCTCTTTGCATTGCAGAAAACGCAGAACAAAACGTGAACAATTTGGTCATGTACTATCTACAGAACTTAGTGGTATGTAGTGGTGAAATTCACCTTATTTTTGAACTCATCTTTTTTCCACCTTTTTTGTGCTCTTTCATCATTTTCTCAGTCAAATATTTTGAGTCTCTTGTGTTGTGTAGAAACTTGTAAAATCTCTTCAGACCTGCTTTAAGAAAGGCATAGGATTAATAGAATTTTTTTTCTTTTTTCCCCCTGTATCTTGCTCACTGTTTTCACTCTTTGCATACTTAAAAATATTTTCCAACTATATTTTCTCCCACTCTCCATTTTCCTTTCCTTTTTCCCATATTTCCTTTCCTTTCTTTTTCCCCATATATAAAAATATGTGTGTGTGTGTGTGTGTGTGTGTGTAGAGTGAGAGAAAGAAACATGTCTTAACATAATTGAATGTTGAGGATGAGTGGATGCATGTATATACATATAACTACATATACCTATCTAGATATATGCATACATACACACACGGATCCCTACATCTGTGTTATTTTGGTCATATGTGGGTTACGAAGAATAAAGTTAAATGTCTTTGTATAAAGTTTTTCCAAACATGAAGAAGCATATATAAATCTGTAGTAAAAGCTGTACTATAAATATAGTGATAACTTATACACAGAGATATTCTTTTTAAGTTCAACAGAAATAAATTGGATTTTCTATTATTCTAGTGAAAATGATCATTGAGTCTCCCCTTACTTCTCATGTAACTCAGTGATGTGTGCTTCTAAAACATCTCCACCTGGGACCACTGAACTCCCATGTAGTCGACCATGGTTTGAGTCTAGGACCCGGTGGCTTAAACTCACACCAGGTTCATGTGCATGCATGCCCAAGATCCCAAGAGGAGAATGGAAGAGAAGAGATTGCAGTGTGGCCATCCCCCTGGGGGGTGATTTCTTGCTTTCTATCTCTCTGTCTCTGTCTGTCTTTCTGGCAAGCTCACACTCCCTATAGCAAAGACCTCTCAAAAATAAAAGCAAAGCAAAACAAACAAACAAACAAAAAAAAACAAAAAATAAAGTAACTCTACCAAGTACCTGTTAACTGCATAGCAGTGAGTGTCTGCTGCAGGGGAGGAAAATTTTCTCCTCGGCCTCACAGAAGGTATAGAATATAACACAATAGAGAGAGCCACTTTTTTTCCGCAGAAAAGCTTTCTCATTTGTTTTTAAAGTAGTTAATTGACATAAAAGTTTTGTAATAGCAAGTCACGTTCTAATATTAGCTATATCTAGGAAAAAGCTAACCAGAAAATTTTCATTTTTTTACCCAACAAAGCATATTGCAAAAGACTTTGAAATGAATTTTACTCTGCTACTAATGCACATGAAAGTAAATGAGAAATGAGAAATCGATGATAAATGAGGAAAAGGGAAGAAAGGGTAGAAGCCATGAAGTTTTCTTATTTATTATTTCTTAAAAGAGGTTTTTGCTATAGGGTGTGTGTGTTCACCAGAAAGACAGAGACAGAAAGTGAGAAATCACCCCCCAGGGGAAATGGCCACATCACAATCCCTTCTCCTCTTGGGATTTTGGGCACACCTGCACACGGGCTGATCATGAGTTTTAAGCTTCCGGGTCCAGGACTTGACCTGTGGTTGACTACATGGTGTCTAGTGACTCACGTTATACCATCTGCTGGTTCCAAAGCTACAAAGTTTTATGCAAAAACTTTATATGTAAAAAAAGAAATTAAAAAAATAATTCTCAAAGTCTATGGTACCCGATGCTTCTATCTCAGATTTTGCATTACATCTTTTAGGAATTAAACTGGTTTTTACAAGTGGTTTGTCATCAACAGCACAAAAAAATAGATGATGAACTCTGAGCTGCACAGGTGCAGGTGCGATGAGACAAATGAATTCCAGAGCTCAGCCAGTAGATGCTGATGCAGCCTGCGGGGAAGGCTCACCTGCTGCCATGGCCCTTCAAGAGGGGACAGAGCACTATGGCTATCGCTGCGGAAACACTTTCAGAGCCTTCTGCCTCTCTTTCCCCCTCACCTCCCTCCTGTCCTCACTTGAGTAAGAATAAATCAACTTTGCTGCTTTCTTCTACCCTGAGTTTTTGAAATTCCCTATAGTCTTCCCATCCACCTTCCAAAAGTAGAAATATTTAGTCAACACGACTCATATTTTTTTTTTTTTCAGGCAGTCCCCTAGCTTTCAGGCATTACCAAACATATTATTAAGAAATGCTTTAAAGCTTGAGCAAGCTCAATTTTTAACAACTACCCCTTCTATTTGAAATGCAAAGTGAAAATGCTAATGAATTTTGTCTTGTCTATCACCAGTTCCCAAGCTGAGAGACACTAGATCTCAAATAGCTGTGGGTTACCCCTTTGCATGGGTAATGGGAAACTGAAGAGTCTGTCCATAAGGTGACTTTAGTTTTAAGAATCTTTTTTTTCTTTAAATTTTATTCATTGTCATTATTTTATTTTTTGAAGTTGGTCGAGAGAGAGAGAGAGAGAGGGAGAGTAAAAGCAATCTGACATGTCCAGGACTCAAACCGCAGTCAGCCATGTGGGAGTCCAGCCGCCTTAACCAAGATGCCACCTGCCGGCTGCTCCAGAAGGTGATTATATGCATTAATTACAGGCCCCAAACATTTACGACGAAGGAAGATTCATTATTTTTACTGTAAAGTGGTGGTGACTGAACACATGTAACGTCCTCTTTATGGGAGAGATGGACTCATCCCAATCTATCAGATGATGTCTCTTTCTTTTTCTCTACCCTGGTGACAATGCGCAACTTGAGCCTTGCCTTTAAGAGTGAACAGCTTTTTTTCAATGTGATGGAAGACCCAGACAGTGAAGCCCTGAGCTGCAAAATGGGCCTTAAAAGTTAGCAGATTTCCCAAATCTGTAAATTGTTTTGAAATTCCAGCTCTAATTGTTGACTTGATGTGTCTGCCTTAGTGCCCACAGGAACTTCAGACTGTATATGCCAGCCTTTGGCACCCCACTTCAGATAGAAATCTCAATGTATACCAGCTTTCTTCTCTCTTTGCCGTTTCCAGTCAGCCACCATGGTTTCTTTTACTTCCACTATCATTTTAGACGTACACTTTTTCCCCTCAATGCTTTTGTTCATGTTTTCATTTCTTCATGTTTTGAACATTGTCACTGATTTCCCAGCCAACCATCTCCTCCCCTCTAGTGTCCCCAACTAATGCAATGATCTCGAGTTCATGTTTTGATGATAAACTTCCACTGATGCTCCTCCTTTTAGGAGGCGAGCTTAATCCTCCCCACCCCACATACAGGCATACAAAACCCTGACTGAAATTAAAGACCTCCTTTTAAAGAGCAGAAAATGGGAATGGAAAAATAGTAACTTATGGCAGAAAGACCAGGTTGATAACTGCCTCCACTAAATGATTGAGGTCAATATCCCCAGTGGTAGTAATATTGATATCATAAGCCCCTTAATCTGATATAATGAGAGGGACACATCAAACCTACGGTTCTCTTCTCCAATCACCAATCTTAACAAGAGGGAAATAAGAGAGAAATATTACCTTTAGGGCATTCTACAAAATACTTGACCAGCAATCTTTAAACTTCTCAGTCATGAAGAAGTCCAGAGACCAGAGAAGACTAAAGAGATCTGAGGACTCAAAGCGTTGAAGGTACCTTGCATTGGATTCCGGAATAGGTAAAAAGCAAACATTAGTGGGAAACCTGGTGAAATCTAAATCAAACTTGGAAATTAATAATAATTTAATGATTTACCAGTGCCAATACTTTGATTTTGGCAAATGAGCCATGGTTACTGTGAGATGTGAGCATGAGGTAATGACCAACGTCAGGCACAGAAAGAGAAAGACCACATGTTCTTTCTCATATGTGGGAACTGGGAAAAATGGCTTCATTGAGGATGAGACAGGAAGAATGACTGCTAGGGACTGGGAAGGATGTGGGATGAGGGGAAAGAGAATGTTGATGATTGGAAATAAAATTGCAGGTAGCTAGTAGTAGCAATTTCCAGTTTATAAAATACAGTGGGAGAATATTGATGGCATATTACTCTCTATCTCAAAATAACTGAAAGGAAGGATTTTGAATGTTCCCAACACAGGTGGAGATGGTGATTACATTAATTATCCTGAATAAATTGTTACATGTTGTATTCTTGTACTGTAAAACCACATTGTACCCCCACAAATATGCACAATTAACAGAGTTAATAAACTTTATTTATTTATTTTTTTAGAAAAGTTCAACGTTAGGGAGGTATATGGGTATATGGGAATCCAGGTATATGGGAACTTTCCATTTTAACTTGTTAACTTTTCTGTGAGTCCAAATTTGCTTCAAAATAAAATATTTAATTAAAAAAAGTCATTGCTTCTTGATTTCAAATATCATTGTATATAAGAACTGCTGAAAACTCATTTAAAAACATAGATTTTAGGGCTTCATGCTCAGAGGTAACTGATTATGTTGGTCTGGGCAGAGTTTAGGAAGTTGTCTTTTCAATAAGCTTTTCAAAAGATTCTGATATGCTACCAGGTTTGAGTATCACTGGCCAATGGAATTAAATTGTGTAGGTTGTACCCTATTCCTGGGATTTGTGGGCATTTTGAGCCTTTGATGCTCACATTCTTCCCTCAGACCAGAAAAATAATTCATCTCTGCTTTGTTCATTGGGCTTTCCAGAAGTCTCAGATTTTCTTCAGGTGGCATTTACCCACCTTTTTTTTTTTTTTTAAGAAGAAAAATGAGAAGTCATTTCCCTCCACACACCCAGGGGGAATGGCCATGCCACAATCCTTACTCTTGCATTATCCTCTCAGGATTTTGAGAACGCATGCACATGTGCTCAGCATGATTTTCAAATCTCTGGGTCTGGGACTAGAACCACAATCAGCCGTGTGGGAGACTAATGTCTTAACCTCCATACCATCTAATGGCCCCCTCACCCACCATCTTTAATCTTCCTTTCTTTCTTTTTTTCTCTCTCTGTAAAATAACAAGAGTTAATATATAATGATTCCTGGGGGCCAGAAGAAAGTGAAGATAAAGAGCAATGTTCTGTGAGGCCATGCCCACTCAGACACTTCCCAATTTAAGTCCAGATAACTCCCTGGGGATGCTGTGCACTGTGTGCTTTTCCATATATGAGCTGATTGAAAGCTGAGGGTAGATCTTGTGATGTCTAGACTGTGTTGGAGAGGGTTTTTCTGTCTCTATCTTTTTTGCTCATGGAGAAAATAAATAAATGAACATTTTAAAATAACAATTTTCAAGTAGTGGAGTTCTAGCCCATTCTCAATATAGCTCTTTCCTAGTGGTGGGAAAAAAAAAATAAGAGTATATCTAGTGACAGAGAATCTAGGTTAAACAGACCAATTCTTTGAAAATAAAAATTTTATTACTTTCAATTTATGTATTCATCATAACACTGATAAACATTGTTCATCTCACCTGCTTTAATACATAGATAAGATCCAAAGTAAGCTGCCCTTTGACTGGTTTTAAGCAAATAGTTGGTGCTTTTAATATAATCTGTCATTCCTTGATAGGTTAAATAGTACTTTGTTTCTTTTTAATTAAAATAGCAATGCTTTGCACATATCCTAATTCAATCCTCTGAATAATCCCGTGAAGTAGGTGGTTATCAATTCCACCTCACAAATGAGAACATTTAGGCACAGAGAGGAGAGTTAATTCAACTCAGGTCAAAAAGCTAGTGAGTGGTAGAGGCGGGTTTTCATCCTGGGATGTTGACACCCAGAGTTGACTTTCTTATCCATAACAATTTACTGGTACCCTAAGAACTATGTTTGGCCAAACTTTAAAGTAGCGAGATAGAATTTGTTATCCCAGCTGGGTCCAAACCATGCTCGGCTCACATGGTGGAAATGCTATGCGTGGGTCTATAGCATTTGATCATAAATATAATAATATAATATTATAATATAAGCTCACCTTAGCTGATATTTGGTGTAGCCAATGTTGTGTGTGTGTTTGTGAATTTTCTGTCAAGCCTCTTTGAGGGGCTACATTGAGTTCTAATATCCAAGGCTACTTTCCTGGATCTGAGAAGTTCCTCAAAGATTAGAAGAGCCAGAAGCCAAGGCAGACTATGTAGGGTGGCAGGACAGGTGCCCAATCACAGGATAGAAACATAAAAAAATAATAATAAAAAATAAAACAAACAAACAAAAAAACAAAAAAACACTGTCCTTTTAAAGCATCAAGATTAAATGGAGGAACCAGAAGATGGCATAATGGTTACATCACTGGACTCCCACATAGTCAACTGCAGTTTGAGTCCCAGACCTGGCAGTTTCACTCAGGCCAGAAGCGTGTGCATGTGTATCCAAAATCCCGAGAGAAGAGCGGAAGAGAAGGGATTACGGCATAGCCATACCCCAAGGAGGTTATTTCTCGCTTTCTATCTCTCTGTCTCTGTCTTTCTAATGAGCACATACACCCTACAGCAACAACCTCTTTTCAAAACAAAACAAAACAAAACCAAAGATGGGTAAGTGGAAAACATCACAGTTGATATCTGCTAACCCTCTAACCCTGGGTCTCCGCAAAACTAACTCCATGAACCAACCAGAGATCTTTATAAAATGACTAGAAATTGTTTGCTAACAATGTGTTCCCAGCGAATTCCACCAAACAAATAAATAAAACAAGCCTGTGTTGTCATTCCTGAAAAACTCCAGTCTATTGCAATGAGGGGAGCACCTGTTTAAAAATGTTCTTGGTGATAAATCACAGACGGTTACATTAATCAAGGCAGCCTAAAGCTGGTAAGTGCAATTATGGATTTGTCACCCTACAGATACATCTTGATCAAGACGCCTCCAACCCGGCATAAACATCCCTGTAAACATCAAATTCTTGCCCAAAGATGGCTGCACCTAATTTGGGGACTTTGCACATCTTATCCTTAGGGTATCACATGCCTTCTGGCAGGGCCTTATCCAATATCCACAGTAATGAAACCTTGCTCTGGTGAGATCTATTAATGGCGTGAAGATGGAGTGCCTGGGCTGCCAATGTAGGCTTCACACATCATAAGTGAAAAGAAACAGAACAAATCAAAACAAAATTTGAGTACTACCCCCTTCTATTTCATTAATTACGTGAATTTTACATGAATAAAGGGTTGGAAATGAACTCTGTCTCATCGTTCAAAGGGATGCCTACACTTTCTTTATTTAATTGTTTCAAAATGTCATAAAATACATGTTTAAGGTCATATCGCAGTTTAAAAAATATGAATGAATATATTTAAGATGAAAAAGTGAAGAATTAAGCAATTATTGTGGAACATTATTTTTAACTTACATATTTCTCGTAGATAATCAATACTAGTTTTGGGCTAGTATGTTACCATCATAAAAAAAATCTTCTATTTTTCCCAACATCAACAAAATTAGGGGAATCTATTTGAGTGCTAAAATATTCAGAGCTTCCAGGTTCTGGTCTGATTTCACTTCAAAGGCCATATTGTACTGCCTTGATAGTACGGAATCATAATCAAGATGTGAAGTTTCTAGAAAGAAATGCCAGTATAGGAGAGAAAAGTTTTTTTTTTTTTTCCCCTCACTCAACACTAAGTTCCCAGCTAAGATCTCAACGATAAAAGATCAAGCAGAAAAAAGCATATTCATTTGTGTAACATGTTTTGTGTGACATGTAAGCCTTAGAATTGAAAACCCTTAAGAAAGAGAAAGAGGTTGTATTTATTTATTCATTTATTTATTTTTTGGAGAGGTTTTTGCTATAGAGCGCATACGCTCGCCAGAAAGACAGAGAGAGACAGAGAGACAGAAAGTGAAAAATCACCCTCCAGGGGGGATGGCCATGCCGCAAGCCCTTCTCCTCCAGTTTCCTCTTGGGATCTTGGGTACGCACACACATGCGCCCGGTGTGAGTTTAAGCCACCGGGTCTGGCATTTGAACCACGATCGACTACATGGGAATCCAGTGACAGCCATTACGCTAACTGGTGGTCCCCAAGAGATTGTATTTTTATGCTCAATGTTTGATGAAGTATCATATAGAAGTATGATTGAATGAAAGGGAATTTCTAATGGTCGAAAACTAGCAAGGCCCATTTAGCTAGATTCTTCTTGGCCTCGGCTATGACATTCCCTTCCTTTGGGAATAAGGCTGGATATCTGTCATGTGGAGCGAAGGGAGGTAGAAAATCAGAAATGCACTTTCTAGGCTTTATGGCTCGCTTCAAGAGAGGGAGAAATGAGTAGCTTCCCTGCTTTTGCAGTTTTCTCAATTTCTGGTGTGCCGTATTTCAGGATAGTATTTTCCTGTATTCTATAACCATTGTGTTTATGAATCCAGTGTACAATACAAGTGAGCATTTCAATTCAGTAGGAAAGAATGGTTTACATAATAAATGATGTTAGTAAATATTCATCTAGAAAAAATATGTTCCTTGTCCTATACAGCTTTTTAAAATCATAGGTTAGGGACCAGCAGATGGCACAATGTTTATGTTGTTGGATTCCTCTGTAGGAGATTATGGTTCAAATTTCAGACCCAGCAGCTTAAAACTCACACCAGGCACATGTGTATGCATGCCCAAGATCCTGACAGGAGAATGGAGGAGAAGGGTCTATGGTGTGGCCATCTGCCCAGGGGTGATTTCTGACTTTCTGTCTCTCTGTCTCTCTCTGTCTGTCCAGTGAGTGACATGCCCTACAGTTAAAAAAAACAAGCAAACAAACAAAAACCCTAAAAACAAATAAAATAAATAAAATGAAATCAGAGATTAAAAATCTATTTATAAAAAAGAGACAATGATTATCTCAGAGTAATATCAATCTGATATACTGACGGGGGTGGGGGGGGGTCTTTGGAAAGTTCATGGAAAATGTATATTATGAAAAAAACTATGCATAAACTGTGAAAGAATGTCCAAATATCCTAGTAGCAAGAGACATGTAAATTAGCAACTGATATGTCACTTTATTCTCATCATCATCATGTCAAAACTTAAAAGAACTATTGGTGTCAAGAATGCAGAGAGTAGGGTATTTTGGATGTTGCTGTTGGTTATATGAATGTATTATAGTTATGACATCCTGGGAAAACAATCTAACAGCTGTTAAAATTAAGATTACAGGGCCAGCAGGTGGTGTGGTGGTGAAGGGGCTGGACTCCCACATAACCGACTGCAGTTTGAGTCCCGAACCTGGTGGTTTGAAACTCACACTGGGACTGTGTGTATGTGTGCCCCAAATCCTGAATGGAGAATGGAGAAGGGATCGTGGCATGGCTATCCCCCCAGTGGGTGATCTCTCACTTTCCCTCTCTTTCTCTTTCGCTGTTGAGCATACAAGCCCTGTGGCAAAAACCTAAGAAAGAAATTTTTTTTTTTTTTTTTTGGAGAGAGTTTTCACTGTAGGGCGCGTGCGCTCGCCCGACAGACAGAGAGAGACAGAAAGCGAGAAATCACCCCCCAGGGGGGATGGTTACGCCGCAATCCCTTCTCCTCCATTCTCCTCTCGGGATCTTGGGCATGCACGCACACGCGCCCGGCGTGAGTTTTAAGCCACCGGGTCCGGGACACGAACCGCGGTCGACTACGTGGGAGTCCAGCGACATAGCCATTACGCTAACTGCTGGTTCCCAGAAAGAAATTTTTAAAAAGAGGAAAATCTTAAGATTAAGGAGCGAGCGTCGCAGAGCAGCAGTTAAGAGCTTTGCATAGGGAAGCAGATCCCACATGGTCAACCGCAGTTCAAATCTTGGCCCCTGCAGCTTGAAAAACATGCAGAGTACATGCGTGGGTGTGGCCAAAATCCTGATGTAATAGAGAAATGGAGGGGAAAGAATTGCAGAGTGACCACGCCCAATTGTCACATGCTTTCTCCCTCTCCCTGTCTCATTCTCTGCCTCTGTCTCTCTTACTCTCCCTTTGTTTCTGGTGAGTGCATACACACACTGTTTGGCAACATAAATTTAACTAATTATCTAAAAATTAAGACTACGTATACTCTATCCCAGGAATATAATTCCTAAGATACTCATTTATAGAAATTAAAACACCAGCAAATCAAAATGTAAGTACATGGGTACTCATTGTCACATTGGTAAATATGATGGAAACAACAAAAATAAAGAAGCAGAGAGTACATGAGCTGATTTGGAGGAGTTGCCCTGGGTATCACTTAGTGAGAAAAGTATGGTGGAAGGAAAGTAAGCATAATCTAACCCCATATTTGTAAAAGAAGGACAAATCTTCCTATTTTTCTAAGTATTAGTAATGGTGGATATAAATATTTCTGGGTCTGTCTGTTTCTGATAGTTAAGGGCAAATGGAAGAATGTCTAAAAGAACATGTATGTAGTCGGTTGTTATAACATGTTTCCCAAGAAGATAAGAAAAGAGATGGAAGTAGAAAGGAAAACCATGTCCCTCAAAAGCCAACAATGTATTTCCGAGGGCTGCAGGTGGACATAGAGAAAGTTGCTGGGTGAAGAAGGCTGTCTGGTGGTGCCTGATGAGAAGGATCCCATTTATATAATTATGTAAAATTATGTACACATGCATATTTATAGCATTTTTGAAGTGAAATATAGTAAATTTGGTCATTCTGTAATGTCTCAGCAGTGCCTTCATTAAATCACCAGTGGTTTCATTAATGGGTCATTCCAGCTCATTAGTTCATTCTTCCCCTAAACAAGAATAAAGAAAAGCTAAGAATTCACCCCAATAGTTTTGATTTTTGTAAGTGTAGAAAAGTAGTGGTACCTTGGACAGAAGCCTCTTGGAGCGAGTGGAAATAACCTGGACTTGGCTGTCAGAGTTACTGAAGCTCAAACTCCCATCTAAACTAGTCATTAAGCTTGGACAAGTTGCTCAGTGTGTCTTGCCTTCAGCTTGCTCGTCTGTAAAATGGGGAAAAGAAAGTCTACGTGAAAGACCAGCAGTTAGCGTAATGGCTATATCTCTGGACTCCCGTGTAGTTGACCGTGGTTCGTGACCCAGACCCAGTGGCTTAAACTCACACTGGGCACGTGTGTGTGCGTGCCCAAGATCTCAAGAGGAGAATGGATAAGGGATTGTGGCTTGGCCATCCCCCCTGGAGGGTGATTTCTTGCTTTCTGTCTCTCTGTCTCTCTCTTTCTGGTGAACACACGTGCCCTATAGCAAAACTATAGCAAAAACCTCTCCAAAAAAAAAAAGAAAAAACAGTCTACATGAGAGGACTTTGCTACTAACTGACTCCCATGTGTGTGTGTGAGCTTGCCCAGCAAGTGCTTGGCCCAGTGAAGGGTGGGGATGGTTACAACCCAAATTAAACGGTATAAGCTAGAGACTTGGATAGGTTGGGAGCCAGCAAAATCACGTAGCGCTGAACTTAATAGATATTTTTGATGTAGAAGCCATTTGAAAAATGATTATGCACAATTAGTTGCCTTCATTCCCTGTAACACCAAGGTGCAATAAATAATCTTGGAATTGTCTGCATGGGATTCAGGTTTGCACAGTGGGATCTCTCCTTGCCCTGACTGGTGTGCTCTGCCTGTTCGGAGTTGTTTTTCTATGTTGTACTGATGGATCATGCTTTCAGATACACCAACTTGTCCTCTACAAAGGAAGAATTTATGAAGTCCTGCGGTTTTCATTTCATGAAAAGTGGATGTAATTTTTTTAGATCATTCAGCTAAGATTATAGGTGCTTTTCCCTAATAGAATTTTCTTCTTATGTATTGGCCTCATTTTTAAGAAAATAGGTTTACTTGAACACTAAATCCATCCAGAGAAACTGGAGGCCTGGCTAGGTGGGAGCCAGACAAATAAGATAGCACTGAATTTAGTAGATATTTTTGATATAGAAAGCCCTTATGGAACATGATTATGCACAATTTACTTTTGAAAGAAAACTTTCACATAGAATTAAGGTGTAAACTGTAAAAGCTAGCATTTGGGGACATTTTAAAATATTATTTCAAAATTTAACTTTTCTGAACAGTGCGAGAAATGCAGTGAAGTCTTTATGTGTGCAGTTCGTTTGATTTTTATTTATCCCAATATATTTTAAATTTTTGCTCTAATTCATAATCCAGACACCTTTCTGATGCTGTTTGTTCTCTTACAAAATAGAATCCACTTGTGCATCCTTCAGAATAATTTTATGATCTTTAAAATTAGTCCATTAGGAATCATCAGTTAATACAGAATCTTCCTTTCCCACTTCTGATTATCATTTTCCTCCTTTGTTATAGCTTCTCACCTGGAAAAGCTCCTTCTTCAAACTTTCTATTAATTGTGCATTGTTTCAAAAATCTTTAAGTATCTCCTAGAGAGCAAACTGAACCAAAGAATAAGGCAAAATAAAGAAGAAAGACTTTCTATTTAAACAAATTCTGTTAATTCATGAAATTGACCATTCTGGGAAAAAAATTAGTATACTCTATATGGCTCTGCATGGTTAGGATAGATGTATTAGTTCAGATTGCCACCCTAGGCCAAGACAGGCTAGCTTGCTGTAGATAGAAGAGCCCTCATTTATTCTTACAGCATTTATGCTTGTTTCTTCTGCATGCCAAGCTTCTGGGAGATGTTTTGGCTCTTCTAAATAGCTCCCAAGTTCACTTTTAACAAGTAGCTGTAAAATTCAGCTTTCAGAGTAGGATTTCTGTATTGTTCTGTCTTTTTTTTTTTTTTTTCTGTTTGTAGACTCTCTTTACGTGATTTCTATAAACATAAGAAGTTTTCCAACTTACAGGGACCAGCAGTTAGCGTAATGGCTATGTGGCTGGACTCCCATGTAGCCGACTGTGGTTCGCGTCCCAGACCTGGTGGCTTAAAACTCACACCGGGTGCGTGTGAGTGCGTGCCCAAGATCCCGAGAAGAGAATGGAGGAGAAAGGATTGCGGCATGGCCATCCCCCTTGAGGGGTGATTTCTCCCTTTCTGTCTCTCTGTCTCTCTCTCTCTCTGTCTGGCGAGCGCATATGCCCTATGGCAAAAACCTCTCCTAAAAAAAAAGAAAAAAAAAAGAAGTTTTACAACTTACCAAGAGATACTTCCTTGCAAGAGATGAAACCAAATGTGATAAAAATGCCAATTATCACACATCCTTTTCACTCCTATTCTCAGAAGTTTACCAATTTTACTCTTCCACTTGCTCATGCAAATGAATACAAGCACAAAAATGTAAAATAAATTGTAGTTTTGGGTTGACTGGTTATTTTATTTTCAGAATAGTAGGGTAATATACACAATCCCTTTCAGCTTGCTTTTATTCACGTAATCCTTCCTAGATAATCCTCGATATCAGTAGATAAACACCTACATTTGTTCCACGTTGAAACTCACACATAAACACATTTTTATTTAAATGGAAGTAAATAACATGAGCTGGTTTGATATTCTTTTATTTATTTGTTTGTTTGTTTTTTTATTCATACATTAAATCGCTACACATCATTTAGATCATGAAGAGACTTTATTCTTTAAAGTAGGTTTTTGGTTGCTTAAATTTGTGTTGCTCCACTTGGCAATGACCTAACACATCCTTCTCTTTTTATTTATTTCCAGCTTTATGGAGATATAATTTAAATAAAATTATATATATTTAATACATGCAATGTGACGTTTTGATACACACATACACTGTGAAATTACCACAATAAAGCTGTTTAACAGACCCATGATTTTGCACAGTGGTTTTACCTATTCTCTTAGCAGCCTTCAAGTTGACATTACTAAGCATGGCCAACTTGCCGTGCACTGCTTTTTCGATCTTTAAACAACCCCCTCCTCTGTTTATTTGTCCCCACCCTTGGGGAATGATGAGCAAACATCATACTTCATCCATAGCATCAAAGATTCCTTATTGCTTTGAACAATGCCAAGTGATCTGAATTCCCAGTTAATACAACATGCCAAAGAGTAATTAAGTCTCTGAAGAAATGAAACTGTCTTCCACAGATTTTTAGCACAACCAGTCTGCTATCCTTCAGACAGTACAGGTGCTTGATGAAAATCTCAGAGGTGAAACCTGAGTGAACTATTAAGATAACAAGAGGGTTTGATAGCTTGAATCCCCATATACTTCTCAAGCTGCTTGACATGGAGGCTGTGGTCTATGATTTTTCCCCAAGGAATGCCATGCTTGTGAATTAAACATAGGGTCAGCTCTGATCAGTGAAGAGTTATCCTATGGGAATACCAACCCTAGGAAGATGGTTTACCTCACAAAAATATTTATATTTCCTTTAGGTATTCTGAACATTTTTCCCCTCAAGTCTTGTCTCTCATCTTCACATATGCTAAATCTAGGCATCTGTAATTGCAGAGGACTTTGTGATGTGCTGCTCAGAACTTCCTTCAGAAAGAAGAATTAAGGACCCCAGCTGTGTGGCCAGCAGGCAGCCATCTCCAGGAGTCCTCTGGACTAAGAGATCCACACCCTGCACAGGTATACAGCAAGAATCAGAGGTGAACTTTCCCTTGTTTTAGGGTGCTAAGATTTTCATTTTAATCCTCATCACAACTTAGTCTATCTTATATAATAGATTTCTTTGTCACTTCTTTATATAACCATTTCAGTGTTACTTTTGATCACATTTTTCTACTGCTTAGAATTCCAAACCCATTTTCCTTTCCCCTTTAAATATTATGTTGCCCTCAAAGCAAACTTAATTCCTCTTCCCCATGAAGCTTTTTCTGACTACCCCAAGGACCAGAGATTTTGAAGTGATATGGCTGTCAGAAGTGGTATAATAGCACATGAACTATCCACGTTACTGAATACTTATCTTTTAGTGGAGGATAGAGCATGATTCCCCCCCACTGTTGTGCCTCAGAAAATAATATTTTATATTCTAAATTAAGCTTTCAAAACTATCTGAATCCTTGCATCACTATTTGCAAGACAATGCCGTGCACACTCTATCTCAAAGTATCAGTAAATACTCACCACATAAATTCATCATATCAATAATGCTAGCTAAGGAACCAGCAGTTAGCGTAATGGCTGTGTCGCTGGACTCCCACGTACTTGACCGCGGTTCGAGTCCCAGACCCGGTGGCTTAAAACTCACGCCGGGTGCGTGTGTGTGCGTGCCCAAGATACCGAGAGGAGAATGGAAGAGAAGGGATTGAGGCGTGGCCATCCTCCCTGAGGGGTGATTTCTTGCTTTCTGTCTCTCTCTGTCTGGAGAGTGCACGCACCCTATAGCAAAAACCTCTCAAAAAATGTATATATAATGCTAGCTAAAAGCTATGTGAGTATTGTTGTAAATAGGGTATATTTTAGTATTTACTCAAGAAGTTCTTATACTGTATACTTGGTCTTACATAGCTCTTAATATTATGCCAAACCATCTCCACCTTTATTAATAACTTACATTAGGAAGAAAATTATATTTCTTTGGAATAACAAGTGTGTTTGATACTTAATTTCCATTAGAAGTTTATTTGAGAACCAGCAGGTGACATAGTGGTTAAGGCACTGGACTCTCGCGTACTCAACCGTGGTTTGAGTCCTAGATTCAGCAGCTTGAAAATCACACCTGACTCATATGCATGTGTGCCAGAAACCCCAGAAAGGAGAATGGTGGAGAAAGGATTGTGGTACAACCATCCTCCCTGGGGAGGGGTATGATTGTTCACTTTCCCTCTCTCCATTTCTCTCTCTCTCTCCAGCGAGTGCACACACCTATGGAAAAAAACTTAAAAAAAAAAAAAGTTTATTTCAGAGTCTGGAAGGCAGTATAGCAGTAAACAATGCTTTATGAGGCCAACCTACTTGGGACGGTTCAGGGTGTGCATTCAGAGATCTCCCTGAACACATGGATAAGTACCTGTTTGTGATCTGAGGCTGGCTGAAGCTTAGGGAAGATGGTGTTCAAAGACTCTGTTGGGGATGCCCCTTCCATTAGTGGAATAATGGAAGAAAAAAAGTAGTTTTTTTCCTAATATTATTCATTTTACAATTTTATACTCAATCTTTGTAGGTGGTAACATTGAGTTTTATTTCATATAAGAAGGCAAAAACTTAGGTAATCTTACAGTATTTGAAGTCAGAAAATTTACATCTCCAATTTCAATCAATCTTAATTGAGATAGAAGAGATATGTTCTATTTATAAAATATAAAATTTGTAAAATAATTTAAAAATCAATATATAAGGATTGTCCCAGTATATTAAATAATACTGTTTAAATTAGTTCAGTTTTAATAAATGTGAATACAGATATTATGCATATACTGTATATATATAGAGAGAGAGACAGAGAGAGAGAGAGAAAGGCTGAGAGAAAGAGCACAATAACTTCTATTTTCAGCTTCAAGTACTGTCTTTGGTTGATATACTTCAGACAAGTCCTTCATGATCACTAATTTCAATTATAAGCAAGAATTTAGAGATTTTGTTTTCAGAGATCAACGCTGTTTCTTTTTAAGCTTTCTTTTAATTGCCAAAAGAAATTTGTTTAGAGCATTCAAGTATTTATTCAACAAACATTTGTTGAGTACCAATTGAGTGCCAACTACTCTGTAAGTCACTAAGGATATCATAGTAAATGAAATACTGTCTTGAGCTCCAAACTGCTCACTAGCTCATGAGAGCATTCGTGACTTCAAAAATTTTACTCTGTACTCTAACCATCACGTAATTTCTAGGGTATTTTTCAAGTTTAGAAAATTCTGCCTAGGGACCAGCAGTTAGTGTAATGGCTATGTTGCTGAACTCCCATGTAGCCGACTGTGGTTCGAGTCCCAGAACCGGTGGCTTAAACTCACACCGGGCATGTGTGTGTGCATGCCTAAGAACCTGAGAAGAGAATGGAAGAGAAAGGATTGAGGCGTGGCCATCTCCCTGGGCTTGGGGTGGGGTCATTTCTCACTTTCTGTCTCTCTGTCTTTCTGGCGAACACTCGTGCCTTGTAGTAAAAAACCTCTCCAAAAAAAAAAAAGAAAATTCTGTCTAAATTCTCTCTATGAAGAAGCAGAACTCTTTACTTTTTTTTTTTCCTGTGGATAGCTGTGGCACAATAGAAATAATACTGAACTTTGAATAAAAGGATTTAATCGGTATTTTGGCTCAGCTATTCCCTAATCTATCACCTTTGTAAAGCAATGTAACTCTGAGTATTTTTCGCTCTTAAAATTGATGTGATATTTATCTCAGAGGCTGTGTAGAAGATTAGAAATTAAAAGCTATATAAACTGTGTATGTATTATTATGAAGTTTCGGATAATCTCCATTCTGTAGGGTTTCTTTCTCTCTTGAGTTCCGTGGAAGAATAATTACTGGAGGCCAATTTCACTGCTTGAATTTGGTAGCTGAAATGGATTACCTTTTCCTTCTTCATCATCATGTCATCCCAGTTACGATTTTGCCATGTCTTCTATATACAATGCAGTGGGATAGACTATAAGTTTAGATCATTGTTTCTCAACTTTAACTGCATATTACAATCACTATATTTTAAAAACTGAATGCCAGGTTGTACTCCAAACCAATTACATTGAGAATCTCTAGGGGAAGGACCCAGCTAGCAACTAGAGTGACTAAAGCTCCCCAGGTGATTCCAATTAAGTTGAAAACAACTGTTGTGATTAATTATGTCATTAAATCTTTACAAAAACTCTGAAAATAGAGGTGTTTATCTCCAGTTTGTACATAGGAAATGTAGACTTCACAAAATCAAAGACTTCATCCAACGCCGTATTCCCTAATTATGGGCAAACCATGGACTTAAACCCACATCTCTGTGTTTTCAGAGTCCATGCTCTTCCCCTTGTGCTTTGTTCATATCGTGTCAACTCTTTTGTCTGTACTCCAAAATGGAAGAACTACGATAAGAGGGTTCTGAGAGCTGCTCATTTCTACATTTTCAGGAGTTCCCTTTCATAATATGGCATGTTTTCAATAGACAGGGATTAGCATGCTAACTTTAGGTGTCAGGAAAGATTGGAAATGAATATGTTTCCATTCCAGATAATAAAGCAAAGAGTTGCATTACTGGATATAAATACCAGGGACAATGATTTGATGTGGTGTGTCAAAACGTAGGCAGAAGACATAAGGAATGGAATATAAGTTTAGTAATTGTGTTTAGAAAGTAAGAAAGAATGTTGAGCTTTCAGTTTTAATTTTCCTGGAATTTATTTTTCTATTTGTTTAACTCCAAACCTGTTATTTTGTGTTTGGTTAGAATCCTGTACGGGTAGCATAAAGTTGAATTTTGAATAATTCTATCTATGAGTCTTAGACATTTTTTGAGTCTCAGCTTTTTGTTTTGTTTTGTTTTTTAGAGAAAGATTTTTGTTATAAGGCTTATGCATTTGCCAGAGAAACAGAGAGAGATAGAGAGACAAAAAAAGAGAAATCATCCCCTAGGTGGGTTGGTCACACCATAATCCCTTCTCCATTCTCTTCTGGGGATTTTGTGGATGATGCGCTCGTGTCTGGTGTTAGTTTTAAGCCACATCTGGGACTTGAACCATAGTCAACTACATGGGAGTTGAGTGACGAAAACATTATGCCATCTACTGGGCCTGAGAAAGCTTGTGTATTAACAATATCTCTTACACACTGCTGTGGGGACTGTAAATTGGTACAAGATGCAACTACATAGAAAACAGTTTGACATTACTAAAGTACAACATTTACCTAACCCATGACCCAGTAATTTTGTGTCCTAGAAATAATCAAGATAAATCCAGGATCTGTGTAGAGAAATTTGTGTTTCAATAGAAACATGTATAATGTCTATAGTAGCACAGTCTACAATACCAAAACAAATAAATGAACAACAACAAAAAAAGGTTTAAATATGTGTGCATGTGTGTGGTATGTGTGTGTATGTGAAGATTACATATATACACATATATATTATTCATCATTTCCCTACTCTCCTTTTTAGGTAGTTTTAATGTTTCTAAATATACAGATTCATTATATACATATATATAATATTGTATATAAGGATATATATTTATATACAAAAGTGTACATACTTATAGATGTGTTTATATATATTTCATATAGGGAGTTGTCAGAAAAGTCATGATGCATTTTTTCATAGAAAAACAGAAAAAAATATGTCATGGCTTTCCCAATGACTTTACACTTGTGTATTATTATATAAATATAATAATATAGATAGAGTAATATCTCCCTGGTTTGATTCCATATCTTTAGACGCATTCATACTATCTAAAAAGGAGAACAAGATTCAGGACACTTGCTGCCTGTTGAGGTGATAGGGTGGCAGTGAGGGGGCCTGTAAAATTAGATGTAGATTATCTAGGTCATAGATTTCATTTTGGGGGTCATGGCTTTCCAAAATTAATAAAGGGGTGGAAGAAAGAAAGCAGGACTTGCATAAGCCAATTAAGAATGATGGGTAACCCAATTTTGTATACTTGCGGCCTAAGAATAAAATGAAAAGTTAAAAACAAGAAACCGTCCCTCTATCTACAACACAAAGAGCAGAGATTACATGTAATTTGTTAGCTAACTCCGTTTACATTTTCTTTCTTTGGATAGTGATTACTCAATTCATCGTTTCTGAGAAAATCAGACCTCAACCTTTCATCCCATTGTTCACTATCAATCTTGGTTGCTAATTCATCTCAAGTTTTTGGATCAGAAAATAGGCCCACTGTAAGTATACTAATCAAAACCAAGACTGCGTTCCAGCATTTATGTCTTTACAGAATTTTCTAAAAACAAGAGCTGCTTGGGTCTTGTCGGGACCATCACCCTACCAGGCACCCCTGAGCCCGTGTCATTCCCTTGCTAGCCCAGCCGTATTTCAAACCCAAGTCTTTGACGGACAGGCAGTGCTCCCTTCCCCCATGCTTGACTGACTAAGTCCTTTGTATCTTGTCATTTTCAACTTAGATGTCACCTGGGAAACCTTCCCTGACCTCCTACCACTCACCCCTGCCTGGGCTAAATTTATATCTCTGTGCACCAGTGTCTCCGTATTTCAGAATCTGGAAGATTGTTTGCTGGTAGTTCCTTGGTTTTTACTTACACTGTGAGCTTCTGGAGGGCAAAAATCTATGCTTTATTCATTGCTGTATCTCCTTCATTTGACTCCATATCGGTTATCCCCGTTTTTCTTCATTTGCAAGCTCATTTCTTTATGTGCAACTTAATAATCAAGCAGAAGAAAACATTCTCCTCCTTACACTTTTATGCTAGTACATTTTACAAGTTAAAACAAAATTTTCCCTATGCTTATTGGATAAACGTTAAATAAGTGTGCTGCAAATCACTGAAGTTCATCTCTCTTTCATAGTGGCACAGTGTATGAAGGATGACCGTGTAAGAAACCTGGAAAATGTGTAACGCTCTTTGTAAAATCCTTAAGCTTATGTTTTCTTATTCTGACAAAATATAAATGGCAAGGAATCTTCAAGAAGTTTATGGGAAATGCTCTTACCAAAAACAAAAACTATGCATGGATTTCAATTTTTCCTGCATCAAAATAAACTCATACTTTAATTCCATTTTCTCACAAATTTTTTCATGTTCCCTCAGATTCCCTGCTAATAAATGAAACTTGAAGAGCTAGTATGGTTGATGCAAAGGGAATGGAATGTAAGTTGAGACAGAAAAAAAAAATGGAAATCTTGGCTTGACCCTGACACCTGAGCGAGTTATTTAACCTCTATGAACTTTAGTTCCCCTCTCTGTAAAATAATAAAGAGTGGTACCTACTTGGAGGATTATTGTGAGGGCTATGGAGAACACACTTGGCACCCTGGGACAGCATACATGCTTCATGATTGGTTGCCTTTATTTTTATTTTGTTAATTTTTTTAATACAGTTTTTTTTTTCCTTAGGGTACGTGTCGTCACCAAAGATAGAGGGAGAGAGACAGAGACAGTGAGAGGGAAAATGGAAATTACCCACTAAAGGGTGGGGGTGGGGGATGGCCATACTACAATCTCTTCTCTCCATCCTTCTCCTTGGATCTTAGGCATACCTGCACAAACATGCCCAAGCCACCAGGTCCGGGACTCAAACCACAGTCCACCATGTGGGAGTCTAGCATGTAACCAATATGCCACCTGCTGGCCTCTTAGTGGATTTTATTATTAGTCTTAATAGGAAGAGAAGACCAATGACCTTAATCTTAGCATTGTTTTTTCTTTTCTTCTTCATATGGGCTTGGACGTCTTGTTTTGCAATGAGCATTTATGAAGATCGATAACATTCTCCATACACTATCACTGTCAAGTAGGGAGAATAGCCTGTGTGTGACGTTGGTGCTTCCTGACTTCCTGAATGACAGCTGGTGGTGAATTTCTGAGTATAAGCCATCTACTTAATTTGTACGAAAGGTGACATAAGGAGTAGATACACAGTAATTTGGAGTAAATATATTTTTTTAATAACTTGAATGTATAGGTTCCCAAGTAAAAGAAAAACCTGTTCATTTTATTTAGAACTGGGCCCATTAAAATACTGTACAAAGGGATCAGCAGATGGCATAGTGGTTATGTCGCTCCCACATGGTCAACCGTGGTTCGAGTCCCAGACCCCCGGTGGCTTCAAACTCATGCCAGGTATATGTGTGTGCGTGCCTAAGATCCCAGGAGGAGAATGGAGAAGAAGGGGTTGTGGCATGACCATCCCCCTGGGGGGGGAGTGATTTCTTGCCTTCCATCTCTCTGATGAGTATACATGCCCTATAGCAAAAATCTCTCCCCCACCCACAAAAAAACAACCAACCCCCCCCGC
>NW_006159794.1:602787-603024 GCF_000334495.1 Tupaia belangeri chinensis
CCGCCCCCCCCCTCAAAAAGAAACACAACACTGCACACAACAAATAATTCAGAGTTAGTTTACATTTTTGGGGTGTGTGTTGCTTTAGAGATACCTTTTAATCTCTGAGGCTCAACGTGAAATTTCTATGTTCTCTGTGAGTATGGTGTAGACAGTGCTGGGGGCCAGGCCTGATGCAGGCCTGTCTCTACTCCAGTTCAGGAGATCTATTTGCTTCTTTTGGCAGATCTGTAACTC
>NW_006159794.1:603052-615166 GCF_000334495.1 Tupaia belangeri chinensis
CATTTCAAACTCAAAATAACCCTTTAGGTTTTAGATTTTATTTAGCTCCTTCCTATCTAATCACTTCAACTACTTAGGTGGGTTTTTTTTCTTTTTCTTTTTTTTTTTTAAAAAAAAACTTTCTTCGTGGTTCTGAATGAGGATTTAGTTAAATGCCTGTTTAAGAATTGATGAGTAATTTAAAGGATTTAGGAGAACATTCTGTGCTATTATATGCAAATGCATGCCATGCATGGCTCCCTATGTCATTAACCTGGCAGTCATTTCATGCATGACTCCCCATCTTATTAAGCTAGCAGTATGGAATATTTGATTTACTAAACTGGTATGAACTACTTAGTGTGCTAATATAGGAATATAACTTTTAAATTTCTTTGGAATAACCATCTTCGAAACAGATTCTTAAAGACGATAACATTATTTTGACAGCTGTGCTCAGTTTCTGAAAGTCTATTTTAGGAAGCTTCTTATAACTGGTGGAAATGTACCTGTGTGATTTGAATGAACCATACAATAATTGAAAATGAAAACCATCATAGCAATAAGAGCCCTTAGAATTCTGTAGCGAGGGATTCGACAGCGCAGGTAAATAAATGTGGTAGAAGCCTTTGCTTCTAGACAGGATGGGTGACTGTGTGGCTGTCTGAGAGTCTGCCACTAGGCTCCCAGTTACCATGATGTTTTAAGAACTCTTTTTATAGCTAAGCTCCCCTGGCTTTCCTGGCTTCCGTTGCCATAGCAGCATTCATTGGCCACGGGATTTACAGGGGGAAAAAAAAAAAAAAAGAGGAGAGAAGAGGGCTGCATATTTGTAAAGTTGGTGCAGTGCCAAATGTAGCAGGAATTATAAATTCAGGATGCTGGATCCTTGCGTTAGTGTCCATTTCAGCTGGCGCCTCATGTCACCCACGTAATCACCAACCACTCTGTCATCATTCAGACCAGCTGCATGAAATGAAACAAAGGGAAATTTAGCAGCAACGGAGGGAATGGTAATTTAAAAGGCTTTTAAATGATGTTTTCTATGTTCCTCAATCAACAATATTTTAAAGCCTTTAATTTTTTTTTTTGCTACAATAGGATTTTCTTGTTGTCACTGGCTTGAAAGATGACATATCAGCCCCACATTGGCCAAAAAAATGTCAAAGATTAGAAAGGAGGTCAAAGAGAGGAATCCAAACGGAGTGGAAAGGAAATGTTTACAGTCATCTTCATTGCTGAGAGACTTTGCATTTCAATGACATAGGTAAATTTGCCATCATTCTCTGACTAAGGTATAATTTTGAGCCAGAACGTTTAATGTTTATCAGCTATGCCCTGCAATAAGTACTTTGAGGTTTGCGATATCATGTTCATCGTTTTCTTTAGTCGTGACACGTATTTCAGAGTTCAGGAAGCACTAGGAAGAAAAAAACTATTCACAGGAGAAGAAAATCAAGTGAATGATCCCGGGAAGTTGGTGAACTGTGACATGTGTTGTTGGGCTCATGTGAGTCATGAATATGTAAGGGGGTGGGGGCTGGCAGGCCCAGAGGAGGAGGAGGGGAGACTATGCTAGGTGGGAATTTTGTCCAAGAGAAAGGAAGTCTACGATGTGTTTGCTTCCAGCAATTCCAGGATTTGGGCTAGGCTGTCCACATGGACAGAGGAATCTGTTAAAACTGGATTAGTTTATTGGTAAATGGTTGAAAACAGAGAAATGTGCTACAAGAAGATCCTTAACATTTGGCTGAGTTTCTTCTTAGTTATTTCTTTTTAAAAAAAAAATAAATTCTTTATCTGAAACTGGAAATAGAGCATGCATACAAGAATAGATCATTAGAAGAATGGAATAGAAGAGATCCCAGACATCAAACTTACCATTAGCTGGGAAACCAGTAATGGCAGAGGTGGCTTTATGCACCACAGAGTAGATACAGGCAAACTTTCCACTTACAGTTTAGTGACAACGTAATTATCTATCTGAAAAATAAAACTAAATGACAGTTCATATGTCACACCATAGGAAAAAAATAAGAATTCCCGTTAAATAAAATAATTTAAAATCTTGAACAGAAATGTAGGTAAATTTGCAATACTAGTGATGAAAACACAAATTTGAAGGGAGAAATAGCATGTTAACTAGACAACAGACAACAGAAACACAGTAAGAAGATGAGTTAAAGTCTAGGAGAAGATATTTTTAATGGAATAGCTGACAGAGGATTGCTTTTCAGGATAAATATAGCACTTCTGTAAATTCATAAGAAAAAGTCCCTAAAACACAGATTAAAATGGCTAAGTATTAATTTCAACAGATCATTCACGAAAGAAGCAGCCTCAGCTGCTAGCAGAGAGATCAAGCCGTTCTAACTCAGGAGTTGGGAAATACTAAAGAACAAATAATAATACACTGTTTTATAAATACATGATATGCAAAATTTTAAATCTGACGATGTCAAAAACCGGAGTACACGTGGGAAAATAACGTTGGTGGGAGTGGAAATGTTATCAGTGCTCTGGTAAGCAATCTGGCAAGTTAGAATAAATTGTTTTGTTTTGCTATAGGGTGCATGGACTTGCCAGAGGGAGACAGAGGAAGTGAGAAAAAGTGAGAAATCATCCCTCGGTGGAGATGGCCATGCCTCCATCCCTTCTCTATTCTTTTCTGGGGATTTTGAGCACTCACATATAGGCACCTGGTATAATTTTTAAGCTGTAGGGTCCAGGAAACTAACTACACAGTTTGCCATGTGGGATTCAGTCCCATAACCTCTACACCACCTGCTGGCTCGTGATAGTAAGAGTTAAAATGTGCCTCTCATAAGACTGAGTAATTCTATATTTGGTTACACACATGTGCATATAAAATATTATGGTATTAATTAAGTGGCAAACGAATATATCATGAGTACATTCACATTAGGGAATACTACATGCCTATTGAAATGAATAAAATAGACACATAGCTTACCTAGAATAAATAAGGTAATAAAAGTTAAGTGGGACAAGTGAGTTTTAGTGTCAGAGATTAAAGCTCAAAGGCCATTTATGATAACATAAATACGTTAATAGAAAAGAGGCGATTTTTAGATACATGACTATAAATTAAAACATAAAAACACGGAGAGAAAGAATATACTCCTGATTAAGGAAAAATGAATGCCAATGAATTCAGATGCCAAAGAACACATGAACTAAATTTTATGACTTTTTTCTTTAACCGAAAGAGCTATTATATTACAGAAAGCAAGACAAGACAACTGAACATTAACTGCTGACTGGTGGAAGCGAGCTTCTCCAACTTGGCGGTGGAATTACCAAAAAGAAAACCAAACCTGAGTCTGCTTAAACCTTGAGTCAATCACAAATCTCCAGGTAATAGAGATGACAATGGAACATTTCAAACCTCACCACAGGAGGATAATAAGTAAAGTCCAGACTGTTGGAAACTCCATAGGCAAATAATCTACTTCTTCAACAGCAACAAAAGCTTGCCAACCTAAATTGTAAGCCCTTCCCCCTAAAAAATGCAAAGGAAAGTTTAGAAGAGACTTAAAAGTCCTATCCACCAATGGATAGGGCTTTTGTGATTCAATGTAATATAGACCAGATTATGATGATAATAAATAAATTTTTTAAAAAAGAATACTGTTGTGTATGTAGGTGATGGTTAACATTGGAGAAGCCATTCATGGCTCAGAAAAGAGTCATAGGCAATAACTGTGGGTGACAAAGTGGAGAAGTTGTTACCTGGGTTCCCCATGGCACCACTGAGTCACCAGAGCCAAGCTGGGACCACCTATCACCTCGCTTCTTGTTAGGAAAATAAACATTCTTCAGTTTGAAAAAAAAAAGAAAAGAAAACAACACTGTAAAAAGTTACATGTATGAGAAAGTTGGAAATAAAAATACCGATTGCATATTTCTTGTTATTTTAGGTGTGAAGTGGATAATACAATACCATATTTAAAACTAGATAATAAATAATTGAAGGAAACAGTGGAGAGGCATGCTGTCCCAGTCTTTCTTTTACTACCAATTAAGAGCAGAGAGCAATCATTCCTGACTGCCTCTCTAGAGAAATGACCAAAGGCTCTTTCATTCAGTTGTTCATTTAGCAGTTGTGTCCAGGAGCTATAAATATCAGCTATGTTACTCTTTTATAGACTAGAGATAAGTCAATGAACTAAGCAGAAAAATACCTCTGCCTCACAGAGTTTTCACTCTACAAAGAAAAGACAGTAAAGATGAATAAGTGGTACATCCTCTAGTAATTAGCAGTGAGCAGAAAAAGAAATCAGGTGACTGTGAAAGGAAGGAGGTTTTTATTTAACATTATGTCAAAGAGGACCTCTCTAGTGAAGATTCTTTTTAGCTAGATTTGAAGGACATACAGGCAAACCACTAGCTGGGAGCTGGAAGTGGAAGCACAGCTGGGGTCATCCTGAAAGAGTGAGAGGTCAAGTGTCAAGAGTGGCTGGAGTGCAGGAAGTGATGTAGAGACAGGTCACGAGGAGCCTTGCATACCTACTTTAAAACTTGGTGTTTTTCTGCAAATGAGGTAGGCATTTAGTGAGATTTTGGTGGTGTTTAAAACACTCTGATTGAAAGACCAACAGATGGCAAAATGATTACATCGTTGGACTCGCATGGTTCAAATCCCAGACGTGGTAACTTAAAACTCACGCCGGGTGCATGTGAGTGCATGCCCAAAACCCCAAGAGGAGAATGGAGGAGAAGGGATTGCGGTGTGGCCATATCCCCCCACCAGGGTGGGGGTGATTTATTTGTTTCTATTTCTCTGTCTCTCTTTGTCTCTCCAGTGAGTGCACATACCCTATAGCAAAAATTCTTTCTTAAATAATAATAAAAAAGCCCTCTGATTTAAATTTAATAAGGATTATTCATTTGTTGTGATGACATTGGATATTAAAGCAAGGACAGAAGCAGAAAAAAACAGCAATCAGTCAATTACAAAAGTCAAATAGTTCTGGGACCAGCAGTTGGCATAATGACTATGTCACTGGATTCCCATGTAGTCGACCACAGTTCAAGTCCCGGACCTGGTGGCTTAAACTCACACTGGGCACGTGTGCGTGTGTGCCCAAGATCCGGAGAGGAGAATGGAGGAGAAGGGATTGCGGCGTGGCCATCCCCCCTGGGAGGTGATTTCTTGCAAAATTGAGAAGAAATTAAAAATTCTTTCATTTAGTTACAGCATATCATTAACTTGGCTGCATTCTATTTTTTTTGTAAAGGTTGGTGTATTGCTCAATTAGACTATATCATGTTTGATTTCTCCAATCTCAGTATTGAAAAACGTTAAAAAAAAATTCCAATCACTTTTGTCAAAACAAATTCTCAATGTCTTTACTATTGTGCATGTGGGAGCTCACTGGAAATATTTATTCATCTAGCAGTTTATGATTTTAATTTCCAGATGTAATGATTACCACTTCTGAGCTTTTTATATTCAAACCAAAAGCATAAACCCTTTTCAGGGTCACTAGAGGCAAATAATTTAGATCTGATATTTTGCTAAGTTAATCACTGTGCTGTCTATGTAATGCACTTGAAATATTCACTCTGGCACTACAATATGAAGATTTTGCTTATAACACAGACCAACCTATTTGGTTTAATAGTATAAATATGATATTTCTTGAAGACTTTTAAGGTTTTATGTATTGACTCTTGTTATTATCTTTACTTTTTTTGTAAATTGACCATTAAAAAAAAAAACCCACACTTGATACTATTGAGAAAACTGAATTGGGGTTCAGTGATACAATCTTAAATTCAGATAATCTTATTACTTTAATTACTTTATTTCCTTCTTTCCAGAAAGTAGTTTGAGGAAACATAAAATCAGACATACTCTCATTAGCAAAAGAAATATTTTATATATGAAAAATAATGTTAGTTGGAGAAGAGCAATAAGGTGACTATAAGACAAGAATATTTTCTTTCTGCCCAGGGAATTTATTCATGGACATATGAGCAGTTACTGAGTCAACCTTTACAGGTCCTTACAACAAAGTTCTGGAGATAATTTTTCAGGAATACTAGGAAGTCATGACTTTTCTGTTAATTTCTCAGTTAATTTTTACTGAATGCTGTGTTATTTATGGTATGTTTTATAGTGTTAAAGGAATTCTTCCAGTCTGTTAAAAATGCAAAATACATCATTGAAGGTGTATTTGCTGTAAATGAATGGTTTAAAATTAATAACCAAAAAACAAAATGACATTCCTGTGTATGTATTACCTAGTCGAAGAGTTGAAACCTCTGATAAACCTCTTTCTTTTATTTGGACAGTTTTTTTGCTATAGGGCGCGTGCACTCGCCAGACATACAGAGAGAGACAGAGAGACAGAAAGCGAGAAATCACCCCCCAGGGGGGATGGCTACACTGCAATCCCTTCTCCTCTATTCTGCTCTCAAGATCTTGGGCACGCATGCACTCACGCCTGTCGTGAGTTTTAAGCCACTGGGTCTGGGACGTGAAGCGCTGTCTACTATTATGGGAATCCAGTGACACACCCATTACGCTAACTGCTGGTCCTTTTCTTTCTTGTTTTGATGCCGGAGGGCATGTGTTTTCACTCATGAGTGAGAGAGGGAGAGGAAGCACCCCTCAACATGGCGTAGTCACACAGCAATCCTTTTCCCCCTTTAATTCTCCTCCTGTCAGGGTCTTAGAAACACACACACTCACAGTTAGCATGTTTTTCAAGCCACTGGGGTGGGGACTGTAACCCCAGTCAGTCATGTGGGATCTGGCTTCCTTTGTGCAGTGCTTAGCTTCTGTCCCACAGGGCTGACCATGAGACATTTTCCATCACGTCTTTCTTCCGTCCACTCACGTGGAACTGCCAGTTTGAATTTTGCATAATTATTTATTTCTTTAATGTGTGAACACATATAAATTTATTTCTATAGATATTTAGAGTTTTCTTTTTTGAACATTGATATTAGATCATACTATGTTTCTTTCCTGTAATTCACTTTTCACAGAGAACATACTGATATATGCAGCTCCTGAATATTGTATTCTGCTGTGTTTATCTACCAATATTCATGTATCCATGATTTTTATATATATATATATATATAAATATATATATATATTTATATATATATATGCATACATATACAGCTATTATACACAATGTGGCTAAGGACATTTTGAGCATCTCCTGATGGTCATGTGCTATTTCTCTAGGATATATCTTGAGAGTAGAATTATCGAGTCGCCGAGGATGTCGGTTGAATTTGCCAAGTGATAAGAAACTACTTTACACAGTCGCACCAGTTTCTATTTCCTTTACTTATTCAAATTCTTGCCAACATTTAGTATTGTTAGACTTTTACTTTTCTAGTGAGTGGGACAGTGTTCTAATTTGCATTGTGTGTGCATGTGTGTGTGTGCGTGTGTATGTGTGTGTGTGTGTGTGTTTCTCTGTATTCTTGAGTGGAGTCAGTAACTTCCAAGATGGATGCCAATGAGCCTGGACTTCCTGTATAATCTCCTCCCCTTAGTGAGGGTTAAACCTATTGATTTTCTTGTAATAAACAGAACATGGCAGAAGAACAACGAACCCACAGTGAGACATCAATTCTGAGACTGAATTTCTAGGAGACCATGGCTTCAGTTTACTCCCTCTCGCCCTTTTACCTCACTCTGAGGGAAGCCAGTGGCCAGCTTGGGAGCTTCCACACAGAGCCACACACAAGTTAAGGAGGTAAGGGAGGTTCCTGGCAATGACTGGAAAGCACTTGAGGCCCTTAGTCCCATAGGGTGGCAAGAACTGAATTCTGCCAACCACTAGCAAGTGAGCATGGTAGTGGATCTTCCCCAAGCAGTCTTGAGATGAGACTGAGCAACTCCTGACACGCTAATTGTATCTTTGTGAGAGATTCTGGGCCAGAGGCACCAAGCTACACCTCACCCAAATTCCTGACCCCCACAAACTGTGAAATAACAAATGTTAATTACTCTGTGGCTCCCAATGTTTGGGGTGATATTTTTATGCAACAAGTAGGTAACTAATACAATGACTTCAAGGCTTTTGTTTTCTTATGGTTACATGGAAGTTCTTTATATAGTCTGGATAGAATCATGTCAGTTCTATATGTTAAATTAATTTTTTTCCCCAAAATATAATTTTAACATTTTTTCCAGTTCTGGTTTTTGATAAAAAACTAATGATTCACTACTGCGTGTGTGTATGTGTGTGTATAGTACATGTGTACATATCTAATAGGTATATTAGATATATCATATATATCCTTATCTGTCAAATTTTATTTATTTATGTGTGTGTGTTTTTTTAGAGTGATTTTTTGCTATAAGGCTGAAGAGACAGAGACAGAGAGAGACAAAAAGCGAGAAATCACTTCCCAGGGGCGATGGCCATAATGCAATCCCTTCTCTTCCATTCTGCTCTCAGGATTTGGGGCATGCATGCATGCACACATGCCTGGTATGAGCTTTAAGCCACCGGGTCTGGGACTTGAGCTGAGGTTGACCATGTGGAAGTCCAGTGACATAACCACTATGTCATCTACTGGTCCCTGTCAAAATTTATTTATATTACTATAAACAGAAACCATGTGCCTTGCTATAAACAAGAAACACCTGACACCCATCAGCTCAACATAAGTTAAATCTCTGCAGAGAAATAAGCTCTCTAACCATAATAAAATATGCACAGCATCATGATATTAAAGGGTTGGCTACCCAATGGCAGCATCTTATTGAATGGGATTTTTGTAGCTCCTTATTTGTCATTTGAAAAGTCATTTACAGGGGTCACATGATGACTCAGCAATAAAATCTGACTTTCTGTGAGACTAAGCGACATGGGAAGGTGCAGACTGATGACCAGAGAGCTCCCGGAGTACTCTGGGCAAATGTACGCTCCAGATCCAGGGCTGGCGGAAGCAGAGAGTGGATTGCTGTGGTGAGACCCTGTTGAAAGTGCTGTTTCTCTTTCTCTTACTCAAGGAGTAAACAAACTTAAATGAAAAAACAAGTCATTCACAATTCTTCTTAGCAGTTACACCCTATCTCTCCCTTTTGATGATAAATGTTTCTCTCTTAAAATTATTCTTAACCACAAGAAGGCTTATCTCATTTAGGTTTGTGGTGATTATTTACATAAGTGCAGCAAGAGTAGTGATTCACCATGTAGACCTCCTTGAGTTGCTTTGTAAATGTAGGAACATGAACTGTTGAGCCACCGCTAAGCTAGAGAATTCATATCTGGAAGTTTTCATAAAGAATCTCAGGCTTTTATTATTATTATTATTTAGGATTTTGTCACAGGGCATGTGCACTCATCAGAGAGAGACCAAAAGAAACAGCGAAGAAAAGTGAGAAATTGACCCCCTCCACCCCAATGGGGTGGCCATACTGAAATCTCTTCTCCTCCATTCTCCTCTTGGGATTTTGGGCATGCACACACACACACACGCCCAGTGTGGATTTCAAGCCACTGGATCTGGGCCTCAAATCACAGTTGGCCACATGGGAGTCCAGTGTTATAACCACCATGCCACGTGATGGCCCAAGATTTGACTTTTAAAAGTCTCCATTTGGGGAGCCAAGTGGTGACACAATAATAAAGCATCTAGACCTACATGGGAAGTTCCTGGGTTGGCACCCTGCAGTCTCCCTGTGCATACCAAGAACATGCACATCCATGATCAATGCTGCTGAGGCTGGGGGTGGATTGTAGTGAGGGTCCCTTGTTAGGATTGCCTCTCTCTCCTTTTCTTATTGTCCTCTCTTACCAGAGAGAAATATTTTTTAAGCCTGTATTTTTATAATTGCAAGACTAGTAAGCTAAATCCCAAAAGACTTTCTTTACTAGACTTTACCTGGAATATCTATAATTTGGGGGGAACTTCTTTCTTCTTCAGGTTCCCAACATTTCCCAAAAAAAAAAAAAGAAAAAAAAAAAAAGTCTGAGAGTAACTGAATTTCCTTCCTAAATAGGAGATGGAGAACCTGGTAGGCACCATGTCGATATTCCAGGGTGGTTATTTTAGGCCGTATCTCTACATATAAAGTCAACTTTGTTCTTTAGCAGTGGCTTATTATAATTGATTGAGAATTAGCACAAATATGCCACTGAAAGTAAGGTCTTCATTATATAATCAGTTTTTGCAATTACATCCTCTTAAAAAGTTGAACAGATTTTTCTTGAACCTATACAAATGCCATAAAAAAAAATAGAGGGCTCACTGGGAACTAGGTATCACATTAAAATGTTTCATTTCAATTAACAAATGCAATCTATAACTTAGGGTTAGAGATAGTTTAAAAGGAAAAGGATTTCCTCATAGGCCATAAAAAATAGAACACTCGAATTGTATCAGCAATGTTCCCAAAAAATGCTATAATAAGAATTTATAATCAAAGGCCAGTCCTGTAGTACAGTAGTTAAGAATGGTACACAGGAAGCTGGATTCCACATGGCTGACCAGGGTTTATGTCTTGGCTCTGTCATCTTACACAGAGGGTATGCAGATGTGTGCTCAGTATCCTGATGGGAAGGAGCATTGGAGGAAAAAGGATTAAGGCATGACCAGGCCATGTTGTGCTGTGCTTTATCTCTCTTCTCTCTCTCATGCAGATACATGCACCTTTGGGTAAAATACAATAAAATAAAATAAAATTTAAATTTCTAATCAGTTCAATGAGTACTACCTAATTAATTTTTATCTGCTAGATTTGGGTCAGCAGTTTAATTTTAGGAAGTCAATTACTTCTATAGTAAAGGAATCTTGGAAATCCTAACTCAACCCAATGATATGGTCTGAAAATTATTTAAACAATCCCAACTCAGGAGCTTGTAACCAAGAGTTTACACCTTGGAATATCTGTTGCTTTGAGTACCAAGCATAGTCCTCACTATAAGATTCTCAGAATCCACTTTTTGAAGACAAAAGCTTAGGCCCATAATTTATAGCAATGCCTTCAGACATAACGTTGGAATTTATCAAAAACTATCTGCAGATAATAAATATTTAGTGCACGGCAGTGTATTTGTAATTGCAACGAGTAACTTCAGAATACAAGACACCGAGATTCTCTGTTTGGGTATAATAAATGACAATTTTGTAAAGATTTTAACCAGCCTGTCTTTTCAGGGTAAAAATAATGCTCAAGAAGGGCATTGAGAAAGGCCCTGGGCTTTCTTATAAAGCATGCAAATTTAACCTAGAGAAGGCTGAGTGTCTCCTCCAGTTTAAAACTCTTCCTGTGTAGTTCTCACATTGTGGATCTAATTGATAAATGTGGTCTAAATTTAGGCCTAATCTTGAGAATGCAAGTAAAAGTCATTACAGGGCATATGGGCATTGATTAAGATAGATAGTATCACAAGCGCCTGAAAAGCAGTCCTTAGCTATCTATTTAATCAAAGTGACAAGAAAACACTTAAAAATAAATACAGGAGAGAACACTGTTATAAGGAGCTCCTTCGCCAAGAAGAAAATTGGGCTCACTGTTTTGTTGTTGTTATTAAAAGTCAAGGACATGATGAAGATCGTGTAAAGTACAACCCATGACTTAGATAAGAAACAGAATCTCTGCCCTGTATGTGGATTACATAGAATGCAAAAGATAACCTTTCATGTTTTAGCTAACGGGTTGGCAAACCTTTTCTATAAAAAGCAAGACAGTAAATATTTGCAGTGTTAAAGGCCACACAGTCCTTATTACAACTATCCAACTTTGCATAAAAGCGACCATAAATGATATATTAATTAAGGGTGTGTCTGTGCTCCAATAAAATTCCAATTACGAAATTGAATGACAGACCAGATATGGCTTGTGGGACTGGTATGGTTAATTTGGGGTACCAACCTGACTAGATTGAAAATGCCTGGAAGGCTGGCAAAATATTGTTTTAGGTTTCTGTCAGTGTCCCCAGATAAGATTGGCTGTTAAGTCCATGGGGTGAGAGAGGAAGACCCTTTATCAATGTAGGCCAGCACCATCTAATTAACTTGGAGTGTAGGAGAGACCAGGAGGTGGGCTTCTGTTTTTTCTCCCCTTCCCGGTCTCTCCTTCTCTTTCTCTTACCCCTTCCTTCCAGAGTAGGCTGTGTGTTCCTCTCC